>NW_028261382.1:166777837-167082837 GCF_051295495.1 Thamnophis sirtalis
CAGTGAATTCTAAATATATCACATTTGTGAAGATTGATGTTTATCTGCAGGTAAGTCAAACAAGCAGCTTGCCAGAAAGCTGTTTTCTTCCCTTCAACACACTTAGGTTTTTTTTTATTTGGCCCCATAATTATGTGTGCGTGTAACAAATGAAGATGCTAGCTCTTTTGAGGAATATTAAAATATTATTTCTTCCTCCGTTACCTCTTCTTCCATTAATACAATTTGAAGAAATATATTGAAAGAATTGATCCGATCACAGTGCTGAGATTTTTGTAAATACCCACTATCAGATGAGGAAGTGTAACAGTGACCACTGAAACCACAGATATATTGATGAAGCCTCAAGACAACCCAATTAAGGAACACTTATTCCTGAACACAACATTTACAAGAACAGTAACAAAATCAAGACTTTCTAAGAGTCTCTGCACAAAGAACATGAGGCTGCCCTTGAAGAGTGTTCGGAGACTACAGTTGGTCCAGAATGCAGCCGCGCGAGCGATATCGGGTGTATCTTGATACACCCATGTCACACCTATCCTCCGTGAGCTGCACTGGCTCCCTACTGGTCTCTGGATGCGCTACAAGGTGCTGGTTATTACCTTTAAAGCCCTATATGGCCTGAGACCTGGCTATCTGCGAGACCGCCTCCTGCTACATATCTCCCAACGGCCGATAAGAACTCACAGACTGGGCCTCCTGCGGGTGCCATCAACCGGACAATGCCGGCTGGCGGCCCCTCGGGGGAGAGCCTTCTCTGTAGCTGCTCCGGCCCTGTGGAACGATCTACCCGCAGAGATCCGGACTCTTCTCACCCTCGCGGCCTTCCAAAAAGCCACCAAAACCTGGCTGTTCCGGCAGGCCTGGGGCTGTTGACCCATGAATGGGGTCCAGCCCCCAGCTAAATTGAGTGCATGGTGTGTCTCTTTTAAACTGTTCTTGTCTTTCCCCTATTTTTATTTTGGTTTTATCTTCTATGTGTAAGCCGCCCGGAGTCCTACGGGATTGGGCGGCATATAAGCTTATTAAATTACGAATTACAATTAGAAAAACACAAATTGGGGCACTGTGGTATAATGATGGACAAGGGAACGTATAATGAAAGTCATCTTCTACGCAGCTCAGAAAATACCTAGCAGCCTTGCTGTCTTCCTGATTTCTATTAGGGCTGAGCCAACATGTGACATTCAGAAACAATTTGGATTAACGGAGAACTGAATGAGGAAAACTACAGATGGCATTGCAAATCGCTCTCCCTTCGTATGTGATCTCTCAGATGGGTTCTACATATGTGAAGCGCTGGGTTTCATCACTGTGTACATCGTGATCACATAAGATCAGCAGCCCCTTTCGGTTTCCTGCATCTTCACAATTCAACCACTTTTGGGACTTGGATATTTTCTCTGCCTTTAAAACAAGGCATATGCTCCATTGGGAAGGGAGTGAGGGGCATTAGTGGGCAAACGATTTGTCAGCCTATTAGATGCCAAGTGAGCTCCAGAACAATGACATCACTATCATTTTGCCAGCGACAATGGCACTAACAAGAGGGTATAATCAACAAACCACACACAGTTAGACTAGCAAGGGCAGGTGCAATGCCCCCCCCCTCCTTTTTTTTCCTGCTACAAGTAAGTCAACATTCGTTTCCAGCACAAAACTATTCCTTTCATTTCAATGTTCAGCAGAAGTTGGCTTCCAGAAGGCGTTGCAGCTGCTGTTGCCACTTCTGCAGATGCTTTCATTAATTTTATCAAGGACACACTGAACTAAGTGCTTATTCAGCACAATGGCTGCTTGGAAGCAGCTGGAGACATAAAACAAACTCTTTTCAAGGCGCTGCAAGTGCACTAAGTGCGACATGTAGATTAAAAGAAATTAAAGGGGGGGGGAAACGGGAAGGTCTCAAAACACTGAAATATGAAGTCGAATAAAGGCAAAGAGAAGCAAAGGTTGCAATTTCTAGGTTTTGAAAGGGTCATAAAGAACAATGTCATGTGCCTGTGTTGCTTATTGAACGTAGTTCTGGTGGCCCTGGTTGCCATTCTTAAGAGAGGACCGTGCAATTCATTAAACAAGGACCTGACATAACCACGATTTTTGACATGGCCATCCTCTAGCAACTAAAATTCTGGTCCAATTGTGGTCACACGTCAAGGACTATCTACTTCATTAGGTGCTGCAAAGTCTAAATTCAGATTACACTTCTAGAATATAGCAATAGCAATAGCAGTTAGACTTATATACCACTTCATAGGGCTTTCAGCCCTCTCTAAGCTGTTTACAGAGTCAGCATATTGCCCCCAACAACAATCCGGGTCCTCATTTTACCCACCTCGGAAGGATGGAAGGCTGAGTCAACCCTGAGCCGGTGAGATTTGAACAGCCGAACTGCAGAACTGCAGTCAGCTGAAGTAGCCTGCAGTGCTGCATTTAACCACTGCGCCACCTCGGCTCAGTGGTAGTAAATAGCCTTTACTACTGTGAAGGAAGCAGATGGATACATTTAGTTTAGTTCTATGAAGATAGTGCCCCAGGGTCTCCAAACTTGGCAACTTTAAGCCTGGCTGAAGAATTCTGGGAATTGAACTCCACAAGTCTTAAAGTGTTCTGACCGAGGCTTCCCAAGAACATGAAGCAAACTCCTTGTCCTGACAAAAACTCCTTTTATTAATTTACTGTCTATTCTGCTCATTCACATCCAGCAAAGTATTTCAAGGGAGGATTTACAGTCACAGACCTTATCTGACTTGGAGAGCTGCCAGGCCAGTATCTTCAAAAGCTGGCAAGGAGTCTCGAAGAGTCACAACCAATTAAGCAAATTAATTGTCTCCTCTTTTATTTCCTCTGGGAGGGGCCATTCATCGTCCACCTGTGGCCTCACTCCCAAGTCAACCCGTTCTTTAGCTGTTTCCTTCGTCTGAAAACTCTGCACATGCGCACACTGGGAACAGGCTCCAGCTGTTCGACTGCCTCACTGATGTCTGACTCTGAAAGCAGCTGATAACTGGCATACGGCTCTGGCCCCCTCTCTACCTCCAACACAGAGCTCTCATCAGAGCCTTCCTAAGACTCCAGGACTGGCCCATGTTCCTCCCCAACCTCCTCACTGTCTGAATCTACTGCCAGCTCCACTTGCCACTGGCGGGCCACAACATAAAGTTTCTAAATTTGGAGATCTCAATTTCCCCTCTGCATGGTCCATATTTCTATAATTTAATTAATCACAATTATTTCACAAACTAGCACGGTAATATTTTAACATTTTGGCACTGAAGAGAAGTAATAATTCTATATGAATTTCCAGGATCTTGAAAAGCACTTTACAGATATTTGCCTGTTTTCACTTCCCTTCAGTAATACATTCAGTGAAAGCAGACTGGTAATTTGCAGTTGAAGCTGGTTCTTCATATTCCCACAAGTGTGATCCGTTAAACCTTAAACTGGGGAAACAGCAAAGCAAAATTCAGAAATATTCTTATTGATAACATGGCCCATCCAGTCTTTTCCAAGCTCATTTTCCCTCCTGAGTCCATGCATGTTTGACAGATATATTAGTCACAAATACTATTTTTCATGTTTATTTTTTAATAATTTTCACCTGGAACAGCTGCCCGGGATGCCAATTTCTCCCTCCCCCCCAGTCTTTTGTAAATATTTGAAATAGCTATTCATTAACAGTTGCACGTTTATTCAGCACTGTTCTTCAGCTTGTGAAATGGAATTAGCTTTTTATGCCCCATTCCTCCCTTCCATCCCTCTTTGGCTGATCCGGGAAAGCCTCCTGCTTAGGTTCAATCTGTCAAGATTCAAATTATGCTCCAGCTGAGACCTAATCAAAGGCACCCGACCCGGTTTGCAAATAAACCAGGAACAAGAGTGGATTTTTCCCCTCCCTCTGGGGCGCTTGATCTGGAGGGGGGGGAGGGGAAGACAAGTAAGCATCTTACAACTTCCACTTTTGTATGACTGGCAATGCTGCCCATCGAACATCCCTCGAATCACGAGCTATATTCGCCATAGATGATATGTGCATAATAGTATTTTATATGTAAAAGACTAACTGTAAAATCTCCTCCGACACTACATGGAATAGAATTTAATCATGTTCCCTTTCATTTTTATTATCTCCCATGTGGCTTTCAGCTCTATTGCAATGCATTGCATTTTCTAAACCTAACCATTTTTATTTTACAGGTTGTTACAGTGGATGGATTCTGAACATACCGGCATAGGTAAAGGTTCCCCTTGCATATATGTCCTAGTCATTCCCAACTCTAGGGGGCGGTGCTCATCTCTGTTTCTAAGCCGAAGAGTCAGCGCTGTCTGATGATAATTCTGTGGTCATGTAGCTGGCATGACTAAACGCCAAAGACGCACGAACACTGTTACCTTCCCACCAAAGGTGGTCCCTATTTTTCCACTTGCATTTTTATATGCTTTCAAACTGCTAGGTTGGCAGAAGCTGGGACAAGTAACAGGAGCTCACTCTATTACACGGTGCTAGGGATTCGAACCGCCGACCCCTTTCTGATTGACAAGCTCAGCATCTTAGCCAGTGAGCCACCGTGTCCCCTGAACAGGTAGTCCTCACTTAACCACAGTAATTGGGAGCAGGATTTCTGTCAATTATCTGTCAGCAATAAGCTCTGTTAAATAATTCAGTTGTAAAGCACACATCATATGACTGCATCTCTTAGTGATAGCAATTCCGGCAGTCCCTGTAGTCATTGTTAAACAAGGATCGCAGGTCATTAAACAAGGACCTCCACTTGATGGGACTTGTAACTTCCTGCCAACTTCTTATGAGCAAAGTCAATGGGGAAGCCAGCAGGAATTTGTAACTCCTGGTCACAACAAGCTATACCTTAGGTATTTCTCAACCAGGCCAGCAAGTAAGTGACTGCTAAAGAGGATTTCAGGTGGGGGAAGTGGACATCTGTGGCATTGTGCAAACATAGCAAGACTGGGGATGTTCAGTGCAAGTGTGACGAGGGCAGGGGTAGGCATAGTTGTGAACAGCACGTGCTTGATCCATTATTTGGGTGGTTGCTGGGGACTTCTCACAGGTAAGATCTCACAGGTTAGGTCTCCTCCGGATTCCATCTGCCAGCCAATGTCGGCTGGCAACTCCCCGGGGGAGAGCCTTCTCTGTTGCAGCTCCAGCCCTCTGGAATGACCTCCCCGTGGAGATCCGGACCCTTACTACCCTCCTGGCCTTCCGCAAAGCCACCAAGTCCTGGCTGCTCCAGCAGGCCGGGGGGCTTGTGAAACACCCAGCCCCACGGAAATTGTGAATGTTGCGTCTTTTTTTTAAAGTGTTGTCTTGTCTATTTATCCCCTTTCCCTTGTCTGTTGTGAGCCGCCCGGAGTCCTCCGGGAGTGGGCGGCATACAAGACAAATAAAACTTTAAAAAAACAAAAAACTTAAACTTAAACTTCTCAACAGCAAAAAAATAAAAAAATAAAAAAAAATAAATCAGGAATGGGAGTGACTTACTAGAGCAGGGGTCTCCAACCTTGGCAACTTTAAGAATTCTGGACTTCAACTCCCAGAACTCTGGAAGTTAAAGTTCACCAGTCTTAAAGTTGCCAAAGTTGGAGACTCCTGTATTAGTGTGACTTTTGACTTTCCCTGTCAGTTTCCCCACTGACTTTGCTTCTGTGAAGCCGGCAGGAATGATCGCCAAGTGATGATCATGTGACCACAGGACACTGTAACCATCTTAGTGTGACTTTTGACTTTCCCTGTCAGTTTCCCCACTGACTTTGCTTCTGTGAAGCCGGCAGGAATGATCGCCAAGTGATGATCATGTGACCACAGGACACTGTAACCATCTTAGTGTGACTTTTGACTTTCCCTGTCAGTTTCCCCACTGACTTTGCTTCTGTGAAGCCGGCAGGAATGATCGCCAAGTGATGATCATGTGACCACAGGACACTGTAACCATCTTAGTGTGACTTTTGACTTTCCCTGTCAGTTTCCCCACTGACTTTGCTTCTGTGAAGCCGGCAGGAATGATCGCCAAGTGATGATCATGTGACCACAGGACACCGTAACCATCACAAATGCAAACCGGATGTCAAAGGTGATTATTTCTTACTGAGAGGAGGAAAAGCTGATTAAGATATCCTTTTAATACTTTCCTTTGAAATTCAAAAATAGAAACGCTAAGTGCACATTTTGTTAAAAAAAATAAATCAATGAATTAGAAAAAGGCAACAGACTCCGACAGCACCTTGTAAGCAGGTAGTCAGGTATCTCACAGAGTAATATACAAGTAGGAGCAATTTCAGAATCAGGTAGAGAGCACTGGGGAAAAAGTTTTATAAATGGCACAATCGAAGGCCGCAGGCTAATTAAACTGAGGAACAGTAAAATAAATCAGGAATAAAACGAACATAGCCAGTTTAGTGCAGTTATTAAGGCCCCAGGTTAGAAACCAGAAGACTGTGAGTTCTAGTCCTGCCTTAGACATGAAAGCTTGGCTTGGTGATTGTACCAAGTAATAATGGTGGGATTAAAAAATATCTAATGAATGAATTAAAAACAACGGAAGGGAGGGGAAAAAAGGAAAATAAAAACAACATTGCACATAAGACTCTTTCTTAATGAACCTCACTTCACTAAACCGAATCATAGGTAGTTGCTGAACAGGGATACATTATATTTTGTGACTAGAAACAGTCTAGAATAGAGACAGTAACTTGGTGATATCATAAAATGGAGGGAAGTTTTGGCCTGTGGGTAGTGAGATGGAAATGGAAAATAAATGCCTAAGGCATAGGGAAGGCTTAATCACACACGAAAATAGTTATATAAATGGATCAAGAATTTGGTCTCATTCCTTACATAGCTATACATTATCTTTTGATTAAAATTACACTACTGCTAGTTGAGATAAGTAAGAATTTATTAATTTGTAACAGTGTGCAACCAAACAATGCTTGAATCAATGCAGGTAAGATTGCCCTTTTCTCGGTATTTTGGGTTTTGACCCATTCCAGGAATTTGAGTAAGATAGCCTTTCCCTATTGCTAAAGAGAAAATGTCAGTTCTCCACCAAATTAATCTGGTCATCAGATAAAAATGCCTTGGTTTCTCCAGGTCATGCCAGTACTCAGGACTTCCCACGTAGAGACAAAACAGAGCAAAGAATATGTTCACATTTACCGCAGAAGCACATTTTTTAGACTTCAGAAATAGTTCAAAGACAGTTAAAAGTAGCATGAAGGCATAGCTTCTTCTACAACTAATTAGATCTGACTAGAATCCTAATTTCTGTTGAGACAGCTTAAAATTTAGTGAATCAGATGCCACAGAAGCTATGCTGCATACTCTCAGACACAGCCTTTATTTGTAATGCTGTCTGCATAGTTATCCATATCATGGTAATGTCTTGTTTAGGCTATGGCAATTCACTATGCGTGTGGGTAAGAGTTTGAAGGCAGTTCAGAAAGGGCAGCAAATGTGAAATACACCGGCACACATTTTAACTGGATCTGATTCTATTGAAAATAGTATGCCACAGTCACCTAGTTCACTGTACCGTGGCACGACAAAACCGCGCTCCACTAAAGCGCGCCCGATTAAACCGCGTCGCTGACGTCATCAGCAGGGCGACAACAGCGACCGCGGAGAAAAAAGGGCGCTTTAAATAGCGCTTTGAAAGCAAGCCGATTCAAGTTAAGGTAAGGGTTAGGTTTAGGGTTAGGTTTAGGGTTAGGTTAAGGGTTAGGGTTAGGGTTAGGTTTAGGTTTAGGGTTAGGTTAAGGGTTAGGTTTAGGGTTAGGTTAAGGGTTAGGGTTAGGTTTAGGGTTAGGTTAAGGGTTAGGTTTAGGGTTACGTTTAGGATTAGGTTTAGGGGTTAATTTTAGCTTTAGCGTTTACAGCGTGCTTTTTTCGTCGCGCTGTGATGACGTCAGCTACGCGGTTTCGTCGAGCGCGCTTTAGTCGAACACGGTTTTGTGGTGGAACCCACTGCACGACCTCTGTGGGTGCCATGCACTAAATAAAATCTCATTCATTTTCAAGTATTGTGCAGTAACATTTTAAAAACATGTGTTCATAGATGGCCTGGGACCAGGGTGAATCCCTTCCTATGAACTTGCCTGGTTACCAAGGTGCAAGCCAAAATATTTTGCATCCCTTTGACAGCTAAGGCAGAGGTCGCAATCAGAGCCAATTGAAGGATGAATATACCTCCCACTAACTTCATTTTCTTGCATAATCACCGTTTTATTCTATTGGCTGCTGTTGAATAGTAACTTGGGCTGTATAACTTTTAAGAGATGGTCTGAAATATTTTGAGTAATCAAATATATGAACTATGGTTCTGGAGAAGACTCTTGGGAATCCCTTGGACTGCAAGGCGATCAAACCAGTCAGTCCTAGAGGAGATCAACTCTGACTGCTCTTTAGAAGGCCAGATCCAGAAGATGAAACTCAAATACTTTGGTAACCTAATGAGAAGGAGGGACTCACTGGAGAAGAGCCTAATGCTGGGAACAATTGAGGGCAAAAGAAGAAGAGGACAACAGAGAATGTGGTAGCTGGATGGAATCACTGAAGCAGTAGGCGTGAGTTTAAATGGACTCCAGAGAATGGTAGAGGACAAGAAGGCCTGGAGGAATGTTGTCCATGTATCGGACATGACTTCGCAACTAACAATAACAATAATCAAATATATGCTTTGAGATTTGGAATGCTGGAGTTCCTGCAGGGTGCAGCATTTGCTTGAGGTTTACCAGGCTTTCTGTAATCCGAATTAGTACCTTAAGGGACTTGATGTGTGGTTTTATGAATGAGTCTGATCTTCATCTTCTTATCAGTTTCTACTCAATTTCAAAATCCCTATTAGAGAATTTCTGGGCCTAATACTCCCTGATAGGAGGGAGGGTGAGGATGGAGGGTGAGTTTAGGATGGGGATGGAGGGTGAGTGTAGGATTACCAATACATGGCTACTTTATTTTTGGCTTTGTCTTATTCGTCAGTTTGGTTGTTGCTGTTCTCAATAGCCCCAAATTAAGATTTGAAGATATTAAAATGCCATTAAATTATATCTTAAATATCTGGAATTTTACAGTTTAGGAAGAATTTGGGATATTTATCAGTGTTTTTCTTTTTTACTTGGATTCACAGATAAAAACAAAGCACAAAAGATGACTTAAAGGAGACAACAACAATGTATGGTGATTGAACTGTAGCAAAGAAGATGATGTTGCTATTTTGGAAGAATGAATGAGCATTACAATCTTAATAGTGGGCTTAAAGAAATGTGTTAACTTTGACCTTTGAATTTAGAGAGAGGAAGGAGAGATCAAACAATATGGTTAACATGTGGTCAAGACTTTTCTTATTCCTATCTATTGTTCATATTTATTATCTTTATTTAATTTATTATGAACAGAATCTGTTTCTATTGTTGAATTGCACATTTTTCCTTGGCCTTATGTGTGGAAAATCCGTAAATTGTTACTGAAAAGGGGGAAAAGATAATTGCATGGCCAACTTCAAAAAGAGCTGGAGGAGTTGCAGAAGGAAAATCACTCCATGTGGAAGTATCAATTGAAACAGGCAGATAAAAGTTAACATTCCAACTTCGTTCAGTCCAGCAGGAGTAATCTTTGACATTAATTCACCCATCTGGAATACCCTCCTGATGTGGAGACCAGTTCTCAGAATTCCTAACAATACCTCTGAAGGCTACCAATTCTGGGTATTGAGAAAAAGGGCTCGGGCCAGGGAGCACTGAACTATGTTACAATATCTTTCAGTAATATTGTAATAAAGTTTTTAACATTTCTCTCATAAATGGGATAGAAGGGAAAATTGGCTTCCCAGAAAACTAAGTCTAAGGCTAAGTCTAAGACTTAGCAAGATTTTGTTCCACTTCATGACTTGCCATACATTAAACCAGTGTTTCTCAATCTTGACGATTTGATGGTGTGTGGACTTCAACTCTCAGAATTTTCCGGGCAGCCATGCGGCAGATAAACAAATGTAGGTTCAATCCCTATTCAAAGTTGTATTCCAGAGCAGCAGTAGTAGAATTGCTCCTCTTTTTCTGTTTTTAGATTGGATTTTTTGCACATGAAGCCAAGCGTGACCCGACAAATGCGCATCGCCAAAACCGCGCACACAAAAGCGTGATTAGGATTAGGGTTAGGGTTATAACGTTGTTTTCGCGTCCCACTATGTTGTTTGTTGATGGTGTCGCGGTTTTGTCGGTGCGCATTTGTCGGGCGCACATTTGTTGGTCATTTGCATCCTCAACTGTATGACTGTATTCCTCATCTGGGAAAGACTGAAGCTCAAATGTGGCTGATAAAACATTAACATATTTATGGAACAGCCAAATTGAACAGGCTAGTTTTGTTGTTCAGTTTGTAAGTTCTGCCTGGCTCTCTGCAATCCCATGGACCATAGTACGCCAGGCTCCCCTGTCCTCCAGTATCTCCCTGAGTCTGCCCAAACCCATGCCTACTGTGTCAATGGCACCATCTAGACATTGCGCCCTCTGCCATCCCCTTCGCCTTTTGCCTTCAATCTTTCCCAACATCAAGGTCTTTTTCAATGAGTCCTTTCTTCTCATTTGGTGGCCAAAGTAATTAAGCTTCAACTTCAGTATCTGACCTTCCAAAGAACAGTCAGGGTTGGTTTCCTTAGGATAGCTATTGGGAACCTTAATGAAAATATGTAATCTCTGTTGATCAGGGAAAACAGCAGTCTTATATACACTCAAATTAAACTTACAAATCTATTTGAGTTACATAAAATACATTTTATTACTGGAGAAAAAACTCTTGATTTTCATCGTGTCGTGGCACAATTTCTCTTCCTTTTTAAACAGTGCTAGAACTGGAAGAGAACTGGCTTATTGGAAAATCTCCCTAGGAGGGCAGAATTGTGATAAGAGAAGGATAGTGAAAGCACCCACCAGAAGCTTTTTGAAACCACTAAACACATATTCAATTGACCTGTTTAATCTCCATTCACTATCCTTTATTCCCTGGGAATTTTCTGCACACCAGAGACAGTGTTTGGAAGACCCTGGATCCATTCTTGATTTGTTTCAGGTTTTTGATGTAATTTTCTGTGCTATTAGATTTCTGTTCTCCATAGAAATAAATCTAAAACCTTTTGGAAAAAACAAAAGCTTTGATAAGCTAGTATCCCTTTCTTATTCACTGACAGATAGATATTGACAGAGAAGGTTTTGGCGATACGATTGGATGGTTTTCTACTAAATGCTATTGACAAAAAAGCCAACCACAGGTAGCACAGATCTGGCAGCTTTCCCAAACTCAGAAAAAGTATTTTAGACTCTAAAATGACTAAGAACTATAGAATGAGAGAAATGGTACAAATGCAGTTTTAGTAATGTGCAATTAAAGCTACAATACATTTCTCTACGGCCTGCAGGCTACATCTGACCCTCCGGAAGGTTCCTTCTGGCCCGTCAGCTCCTCCCATGTGCTGTGCTCCCTTGAACTGCCTCCCACCAAACGAAGAACCCCCTGTGCAAACAGTCACGAGGAAGAGGAAACTGGCTGGAGGGCTACATCCTTTGCAGAGATGGTATTCTGCCGGTTCGCCCTGGTTCGGGCGAACCGGTAGTGACAGCTGCAGGAGGTTTCGCCCAGCCGTCATCATAGATGCTCTGCACATGCGCAGAAGCGCTGCGCACGAGTTCCCTGTTCCAAACCAGTAGCGAAGGTAAGAGGATTTCATGCCTGATTCTTTGCCTGAATTGGGGAGGGGGAGGCCCAATCTTATTTTCTGATATTTTAAACTGATTCCCCCCCACAACCCGCGAATATTTGCAAAATGTCCAATGTGGCCCTCAGGCTGAAAAGTTTGGAGACTCCCGCTCTACAAAAAAAGGCAGCTTATTATAAAATCATTCTTTCCTATTCTTTATTAAGAACAACATATTAAAAACAAACCCAGATTAATATGCCAGAGATAGATATATTTTTTTAATCACAAACTAGAACATTTTCTACATTAGATATAGACAGACAATAAACTAGGCAGGGGGAAAAACCTCTTTGACAAAGAAAAAGGCATTCTCAAGCAATATTCCTCCTTTGTTTGCCACAATGTAGCTCCATGGTGACTATCCCATATACAGTAATTTTCCACAATATAAACAGGAATATTGCATAAAACCCAGAAGCACGCCTCAGATTCTGATCTAGGCTTCTGGGAAGGATTTATTATGGTTAACTGATGAGCAATTCTTTTTTTAAAAAATATTTATCTTTATGATTGTTGTGGGCACTCAGCATCACACAGCATCAATTTTTCTTGCTTTTTACTCATTAAATCTAGTTATGCCAGCAATGCATTGTGAAGTTCCCGCAGTATGAGACACAAGGTAATATAAATAAAAGCGTCTAAAGGAGTCACCACAGTCTTGAAAAATCACTTTCCTCCGTAACACAATTAATATATAGCTTTTCTCCAATCTGTCATTATAAGGAACTTCTTCAATGAAGGTTCTGATCTAATTCATTAGAAGTCATCCCGAGCCAAACAGAAGCTAAATAGAGATTTTTATAGAATTTGGAAGAATGACTTGCCAATGGTTTTGAGCAATCTTGTCAATTCAAAATGTAATGCTAGTTTATCATACAAGCTGGAGTTTATCGTACACGAGCATCTTGATCCAGCGGAGAATGCCTATAACCAAACATTCACGTATCTATAAAGTACCTGGGCACTTGATCGGTATGTATTTTTCAGATATTGCACTTAAGAGTCATAATACAACAGGAAATTGTGCTATGGAAATGACTTGTTATCTTAAGCTTTGGCTTGTGTTTCCCCTTACTGTAAATCTATCATTTCCCATCTCCTTTGCGATTTTTCATCTGACTACTTCTTCAGCCCTTCGTTAATAAAGTTATTCATATCCTCCAAATCTTGAATCTTCACAGACAAAGATGTTGAGATTCTAGAAAGAGTGCCCAGAAGAAGCAACAGAAATGATTAGGGGATTGGAGGCTAAAACATACAGAAAACGGTTGCAGGGACTGGATGTGTCTAGTTTGGTAAAGAAAAGGACTAGGGTTGACATGATAGCAGTGTTCCAATATCTCAGGGGCTGCCACGAAGAAGAGGGAGCCAAGCTATTCTCCAAAGCACCCGAGGGAAAAACAAGAAGCAATGGGTGGAAACTAATCAAGGAGGGAACCAAACTGGAACTAAGGAGAAATTTCATAACAGTTAAAATAATTAATCAGTGGAACATCTTGCTTTCAGAAGTTGTGACTGCTCCAACGCTGGAAGTTTTTAAGGAGATGTTGGATAATCATTTGTCTGAAGTGGTAAAGGGTTTCCTGCTTGAGCAACGGATTGGACTAGAACAAGGGTCTCCAACCTTGAAAATGTTACGACTTGTGGACTTCAACTCCCAGAATTCCTCAGCCAGCATGCGCTGGCTGAGGAATTCTGGGAGTTGAAGTCCACAAGTCGTAAAGTTGCCAAGGTTGGAGACCCCTGGACTAGAAGGCCTCCAAAGTCCCTTCCAACTGTTATTCTGTTAAGTCTTTGGGGTCAGCTGGAAGATACATATTACAAAAAGCCTGGTGCAAAGAATCCACTGTGGGTGACTGAGTCTTGCTTGCCATGTCATCTAACGCTCTTCTTCGCTTGTGGACTTCCATGAAGTCTGTCACTGGCTACCTGTGCATTTGATCATTGCCCCTCCTGGATCCTTTGGGGGGACACACACACACAAATCAGATCTGGGAAACACCACAGCTGACTTAATTTTGACATGGTTTGAGAAAAACTGAAGAAGTATAATTGAAAATAATTAGTTCCTAATTAGACTAATCCAAAGCAGCAAACTTTAATATGGAGAATGGAGGCTTGGGGGAAGAGGTTAACAAACCTATTTAAAGCTACCAGGATGAAAAGAAACGGAAATGAAGAAGAAAAAAACCTGCCTCTATTCTCTCCAAAATTTTAGGTTTTCTGGGGACATACTGTATGTTCGAGGCAATAACATAAAAAATGGGGGTAAAATGCAATGTGCAAAACCTGAACAAGGGAGCTGGTTTTTCAGGGGATTTGGAACAAAACATTGGCTGGAGCTCCCTAAACTTTTAAGAGTGCTAATAACTGAAGAGTTATTTTTCTGCCATGAATGCTGCTTTAATCTTCAGCTCTCCGACTGATTCAATTCAAACATGTGTATACCCAGGAATGCCTGGGCGCCGAAGGAGATAGGCTTAGAGTTAGACATTAGCATACATCCTTCTTGCTTATCTGCAAATGAACAGGGCCTGCACACGGTATGGTTACCATGGAAAGCTCATCCCGTCCTTTTGTGTTTGTCCTTTACATATCAAGCCCCCATAATACATCACCAATCCTAAATATGTGGGATTCTTTCAGAATCAAAGTATTAGGCGCATATTTGAAAACTCCAGCGAAGCTAGATTTTTTTTTGGTAACTAAGGTAAGAGGATTCGAAAGAAGAAAGAGCTTACATCTAGTAAGCTTTCCTCTCAACCAGAGGATTATTCAAAGCGTGGAACAAAGATTAAATCTTAAAATATTATTATTTTGAATCATACTAATAATTCAAAATCCATACCAGGGCAATACCTGAATTATGTTAATTTGCAGTGAAAAGAGCCTCCTCTTCCACGATTTTTGTTTTTCGGTCACCTCCATTTGGATTTTTTTATTCTTGTTTCTCCTCATATACTAGGGAAATACCTCTGAAATTAGGGTTAGGATCCATTTGAGGTAGCCTTCTGGACCAGAGGCTGAGCTATATCAGAGAGAAATTACATAGAAACAATGGTTTAAACCAGTGGTGGGTTTCCATTTTTTTTTACTACCAGAAGCGTCTGAGAGGTGGGGTGGAGCCTCCCGCTGCTGCCACTACTGGTTCACCTAATCCTCGCCGAACTGGCAGAAACCCACCTCTGGTTTAAACATGTGGGAATAGTCAGAGGCTATTTTCACTAGCATTAATAGCTTGTGTAGTAGCAAAATGCAAACAAGTCTCATTTAAAAAAAATAAATAACATAAAATAAAAGCTACTATTTTTAAAAAGAAAAATAAAGCATTGAATATTACATTTTTATACTGTTGCATACAGTAACCTAATAATAATTTAACTAATTCATGATTATTCATAATTATTATGAATATCAATAATTATTATTCAACAAAGAAGAATTTAAAGACTATAAATATGTTTACTTCTCTTGAGGAGCCTTTAGGAAGAATTACATGGGATAATGAAAAAAACACCTAATTATTTATGCTGTCCTGAATAGCTTTTAAAATGACAGACTGGTATCAAAATATTTATGTTGGCATTATAGTGTTTCTACATTAGCAGAGTCAGCAACTGAGACTGGAACATTCTTAACATAAAAAGGGAAGAAATAAAGTAAATACAAGGCTAAACTTCTCAAGAGAAAAACTTCCCATTTAGTTGGTATCTTTCTTCTTTGGGGCTCAAAATGATGACAAGAAAAAACGTTTGAGAAAGGAAGAAAATCTTGTTTGTTGCCAAACTAACTGAAGCCATGTGTCAAAATCAGGCGTAATCAGAAGACTTTAGGTACAGATATGTGTGAATTGGTATATCCATATACTTGTGTTCCACCCTGTCCCCAAATACACATGCACACAACCAAAGACAAGCACGCTAGGAAACCCATTTGCATGAAGAGAGTTGATTCATATTTTTATCTTCAATTCATTCCTTGAATGAATGCATGTCAATGTATCAACACCCTTTTCTCCCATTCTTTTGGAAGCCCAGAATTGCTTATTGATATTTAGATGAATGGATTTATTTTGAGCCATGCTGGAAAAACATAAATTCTATATGACAGGGATGATTAACCTTTTCAGCACCGAGTGCCAAAACTGGAGCACACGCATGTGCATGCACGCATCTGTGCTCGCGTATGCCGGAGTACCACAACCCAGAAAAGAGCAGCTGGCTAGTGCTCATGTGCACGCTGGCCAGCTGTTCTTCTGGGTTCTGTCACATGCATGTACCCCAGCCAGCTGGTCTTTACGCATGCACACAACAGAACCCAGAAGAGAGCAGTTGGCATGGGATGGAACCCAAAAGAGCAGCTGGTGATGGCGCGCATGCCCACAGAGAGGCATGTATGCCATTGGTTCGCCATCATGAGCTGCAGACTTGGAAAAAAAACAGATGGACTCTTGCACCTTTAAAAACAAACACCTAAACCCTTAAGTTAGAAACACATACAGGATAATTTACTACATAAGCATTGCTTTGACGAACAAGTAATGTTTACTATTATTAGCCTAATATTAAGTCATATATTATGTTACATTTCTATAAACTATTGGTATTGCAAACACTATTCGAATTGCAAACACTCCCTCTCAAAAATCCGATTCTAGTAGCCCATAGATCCTGCAAAGAATCCCTAGGACAGAAGGCTAATTTCAACATTTTTTTCTCTCTCTACAGCAGGCTACAGAGAGTTTCAGGAGGATGCAAAGGACTTTAAGGGAAGATAAATAAGCCACTTAATAAGTGACTTAAACCCACCATGACCAGAGAGGAATCTATTGAGGAGAATTTAATTCAGAAGATGGAACTCCAAGGAGAATGAAAAGTGAATTGTAGCTACGGGTACCTATTTGCAAGATCAGAAGGGATCTGGTTATACCTTTTCCGACAAACAAATATTATTAAAAGGATAAACTTTCATGAACTGTAGCTAACTTAATCAAATGCTTGGAGTGGCTAAATTGATGCAAGATTCTATTCTACCATTCTTACAGACCATACATAAAATATTCTTTTGTCCCTACATAAAACCCATGATTTGCTGCTTTATAAGGTCTGCTCAGTTCTACTATATCCAAAACAGCTTATTTCAAGAACTGTTTTTTTTCCTGTTGAAGTTTCTGTTCAACGTTTCTGTTTTCTTATTTTGCACTAACATGTGGAATACAAAAGTCAGATATATGTTTTAAGTAAAAAAATCATTTGTTAGGAACAACAGTAGCATTCGACTGCTACAAACCCATCTGCATGTGCCTATCAGATCTTCTGTGTTTAATAAATGGAGAATGATATTTATTTATTAAGCAAAGACACTAAAAGGGTTTTAGCAAACACTACGGTAAAAATGGATTTGGGGGGGGGGGATTTAATCAAAAGCAAATACTTGCACAGCAAAGAACAAACAATCTTTCTCTGTTGACCTTCCTTCCATTATGCCTACCAACATGTCACTTAAAGTCTTAGGGGACTTCAACAAAAGACAGTGAAACAATGTCATGGTATACAAAATTGTTTAATGTTGAGCCAGTTTAAAAAATGAGCCCAAGCCAAAAAAGCGTTGCTATATGTATAAAAACAAAAACTCAAGCAAGTTTTAAACAATACTAGAGAATGAAAAAGCAATATATCAAAGCAAGAGGATAAAGCATTAAATATAACAAATGTTTTCAGGAAATTCCTAATATAACATTTCAATAGGAATTAAAGCCAAAATCTTGTCTGTATTTCTCCAGAAGGAAGTAGCAAAAATCTGACACCAAAGGATTTCTTATTGATATTCTGTGAATGCAACCTAGCTTGAAATTAAACATTCCTACTTAAAATTAAACATTATAGCAGTAGACTTATATACCGCTTCATAGGCCTTTCAGGCCTCTCTAAGCGGTTTACAGAGAGTCAGCATATTGCCCCCAACAATCTGGGTCCTCATTTTACCCACCTCGGAAGGATGGAAGGCTGAGTCAACCCTGAGCCGGTGAGATTTGAACCGCTGACCTGCTGATCTAGCAGTAGCCTGCAGTGCTGCATTTAACCACTGCGCCACCTTGGCTCTTTAACATTCCTAGATCATCACCTGTTGCAACAATTTTACCAGCACTGGAGTCTTCTGCTTGTCTGCCATGCATAAGCCACTTGAAATGAAGCCAACTGAAGAAGTCCCTTTCTAGGTTTCAACCTTGGGCATATGATCTGTCTGGATCACAATTAAAAAATCTGAGAGAGCGCCTCCTGCCGATTACCTCCCATAGACCGATCAGATCTCACAGGTTAGGTCTCTTCCGGATTCCATCCGCCAGCCAATGTTGGCTGGCGACCCCCCGGGGGAGAGCCTTCTCTGTTGCAGCTCCAGCCCTCTGGAATGATCTCCCTGTCGAGATCCGGACCCTTATGACCCTCCCGGCTTTCCACAAAGCCACCAAGTCCTGGCTGCTCCAGCAGGCCGGGGGGCCTGTGAAACATCCAGCCCCGCGGAAATTGTGAATGTTGCGGTTTTGTTTTTAAAGTGTTGTCTTTGTCTAGTTTTCCCCCTTCCCTTGTCTATTGTGAGCCACCCGGAGTCCTTCGGGAGTGGGCGGCATACAAGACAAATAAATACAATACAATACAAAAAAACAGATCTTGATTGGTAGATTTTCCTGCCTGTTTAATGGTCCCCACCTAGGGCAGAAACACTTTCTTTTCCATAGACAAGTTTCAGGAAATCTACTTCCAGCTGGTACTTTAAGGATATGTACTCTACACATAACCAGCACTGGAATTTCAACTTCTGACAATAGAGGTTATCATGATTGTGTCAAAAAGAGTTCTTGAACTGAAAGCCATTCATTAATACATGGAATACTCCTTGACTTGCAACCACAATCAGGGCTGGGATTTCAGTTGCCAAGTGATGTGTTCACACCACTGGATTTGATTTCAATGCCATTTTACCATGGTCATTAAGTAAATTGCCCCAGTCGTTTGGTGCATCATCTGGTCATTTAAATTAATCCAACTTCCTCAATTGACGTTCCTTATCAGAAACTAGTGGGGAAGATCACAAATTGCAATCACGTGGCCACAGGGCAGTATAATCAGTTGTGGGTCAATTGTCAAATGCACAAATTGCAATCATGTGGCCATAGGGGTGATGTAATAATCAAAACTTTGAGAATGGGTCATAACTCACTTTTTTCAGGGCCGTTGTAAGTTTGAACCATTGTTAAACAAACAACTGTAAGTTGCTGACTACCTGTAGTTGAAAATAAATAATACTAGACAACACCGTGACCTGTTAGGTCATTCTCGGGGAAGAAAGTAGCATAGTTTCTGTGTAGCATACATATTCTGTGACCAGAATAAACATTAAATTTTAGGCCGTCCATAAATTTTCACCTTGATGGTGGATGATCCCAGGATTACCTGAGAAGAGATGATCCTATTATACATTATACATAGAAAAATAATTGTTGCGGCAAATGAACTTCAATAATAAGTTAATACTGGGGAAAGCTGATGTCACGATGACACGAGGTGTGATCTCGGGACTCCGAGATCGCAGTCGATACTTTTGCCGCTGGACGGTTTATCTGGACCTAAACTGTCCCGAAGAGACAGTGACAGGGAAGAGTATGTCTTGTTGATCTCAGGGACATCGCAAAGTCCCTTATTGATCAAAGAGAATCTCTTCTAGCCGGTGACAAAAAGCACAGCCTCAAGCTGCTGAAGTCGGGACAATGGGAGGAAAAGCGGAAAGAGAAAGTGTCCATCTGGTGAGGAAATTTTATTTTTATAAAAGACTGCCCAAAAAAAGATTGAAGTTAAATCAAATTGGTAAAGAAAAGGAAATAAGCAGCGGAATTAAGCATAATTGGACAGTGTGTTACTACCTTTTTATTTTATTTTTTTCTATCGATGGAAGTTTTGTGAATATTTTTTACTTTTTAAAGTGAACGTTTTGGATTTTCTCCTTCTATTTATTTTTTAATCTATGGATTAAATTTTTTCCTTTACTCCTACAATATTGGTTCAAAGGCTTCAGCTTGTTTATAAAGAAGGGCATGGATTGTTTACGCAGGTACCCTTTGGATGCTTGTTGCTAGCTGGAAAGAAGTGAAAACAAAGATTTGTTTTTAAATCAGAGTGGCAGTGTTTATTAATTGGAAGGATGACACGAATTAAAAAAGAAACCATAACATTTCAACAGATTATGTCTGGAATTCAAAAATTATTAGAAACAACAGAGAGAATTGAGAAGAGATTGGAAAATATAAACTTTAATGTGGCAAAACATGATTGAAAAATGGAAGATACTCAGCAAATAGAAGATATTCAGCAAATGGAAAAAGTGGAAACTTGAGTTTCAACAACTCAGGGGGAAAATGAACAAAGAGGCAAGATAACCGTAGATATTGACAGTGAATTGAGTGTGGTTGGAGATGGAAAGAGTGGAACAAGGAAAGGGAAGATAGATGGAAAGGTGTTTTACTACAGATTTCAAGGTATAGAAGAAGACAAAAGAGAAGAATGGATGGACTTAAGGAGAGAAATTTTGACCAAAACACTACTGATAACCAAAGATAAATTGATTAAGGAAGCTGATGGACGGTTTTGAGATTTTACAAGATATGTAATAAGCAACAAGTTGCGAAGAGAAGTCCAAACAAATTTGATTAAGGAAATAACCAGAAGACCAATTCCACAAATGGCAAAAGAAATAGGACTACACTATTACTGGAAAGACACAGGTTGAGATATGAAAATTAATAATAAAACACTAGTTAAATTTAGTTAAAATTAGAGCATTATGTTAAAAATGTAGCGATAATGATAAAGTTAGGTAAATAATTGATAATGATAACAATGTACACATATATATTGGTTTGATCAGAAGAAATTTGGTATAAATTTTTAAAAGGTGAAAAAAGGGGAAAAAGTAAGTTAAACATAGTCAAACTATCGTTAAATAAATGATTGATAATGATAATAATGTAATAATTTGTATTGACATGATAAAAGGGAAAATTGGATATAAATTATATACGATGATTAAGAAAATAGGTTTAAATTTTTTTGTTAAAATTAGAGCATTATGTTAAAAATGTAGTGTTAATGGATAAAGTTAGATAAATAATTGATAAGGATAACAATGTATCTATATCTATTGGTTTGATAAGAGGAAATTCGGTAAAAATTTTAACTAGTGAAAAAAAGAGGAAAAAGTAAGTTAAATTTAGTCAAACTATCGTTAAATAAATGACTGATAATGATAATGTAATAATTTGTATTGACAGGATAAAAGGGAAATATAAATTGTAAAACAATGATTAAGAAAAGGGGTTTAAAATTTTTGTTATTAAACATAATCAATCTTTTTTTTTTAATGTGTTATAAAGGTATAATGTGGTTAGATGATATTGAAAATAGCTAAGGGAATGCCACTAGGTGGTTTTGTTTTAAATTTTGGAATGTTTGTTATAAAGGGACGTTAAAACAACTATAGTCATTTGAAGGATGAGGTATGATGATAACAATATATATAAATATATGTGATGTAAAATAGATAATTTGATATGAATCAGAGGCGATGACTGGAAGGGACGTACAAAAACGTTTTGTAACCAATTGACACACTTTCTACAATTTCTAATGGAGGATGATTTTGTTTGTTTTTTATTCAAAAAAATAAAAAAAATGGAGAATAATAATAATAATAATGCAGACTTTGCAAAGAAGCTGATGAAACTGTTGATCACATACTCAGCAGCTGTAAAAAAATCGCGCAGACTGATTATAAATTGAGGCACAATTCAGTAGCACAAATGATCCATTGGAATTTGTGCAAAAATTATAATATTAAAACAGCAACAAACTGGTGGGAACATAAGCCTGAAAAAGTCACCAAAAACCAGATGGTCAAGATCTTGTGGGATTTTCGCATACAAACGGACAAAATACTGGTGCATAATACACCAGACATCACACTGGTTGAGAAAAATAAGGTCACAATCATAGACATCGCAATACCAGGTGATAGCAGGGTCGACGAGAAGGAATGTGAAAAAATCGCGAAATACCAGGACTTAAAAATTGAAATTCAACGACTATGGCACAAACCAGCAGTGGTAATTCCAGTGGTAATTGGCACACTGGGTGCTATTCCAAAAACACTGGAATTACATTTAAAACAGTTAAAAATTGACAAAATCACCATCAGTCAAATGCAAAAAGCCGCATTGCTTGGATCTGCACGCATATTACGAAAATACGTTACAACGTCCTAGGCCCCTGGGTGGGGCCCGACTAGTAACCAATGCCAAATCCGGCGAAACAACTGGCTGCTGTGATACAATTGTATAATAATAATAATAAGTTAATAAGTTACCTAAACATCATGAGTGGGCAAAAAAGCAGTGGGAGTGACTTCCAACTTCCTGCTGGCTTCCCCATTGACTTTGCTTGTGGGAAGCTGGCAAGGAGCATTAGGAACCACAATCACACGACCATAGTAACACTGAAGCAGCACTGGAAATAAAAGTAGTCTGAACATCTTGGAAATTTAATTTTACAAAAATCATGGGTCCCAAATTTTTTACGCATCCTTAAGTTAGCACATTTTAGATGCCTTGATTCAAACGCTGTTGCGGTATAAAGCACGATTTGGCCTAACTTGAGAGTACAAACAGAGAAACAGGTAAACACAATAATAGTTTTAGTAGTATACGAATACATATAATTTTCCAGATTTGAAAAAAATACACAGATAAAAAAGAAAATTAATTATTTAAACCTATATATATATAGATGAGCTTTTTAAAGTAAATTCTGGTGCATTTAGTACTATATATTTTGCGATAGATTAAGTTACAGTATATCACATTAGTAGATGTCTTGAAAAGTATGTTTAGAATACAAAATTAAACAAATGAGAAAAACCTACCTTCAAAGGATTGTTTGCCTCTGTTGACCAATTCTTCAATAGAATAACTTGCTAATTCCCCTCGGGCATGCTTGGTTTTGCAATAAGTACATGCATTCAGACACCTGGAAAAAAAAGCAAGTATATTATTTCATTTTAAAAGAATACATCCACACAAATCCAGATTATGAACCCTGTTGCTCTTCTCTTCAAAATGTATTTATAGACAGCTATTGTAGTTATACATAAAGCATTACATGACATTATTGACAAACTAATCCTTTCAAAATCAAGTTTAATCAAGGCATATATTGTCTCTCAAAAATGATTTTCTTATTAATTGTGCAAGCTTTTGTCATCTTTGTGCTACTCAATCATTTGCTTGCATGGTGGATAATTTAAAATTAGCCGGGAGCTGCAAAAAATCAGATCAATCACTGAATGGCAGTAGAAGTTAAAATTTAAAAAAATCTTTATAGGGTGTAGTGGCCATCTGGATTTTTGTCTCCCAGAACAGATGATGCCGGACTTAGGAATAAAAATATAATAACAATAGTCAAGCTAAGACAAATATTTTATATTTCTTTAAACAGTTTATTACATGGGATATTAACTCATAATTAGTCAATGTTAAGTTATGTATGGTCAACTGCCTACGGATCTTAAGTATTGTATGAGACAGAACAAGTAGTAGATGCTAAAAATACATTTTTGACATACTGTGTAGACAAAAATAAAGTATCTTCAATTTAAATCAACTTCCAATGCCCACTGAATTCATACCAGCAAGCACGAGTCCTATAGCTTTAAAAATGTGCTTAGAAACTTCAAGTGTCAAAATGTTTACGTGTTATGTGCATTAATAAAAATAGAAAATAGTGAAGATGAATCACTGAAGTCTAACAGGGGAATAGGTCTTATAAGAAGGAAATGAGCAAATAAGAGACAATGAAACGGTAAGAGGTGCATTATTCCTTGCTGCTTAAAGATGAGTTGTTTTTGAGCATTTTGTTTCCAGCTCAGTTTCATTATCATTATTAGTTATCAAAGTTGACTGGCATAATGAGGATATGATCATGCACAAAAGAAACATTTATTTTCACAGTTCTCATTTAAGTTTTATCCGGTCTGCTTTCTTCTGTACCTTAAAAGCATTATGGATATAGGTGTGGGAAACTGTAGCAACTTTACTACAGGAACTTCAACCGTGCTGGCTCAGGAATTCTGGGAGCTGAAGTCCACAGTCGTAAAGTTGGCATAGTTGTCCATCCCTGGGCTCAACTTTGTTGCCTCAATCAGCTGCTGATTGCCAAAATTATGAATAAAATGCTCTCGATTCTCCCTCCTTGTAATGTTAAAAGAAGTAGGGAAAAGCCCTCTTGGCCCCTTTCTTTCAGAAGCCAGGATTGAAATGGGCTTTTCTGCTGGAAGTTGTCCTCCAAATCATCATCAAACCATTACTCGGCAATTCTATTCTAAAAGGAAATAACAGAACAATAGAAAAACAGAGGTGGGAGGGATCTTGGAGGTCTTCTAGTCCAACCCCCTGCTCAAGCAAATAAAACCTATACTATATCAGACAAATGCTTGTCCAATCTCTTCTTAAAAACCTCCAGTGATGAAGCACCCACAACTTCTGAAAGCAAGTTGTTCCACTGATTAATTATTCTAACTGTCAGGAAATTTCTCCCTAATTCTAGGTTGATTCTCTCCTTGATTGGTTTCCATCCACTGGCTTCTTGTTCTGCCTTCAGGGGCTTCGTAGATCATCATCATAGTAATTCAAATGCATCATAGAAATGCAAATGCAAACTTTATTATTAGGAAGGCAAATAAAAGCAGTTGCTGAAGCCAGGAAGAGTACAAAAGGGATAAGAAGAAGGAAGAGAAGCATGAAACTGTAAAACGAAGATGTTATGAGTAAGTTCCAAATTCCATCTTCGGAAAATGTTTTTTCCTTTTCCTGTGACTGAAAGATCATTTCAGTCACAGCCATCAAGCTAGGGAATATAGTAACTGTTAAGAAGCTCATTTCAACTTTCTTGGCCACAAACTGTTCTGCTCTTGGAAGATATCTCTCTCTTAAAGGCCTACTTATTTTATACAGAACTCATACAACTTTCAGCCTTCTGTTGTGTTTCCTGACTTTTAATTTTATGCAGGGAACCTAGTCAACATGCAGTTTGGAAACAGCAAATACTAATACGAATTGTGCCATTGGTGAAGTCTCCTCCATGCACTGTTATGACAGTAGGTCTGATTCTAGATCACGCAAAACGAATTATCTAGGCCTAGAAATTTAATATGGCTATGTGATCAAGATTCTGGGCTTCTGATAGAACTCTTAGACACTATGGAAGATACCATTAGGTGGACACAACAGTCTTATCAGTGACTTTGTCCAGGCCTGATGACCTCTTTTAATGATGATATCTGGTCATCCCTGTTCATTACCATAAAAACTTGTAACATCATTTACCTAATTATGTCATTCCATAACTCACTTTAAATGACTAAACAAACAAATGCTGTAGTTACTATTTTAAGTTTCTAAAGTTTACATATTTCATAATGTTGAAAAGGAGCCCTTAAATCATTGGGGCCAACTTACTCATTAATATTAAACACTTAGAAAAATGTAAACCACAGTACTGAATACTATACTGAGAATCTTGGATTGGTGGAAACCAGTGGTACAATTTGAATGAACCAATAGCGGTGGTGACGGGAGGCTCCACCCACCCTCCTGGACGTCATCACATCCTGTTTTTGACGCTCTGTGCATAAGTTGCTGTGCACATGTGCAGAAGTGGCGCGTGTGCTCACATTTGTGAACCGGTAACAAAGGTAAGTTGATTTCACCCCTGCTTCAAACTATGATATTCTTACAGAGTTCATTGAGTAAAATGAACTTATGTAAAATTCCTGAAAACAGCTAATATACTATGAACACCAAGAGAAAAATCATGTATTTCAATTTACAAATCTTACAAAGACCATTCTGCTCAGGGCTTAATATAATTCTTAATATGATTACTGAGAAATGTATTTCCCAATAATTACTTATGCATATTATATTTATTACAAATATAATATAAAAGGAGCCAGTTTGTTAAATGTTTAACACTTCAGTTATTGTATTAATTATTAATTGAATTAATTATTAAATTAATGTTTAAAATATTAAATGTAATAAAAAAGCCATTTGGTCTAGTGGTTAAGGCAGTGTTTCTCAACCTTGGCAACTTGAAGATGTCCGGACTACAACTCCTAGAATTCCCCAGCCAGCATTCGCTGGCTGGGGAATTCTGGGAGTTGAAGTCCGGACATCTTCAAGTTGCCAAGGTTGAGAAACACTGGGTTAAGGTACCAAGCTCGAGATCAGAGGATTGGGAATTCTAGTCCCTCCTTAGGCACAAAGCCAGATGGGTGTCTTCAGGCCAGTCACTCTTGCTGAGCCCACAATGTCAGGATTACGTGACAAGACAGTCTGCCAATTCCTGTCACAACCAATTGATTAAGACTTGGTTAATCAGAAAAAAATGGATCCTGATTGCAGGAAACTACTAAGAAGAAGAAAATATCATAAAAACACTCCATTATATTATCAGGCTTTTGATTTCAGCGTTCAAAACAGAATAATATTCAAAAATGTAGCACTCTTTTCATGATTGACATTCTGATAGCAACACAAATCAATTGTAAAATCTAAATCTTATGAAATTTTCTGCAACGTTTTCACATAATGCCATCAAGTGCTCAAGATGAGACATAAGTAGTTATTTGGCAGCTTAAAGCTATAAAAGATATCAGGTCATGTGAATAAGCATGTATTTAAAACTGGCATGAATGAATTATTAGTACCCAAATCCATTTTTTTTTAGATTTATGGAGCAAACTCTAAGAGACCAGCCAAAAAACTTTTAAAGGGATTGAGAAGAAATCCAGCTGCAATTATTAAGTACTTTTAACATTTTGTTTCATTGTCATGAAAATATGTAATGGAGCCTAATAATCACTTTATAAAATAATTTGCATCCATTCATCCATTTCAGACCAAACTGGGGGTTCCATTATAATGTACATCTGCAGAAATAAGCAGAACAATAATCTCTTCTACTTCCTTCCATCTCTACTTTTTGTGTCTTTTAGAAAAAAATGTAGGCCTTCTTGGCAACATTTGTCAACCAAATGCACATATTAAACTTGCAAGGATGCTGAACTGAAAATAATTACAAAGGATTTCATGTCCAGACTGAATACAGCAAGAACATATTAAATAGTGAGGTTCTTCTAGAGTAACAATTTCTGATGTATGTATGTATGTATGTATGTATGTATGTATGTATGTATGTATGTATTTATTTATTTATTTATTTATTTATTTATTTATTTATTTATTTAGTAAAATGTTTAATCAAGCCCACCCCTCCCGGTCAAAGGTGTCCTTCTTTACCAATCTGAAAATCTGGTCACCTTATGAAAGAACTTAATCTCTTTATGTTCACAGTGATTACAAATCCAATGGATTTTTTCCCCCTTAACACACAATGTTTCTACATACATACATACATACATACATACATACATACATACATACATACATATATGTTTTCTGAGGTTTTCGCGGGTGTTAGTATGTAGGTCTTTGGTTATTCGGGTTTTCTCCCGCATAAAATTGGAAGTGTCTTGGCGACGTTTCAACGAAGTCTCATTCGTCATCTTCAGGCTTGTTTGCTCGGCTTCACATTGCTCCTGGAAGCACGAAGCCAAGCAAACAAGCCTGAAGATGACGAATAAGACTTCACTGAAACGTCGCCAAGCCACTTCCAATTTTACGCAGGAGAAAACCCGAATAACAAAAGACATACATATGTATGTATGTATGTATGTATGTATGTATGTATGTATGTATGTATACATATGTAACAAAAAGGCAACAGTAAAAATATTGGGTTTCTGTCTGGATGGTCTCTTGTGATAAGCCGATGGACAGAGAATGGAAGTAGTGAACTTCCTCCCATATTTGGGCATACCGGGGGTTGTAACTCTCTCTCTATATATATATAGATAGATAGATAGATAGATAGATAGATAGATAGATAGATAGATAGATAGATAGATAGATAGATAGATAGATAGATATAGATAGATAAATGATATAGATATAGATATAGATAGATATAGATAGATAGATATAAGATATATATTAGATATAGATATAGATATAGATATAGATATAGATAGATATAGATAGATAGATATAAGATATATATTAGATATAGATATAGATATAGATATAGATATAGATATAGATATAGATATAGATATAGATAGATAGATAGATAGATAGATAGATAGATATAGATATAGATAGATACACACACACACACACACACACTGTTGTGGAGACCAATTGCCTGAAGTGGCCTTGTAACAACAACTTACTTCCCTGCCTCTTTAATGTTCCACGTTTTTCAAAAAACAAAATCATTTAAAAATGTAACATTTATTTATTTGTTCAATTTTTTTTATAGCCACCTGTTTCATTAAATGACTCTGGTGGCTTACAATTCAGAACATACATTGGAATTAAAAGTTTAAAAAACAATTTAAAACAATAAAATTGCTGATATTATGGCTACTGTAGTTTTAATTATTGTAATAAGCAATCTTAAGTATAATAACAGAGGTATTGAGAAGCTTTATGGGGCTTTGAAGCATAAGCTTCAAAAGACTGCGACTATTTCCCTTGGGCAGTTTGTAACACTGTGGATCAGAAAAGGAAGCTCAACATGCTTTAAATGAAGGGATGGGACAGGAGGGGAGGAGAGGGGAGGAGAGGACAGGAGGCCTGCACTGGCTGAATCCACCCAATGAGTATACTTTCACATATGGGTTGCCTCTTCCCCTTTGTGGTATTCCATTGGGAGGGGAAACCTCTCTATTTCACTTGGCTTTTAGCCTGCGAGTTAGCAAATTGGGAGCCAGTCCACTGCATCACTGATTGGCATTGGGGTTTTTTTCCAGCCTAATTTATTTACATTATATATTATGCAATATTTTAGAGTTTATTTATTTAAATGACAACATCTTAAAAGATATCATCAACCGTGCCAGGTGAGAGGTTGAGTGCTGGACAGATCCCAGGGTAGTCCAGTTGATTCTCAACATACAGAGAGGCCCCTTTACATTGTAAGAAGCCAAGGACGGTCAGAAACATCGGCAGACTAAAAAGACCTAGATAAAGGACAATGCTTCCAAGTTCTACTTAATGAAAAACTCACCGGCAATTTACCACTTGCAGGAACCTGTTCTGGAAAGTGGATGCAGTTTAAAGGTGTCACCATACAGACTGTACTTGGCGCAGAAGGCTGGTTTGATAAAACACACAAAATCATTTCAGCAGCCCTCCAGGCCAAGAACAAGGTCTATGCAGACTGGTAGATCAATCCATCATCTGTCTCAAAGGAAGACAGGTTTAAGCACCTGCAATCTAAAACACAGGCAGACCTGCAAGAAATGCAGGCTGAGTGGTGGCAGAGGAAGGTTGACCAGTGCAGCGTCATGCGTGCCACCAGTTCTTCAGCACCATAAAGTCAATTCATGGTCCTTCTAAATCAAGATGCTCTCCTTTGCTACAATTGATGAGTCAAGCCTAATCAAAGATCATGGAGGACTAAAAACCACTGGACTGAAAATTTTCCCAACTTGCTTCATGGATTATCCAACTGACCATAATGTCTTACAGCAGATTCCTAGCTCTCACTTGGCTGTCCTAGACTTGCCTCTCTCTAGTAATGAGATCAGGAATGTGATCTCACAGATGACCTCATATAAAGCAACTGGGCAGGATAGCATTCCTGCTAAGATCTACAAAGCACTAGAACTCAAACATCTTATAGACCTTTCAAGATATCTTGGAAGACATTTGGTCCACAGATGTCTGATGACTTCCATGATGTTTTCATTGCTGTTCTCTACAAAAAATAAGAGAAGCAAACCAGACTTCAGAAATCACAGAGCTATCTCACTGCTGTCCATTCCAGGCAAAATCTTTGCCCACATTTTCCTCTCATTGTCTTGGAAAGGAACTCACAGAGGATAAGTTCTGTGCATTACATTTGATGCATTGGTATCTTATTTTTGATTATATTTTAATGTTTTTCAGGTTGTTATATGCTGTTAATATTGTGCATGCTGCCCTGGGTCCCATATCAGTTGGAAGGCTATGTAAGTTAATTACATACATACATGCATGCTTGCATTCTAATTAAGGGAGGCATTTCTTGGCAGAACTAGAGTCTATGATGTTGGGGCCAGCTCTGAATGGAACATTTACCAGCTGCAATCTACCAGACATCTAGATGAATAATCAATCTATACAGGAGATTTCAATGAGATGATAAATGCGATTAGCATGCCATTGCGATGTGCTCCAGCACAGATCAAGAGGCCATACCTTGGTGTTAAGATACTGTATACACCAGTGGTGGGATTCAAAAATTCTACTACCAGTTATGTGGGCGTGGCTTGGTGGGCGTGGCAGGGGAAGGATACTGTAAAATCTCCATTCCCTCCCCACTCCAGGGGAAGTTTACTGCAAAATCCCCATTTCCTCCTGATCAGCTGGTACTTGGGAGGCAAAGAATAGAATGGGGGCAGGGCCAGTCAGAGGTGGTATTTATCACGGAACTACTCAAAATTTCCGCTACTGGTTCTTCAGAACTGGCCAGAACCTGCTGAATGCCACCTCTGGTATATACAGTTATTCCAGTTCAGATACTGTTGAATCAATGGAAAAAGAAAATAGAAACTGGGAAGAAGCAGACCACATTTTTCTGATTGCTAATTAGAGTTGGGTGTTTAGAGTTTTGTTGCACTTCGAACAAACTGTTAATATATGAATTGCAATGTAAGTAAAGGCATAGGTTGTATTTTTCCCCCCCACATATACACAAGCTGAAAAGACATTCTTGAATCCTTCCCCCAGTTCCTTTTATTGATACTCCCCTTTTATCTGACATTCTCAACATTCATCTGTCTCCTTTCACCATCAACACCCTGCTTTCTTTATTGATTTCTTTCTTTGTAGAAGCTAACGTTGTGACTTCACAATCCTAGTTGGACAACGCTCCATTTCCTCACCTTAGCAAAAAAAAATATTCAACAAACAACCTCACATTTATTTGGATGAGAACTTTTAACGATTGGTGTTACTTGAGAAGGGTGAATAGTAATTTTTTTTAAAAAAAGTTTCAGTGTGATCAATTTACAGGAGGGGGAAACAGGGGGCATCCTTTACAGCACAGAATAAATGTGGCATTCATAAATTGTACCTGGAATGCAACAATTATTGAAGCCTAGCTTTTTTGTATTTGTATTTTCTTTTTCAACTTTCTCCATTCCTTTTCTTTTTCCCTGAGTGAAGAAAATTCTACGTTTTTGATATGCTATTGGTTTTAAAAAAAAAGTCACATCTATGGTAAAACAATGAATCTGTATTGTTACATACAAGAAGGGTTTAATGCCTTTTGAAAGCTAATAATGAAACAAAGAAAGCTATGATCGGCCACACTTTGGCTGTTGAGTAACGCTCTTAGTAAAACAAGGAGGCCTCTGAGACATCTATAACAGCCTTACAAAAAACCTCAGCTGAACGGTAGACTTTTGCCTGCGATAAGACCCATTGTTTTCACTTCCTCAATGGCTTATGGAAGAGGGCCAGTTAAAGTGGTGAAGTCTTGCAGGAAACATTAGGCTACAGTGATTTCAGAAACATGTAACAGGTTCTTGGGATAAAAGGTATTGTTTTAGGACTGGTCAAAACATCCGGGGGAGAGAGAAAGAGAGGTGAAGAGTTTTGTGTGAGTGGGCAGAAGTTTGGCAATCTTAATTTAGACAAAAGATAGCTATCAGGCTTGCTTTAAACAAACAAACAAACAAATAATTGCCTAAAAGGTTTATGTTAGTGGCCATTGTGGGAACACAAGTTCTGAATTGTGAGGAGGAAGCGATGGCAAGAAGAATAGCACTAAGTAATCAAAAACACAGTACTATAACTATTCAAGTAAGCTACCTTATGGTGAGAAAATGTCTAGAATTTGCATTTGTCTCTCTTACAGCGGTGAGAATGAGAAATGATTCCAGGCTGATAGCACACTAATAATACAGGAGAGTTACTAATGTTATATTTTATAAAACAATACGAGACAAGTGTCCCTGATAACTTGGTTTTCATGATTTAATCTAAATTAGTAATAGCCAAAAGAGGTTAGCAAATCTAGAATTCCGTTTCATATGGAAAAAAAGTATTGAAGCCTATTCTAAAAAACAGTTCTTGTGGTAAGAAGCATGCTTCACAATTATATTCTTGATAAATCATGCATAACTCCAGAAAAACATGCAGTGCTTTAAAAAGCATGCTTCAAGCTTGAATTATTAGGCTCCACATCAAGGTTTAATCACATTCTCCAGACAGTTAATCCTGAATTCAGCTCATGGCTAGACTTGATGGAAGATTTCCAGATATGACTTAGGTAGCCTAGAATCATTATTGCAAACAAGAACAGTGCTTTGGTGCAACAACTTGCCTGGTTTTGCAATAGTGGCAAATATCTGTAGCTCAGGTGTAGGATGAGGGTAAAGGTTCATTCTCCAAGCTTGTGGGTTGGTTTCTGAACGTTTTGTTACAGGCTAGGTAACATCTTCAGCAGAGTTTAGGGGATGTCAGTGTCAGTGTCTTGTTTATAAGGGCTTCAGGTGTGGGTGAGTCAAGTGAGGCTATTGTGATGGGTCAGCTGTGAGTCATCAGTGAGTCTTGTGATGGGTCTCATGATAAGGTGAGTACCTCATGTTAGGGTTGTTGGGAGGTGAACTGCTGGTGGGGAAGGAACTGTGTGGGTTGGTTGAGGGTCGGTGCTGTCTCTGGTTGGTTGTGTGGTTGATTTGGATTCTGAGGGGTTCGTAGGCTAGTTGTAGGTCAATGTGTCTGTTGTTGGAATTGCTTGTGGAAGGCCAATCTCCCCCTTCCCCCCGAATATTCAGAAAAGGACAAAAACGGATGTACTGTCAGTGTGAATTTAAAGATACAAATAAAAAGATTTACAGGACTTTCTGTGAAATTACATGAATAGGTCAATAAATTTAGCATCCTTTCTTCTTAAATGTCTGTGTTGAGGAAATCAATCTGAGGAAAAAGCTAATTATATCTTTAATACCAAAGTAGGAAATCCCCAACAACACAATGAGCAGAGCCTATATAGAAAGCCTTGGCATGATTCAAGACTGGCAACTTACTTGGTGGCCTTCGTGCATCCATCGTGTTTACATTACAATCCTCTAACCTCGATGCCTTTAACTGCCAGTTCCCAACTCACCAACTTCAGCCCTTACCACAATAATTATAATCCAAATTTCTAGAAGCATGACATTAGCCATGAATCAATTGGATAAATATTCCAAAAAAGCTTACAACGTTGTGTGGTACTCTGCTTTCCAATTTATGCCTGGTTCCTGTAGAAGAGGGGTCTCTAAACTTGGCAACTTTTAAGACTTGTGGACTTCAATTCCCAGAATTCCCCAGCCAGCTGGCTAGAGAGGTCTGGGAGCTGAAATCCACAAGTCTTAAAGTTGCCAAGTTTGGAGAGCCCTGCTGTGGAGAAAGCAAGACTTAAATGAAGTACTTGCACTGGACACTTGGCCATTTTACTAAATGCATTACAGTACTAGCATTAGGAGCAGGAAGCCAGAAATCTAATCCCAGCCAGCCAATCCTAAACTTGCAATCTGTTCCAACATGCCAGTTGCTCATATTAAACAGTTGGTCAGCAGCTTCAGAAAAGATCCAGGGAGATATCTTTTTTTTTTCTTGAACAACAAACATTTAAATTTCAAATCTTAAAAAAAAAAATCTTACTGTATTTTCAGTCCTTTAAAGCCCTTCCCACTGTGAGTTTAGAACTGCCTTTTTAGGAATAAACGATGCTGTGAATAGAAAATCTGGCATAAATACTGACAGAACAGATCAGTATGGAGTAATATATAACTAACTTCAGTCCTTGGAAGGACAAATGTGAGGCATATGTTTTTTATTTGTGCTGATAAATAAATAAAGGGAGACTAGTATAGATCTATTTCAAGCTATTTAGCTCTCATCAGCTAGCCATACCCTTACTGGGAATCGAGCCTGTGCTGTATTGCCTCTAAGGCAGATGTGTTAACCATTGAGCCACAGAGCTCGACTCCTTATCAGCCAGCCAGGGAAGAAGGTATATATTTAGAGTCACAACCCCTGGTAAGCCCCAATTATGGGAGGAAGCTAACTGCTTCCATCATCTATCAATCGGCTCGTCACAAGAGTCCATCACAACAGAAACCCAATATTTTTACTGTTGCCTTTGTTATATATGTGTTTTTTATTAGTGCTGATAAATAAAGGGAGACTAGTATAGATCTATTTCAAGCTATTTAGCTCTCATCAGCTAGCCATACCCTTACTGGGAATCATCTGCCTTAGAGGCAATACAGCATTGACCCTGACGTCGAATAACTATGATACGTTTTGTTTGCACCTGTCCTGCCATGTCTTTTCATGGAGTTGCTAACCAACCTATCCAACTGCTCTCAAACACCTTGGCCTATTTTCAATTTCTCTATTAAGTTACTTAAGCCTGGAAACATCCCAGGTCACCTACTGATAAAATTGCCAGAAATAATTGTTTACACATGTTCACATTGACTCCTGGGACATGGAGAAGAAATATTCTTAACACACATATAATTGGCCAAATCAAGCTTCCAACTAGTAAGATAAATCACAAAATATATTTCAGAGAATGCTTTAGGGTGTTACTTTCCAGCCAACAGTCTAAAAATAACAAAATACTACAATGAAGTTTTGAATAAAAATGGACAAAAAAAAATCAGCCTCAATGTTTTTAATATACTATATTAGACCATATTACTTGAATTCACTTCATTCTGACTCCTGATACTAATTTAAAACAGATGACACTGGTCACTTTGGTGAATTAAGTTATGGTGGAAATTGGGTGAGAGAATATATGAAAGAGAGCTTATTTAAATCATGTAGGAGGAAGAGGAGGAGGCAGGTTTAGGAGAGCAATGGCATAATAAAGATGGGTGAAAAGGTTGGATTTGTTTAACTCCTATTTTGGCTTATTTTGGTGTCAGAAAGATATGTGTTTTATTAAGTATTTCCTAAAAGATGGTCTAAGGATCCCTGGGGATCTTCTAAGACACTCAGAAGGTCACAGAATCAAAATTATTTGCCAAATATTGAAATTATTTACGAACTTTAAAATGTTACCCTTCTCATTACTATTTTTATTTGTTAAAAATATAGGTGCTTTCCTGAAAAATACTTACGTTAGTATTCAGTGGGTTTAAAATTGTTATTTTTATGATTCAATAAATCTTTTACAAATATGCCACGTTTAATTTTTAACATGCTAAAAATCAATGCAACCTGAATAACAAAATCTCCTTTGTGATTTTTGAAAGTAGGAGGGGTCCTAAGAGAAAAATGTTTACAAAATACTGTGTTAGGCAAATGTGACCAGCAAGTTAATAAGGGAAGGTTTAAACCTGAAACTGACAGATTAGGGAACGCAGAAGTATATATAATAAAGTTAGATAATTTGCTATTGATCTATGGTATCTAACTGAGATTCAGTCACATTCAGTCTTTTGTCATTTTATCCCAATTTAAGCCATTTTAAGTCAATTTTGGCTATTCCTTTCTACTGTTCTAAAACTCTCTGGCATCTGTCCTGATTTATAAAATGGCTTTCTCTGGAAAGAGAATCCTGCTTTAGCTTTAAAATATCTGTGAATCTTCAGTGAACCCATTTCTTTGTGCCCGGTAAAAAATTACTCTCACATCTGAATACTATTTAACTTAAAATTATTTTACTAATCATTCATACATGTGAGATAAAATAATAACAAAGTGTTATATCCAGCACCATTTCCCATTGTGTTTTTTAAAATGGTTACTTTATATTTTTAATATAAACTAATCTAATAAACATTTTTTTTTAAAAAAACAACAACTCACCAATGCCATTTAAAATTTTGCATTCTGAAAAGTAAGCGGACCCCCACACAACTTTTATGGAACAATGTGGCTTTTCCAGCAAGCAGTTCCTGGTAAGCCCAACAACAGCTGGTAGGGGCTTATCTTCCTGTGTGCGAGATCCAAACATGGTCCCAATTTCAACAGCTGTTTTATACTTTCAGCTTCCATTCAAGCTATTCTTATACTGTAAAATGATTCCACCGACATACTTTGGATTTTACATGCAAAAGGTCCATTTTGACTTCAGGCCAGGACCAACTAACTTAATTTTAGGTGTATTTATTTTTGTAACTCAGTTCTCTTGAATGTTTTACTTGAATGCTTTACTATCATTCAGCCAAGGTATCAAGAAACTATATAATAACAATTATTTACGCTGCCAACATCTAATTGACTTTCTTTTGCTTAAGAAAGCTCCTAATCCATTCGCCAATATTTTACCTCTTTATTTTGACAGCCTGTTGTGTAAACAGTTATAATTCCTACCACCATCCTGGATCATCAAAAGTTTATGTGTGCTGTCTTGTTGCCAGAATGTCTGGTTGGAGGTACAAAGAGAGTTCAACATAAACCAACATGTAAGGATTAGACATGCAAAGAGGACTCATCTTCTCAGTGTCCTCAAGCCTCTTCAACCCAAAAGCCTCGCTTAATTTATTTCTATTTATAGGAATTAAGTGCTTGCTTTTCTCTATTAAAATTGGTCCTCTTCCCTCTTTTGACATGTTTTAGGAATAAAGTTAAATCGATACAAATATCAGACAAGAGGGGATGGGTCATTTATTCTCAAAACTCCGGAAAGTAGCACAATGAATCAAACACAATCCAATTTGCGGAAGATGAAGTATATGCCAGCAAATTAGGGCAGTTTATCAAAAAAAAGAAGGAAAACAGACTGGCAAAGGCTGCCCAAAAGAGATGACTAAGCAAATGTGTTTTTTATTTTTTTGTTGTAAACACACTCCCCAGCTGTACTCTCGGTCTACCAGGAACTCTCGTTCTTGAGCAAGAAGCTACCTTGCTCCGAGATAACTAAGCACTTTAAACATAGCACATAAACACGTATGACTCACACACTAACCCCAAAGCATAAGAACATTAGACATTCTGGGACATAGAAAAGACACCAAGTCTGGCTCCAGTCTGCAGTGTAAAAAAGTTTCTGGGGCTGCCAAATATGTGCAGTTTGTTAAAAAGGGGATAAAAGTAATGAGTGCTTCATGCTTGGCATTTGCAGGAACAATTCTAACTCCCCCCCAGTATCTTCAAAATAAAAAATAATTTCACAGGTCACCCCCAATCATAAATAGATGTCAGTATTTCCTTAACTTTAGGGAAGCTGTAGACTGGGCATGTGTACATCTGCCTCGACATATAAGAACTCTATAAATCATACTTATCCTTAAAGGAGTAAAATCACTTCAACATATAATAAGTTCTATATACATGACTTTTACCCTTAAAGGAAAACAACAGCCTGCAAGCTGAAATGAATCATCATCAGAGGAAAATAGAGAACAGTTAGACTTAGAATAACTTTATTGTCACTTTGAATGTACAGTAATCGGCATACATTAAAATGAAATTACATTGCATACAACTCTCAAAGGGTCACCACTTCCAATATACACTACACAAACAAGACTACCTACCTACCTACCTACCTACCTACCTACCTACCTACCTACCTACCTACCTACCTACCTACATACATACATACATACATACATACCAGGGGTGAAATCTACTTACCTTCGCTACTGGTTCACAAATGTGAATGCACGCACTCGCTCCACTCTCGCCTCCTCCACGCATGTGCAACACATAAATAATGGACATGAAAGGTTAAGTAGAACAGTGAGGGGGGGGGGAATCTGCTGTGCCACGCAATTTAATTAGCAGGAAATTCTGCTTTCTAGCTAATATAAATCGTGTGTCACAGCTGATCGTCAGAAATCCCCTTTTGCCTGAACCGGTAGCATTTTTTTACTACCGGTTTGGGTGAACCAGTCCGAACCGGTAGCATTTCACCCCTGATACATATATACATACATACCAGTGACGTGCGGTGAGCTTCATGACTGGTGAGGCAAGCGCGAAAGCCCCTCCGAAGCCCCACCGCCGCATCCGCCATAGAGCGGGACCGGGACCCGCTCTATGGTGGACGCGGCACCGGGACTTTAAAGTCCTGCCGCCGGGGCCCTGCCGCCACTTTAAAGCCCTGCCGCCCGGGACGCCCACCCAGCCCATTCCTCCCTCCACTACTGCTGTGTCCAACAGGCCAGGCGTCTCGCGTTTATGGTGGACATAAACACGAGATGCCTGACCTGTTGGACACAGCGGCGAGAACGTCCCTGCCACTGCCGCGCTCCGCCGCCTCACCCCCCAAAAGAAACACACGCACACAAACACAAATTCCTCACAATAAAAAATTACAAATTAAATTACAATCATTTTGAATCCCCCCTCCCTCCATCTGATCCACATATCTTTTCCAGCTGTGGATTTCAACTCTCCTCTTGTCCGCCCGCCATGATGAAAATGTAAAATATTAAATAAAAAAGCAACTTACTTAGGCAAGGCATGATTTGCTGCTCCCAGATCAGGAGGCGGGAGAATCACGTTCCTCCTTTGCATAAGGAATTTTTCGCCTTTTAACCCTTGCTTAACTCTGAGCAAGGGTTAAAAGGCAAAAAATTCCTTATGCAAAGGAGGGCCATAGTTCTCCCGCCTCCCCCTACAGTTATCACTAAGCAGACTCAGAGTCACTGTGACTCTGGAGTCTGGCAGCAACTACCTTAGCCTTTTTAATTATTTTAATTATTCTTTTCTTTTCCTCATGACACTGGTGAGGCCCCGCCTCCCCTGACTGCACGTCCCTGATACATACATACATACATACATACAAACATACATACATACATATGCATATACCACTTATATTATATGACAGAGAGGGGAACAACATAGTCCAGTTCGGATGTATACATGTACATGGCACCAAAACTAATCTTGCGAGTTTACCAGATGGATGGCATAGGGACAAAGCTGTTACAGAATCTGGCAGTCTTACTCAACAGTTCAAAGCAAGGAAAGGGATTCTAGAACATTAATGAAACTGATAAATCAGTTATTTATTTTTTTCCATTGTCAACAAAAAGTGCTCAAAGGGTTTCCAGTCCCTAACAAATATAGCTATTGCTATCTCTATAAAATCTGTTATCTTTGCTAACCATTCCTCCATTGTGAGCATTTCAAAATCTTTGTGTATATAATAATCTTGCTGCAGTTGGCGTGTACAAAAACAACCATCCTTAAGTATTCTCTAATTAAAAATGGAAATATTTTCTTAAAATAGACAGTGTCATCCATTTAAATTAGAATAATTTTAAGGCAGGTCCAGTGGTGGATTCCTACTGGTTCAACCTGGTTCAGCCGAACCGGTAGTGGTATGGCGGACTGGGTCCCTGGAACTGGAAGTGACCCAGGCCTGCCATGCCCCTGAATCGGTTCCCTTGTCACCACCGTTGCCATCTTGTTTTTAGAACAAGTTTAATTGAGTTGTGTATGCATGTGCTGCGAGAATCCAGCGCGCGAGCGAACCAGCAGTAAAGCCAGGCAGAACCCACCCCTGGGCAGGTCATGAGTTGTAAATAGAGTTTTTGCACGGATTAAGGCAAATATAAGAGTTTTTCCATTTTACTATTGCTATTTATCTTTGATACCATGAATATTGATACCTATTACTGATGCTACTATGTAGTGCAAAGTATCACACTTCTAAGAGTTATAGACAGATCGGAATACTCACTTCTCTATTTGAGATTTTTAAGGATGAATAAAGAAGGAAACTGCGGTAAATAATTTTACAGTATGGATGAGTCATAGTTAGGGTAGATCCCTTAAGGCCAATGTGACTAAACCAGCCTAATTTATAAGATTTAAATTTAAATGACATACTCTAAACATGATTAACTCTCATCAAATATTATGATGTTCAGGTTTTGCATGTTTTAATCAAAACTTACATTCAAAGTTTGTGTTCGGGGTGAAATATATGTTAATTATTAAAATGCTACTGTAATACATATTTATCATCCAGGATGAATACTTGATTGATTGCTTAGGAATGTCAGAATCTTAACCAGCCATGCATCCTTTCATCTAAAATGTGGGCTGCTCTTTCCAAACAATCTGAAATACAGATTTAGTTTTGGTGCTGCTATTTACTTAAAATCTTTCAGAAGCCCCAGGGGTCCTTTTTGCAAACTCTAAAGTTGCACTGAAATGGAAGCTGTCAAATTATTTGTAGTGTCTGGAGGAAAAGCAAGGTTGACTCTATTGGCTTTTGGTGGTGGTGGTGGTGAGTTCTCAAAAGTTGAGCTATATTTTTCTCAGGGAGATATTAAAGGCACCCATTTTGCTGTCCTCAAAACAGGTTTAAATCTTAGGTCCGACTTGTGACAGAGTCAGTTGCCTTGACGGAGGTGGGATTGCAATTTGTTCTCAATTTGGGTGGTTGCTTGTCGATCAGAAAGGTCGGCAGTTCGGCAGTTCGAATCCCTAGTGCCACGTAACAGAATAAGCTCCCGTTAGTTGCCCCAGCTTGTGCCAACCTAGCAGTTCAAAAGCATGTAAAAATACAAGTAGAAAAATAGGAACCACCTTTGGTGGGAAGGTAACAGCATTCCATGTGCCTTCGGTGTTTAGTCATGCCAGCCACATGATCACGGAGACGTCTTCGGAAAGCGCTGGCTCTTCGGCTTCAAAACAGGGATGAGCACAGCCCCCTGGAATCGGGAACAACTAGCTCATGTGTGTGAAGGGAACCTTTACCCTTTTTTTCGTCTGTTTTCCATGTCATGTACACAGTGAGAAGTTTTCAAATATCTGAATAGGTAGGTCTGCTTTTTAGTGAAGTTTTATAAAGGACAGATCTGTTAAGCCAGGGGTCTCCAAACTTGGCAAGTTTAAGACTTATGGACTTCAACTTCCAGAATTCCTCAGTGAACCATGCTGGTTGAGGAATTCTGGAAATTGAAATCCACAAGTCTTAAAGCTGCCAAGTTTGGAGACCCATGTATTGGGCAATGGAGGTGGTTGTGTTTGTGCTACATAAACTGGAAATGTTGCATATAAATCAAGGAGAAGGACAGAAGCTGATGAAGGAAAGCAGCAGTGGTGGGTTCTGGATCCCATTGCAACCGGTACTGTGCAATGGGGCCGGGTGACCACCGCCCGCGATGCTCCAGCTGCTCGGCGGAGCATTGCGCAGGAGCAGTACACTCCGTGCACGGAAGCCCCGATCAGCTCAAATACTGGTAAGGAGGACTGGCGGGCAGGTGGGCCCTCCAGAGCACCGTACCTGAACGGTACCTGGTGCTCCCAGCAGGCACTGGTATGCCTGTACTGGAGCATGCCGGTTGTATCCCACCACTGGAAAGCAGGCACAGGGATGAAGGAAGGATCTCTGCAGGAAGAACAAATGGCCAGCTTGAAGGCCCAGAAGCATCAGAATGGGAGATTTGTGAAGAATGGTATGGAGCCTTAGGAAGGACACACCAGGAGTCAGCATGAAAAAGGATAACTCACAGACTGGCTTTCTGTGGGGCTCAAAGAAGACTTATTTTTCTCTCTTGCCCGCCTCCTCTCTAAATCACACAAGACTAAGAGAAAGCGGAGGTACAGCAAAGCTATTTAAAGGAGTTAATAAGAGCATTAAGAAATGGAGCAAGTGAAAAATAGCTACTACTGGTTATGGCTCTATTTCCATGAATGTGTTGGCTTCTAAATTATGTTGACTGATTTCATACCTAAGTCAAGTCATATTGTATTGTCTAGCCAGTTTGCTCAAATTCATGTGCACTGGTTGTTTAAAAAAGTTAGTCTACTCATACCATGTTTCCTCAAAAATAAGACTGGGTCTTATATTAATGTTCGCTTCAAAAGACACGTTAGGGGTTATTTTCCAGTTAGGTCTTATTTTGGGGAAAATATGCTACTAAATGCATCTGTCTGGTTGACGATCTTAACTGGGGCTTATTTTGGGGTAGGGGTTATGTTCTGCCCCCCTCTCCGTCCGGTAATGAACGCAGACACAGGCTTAGCTGTTTGCCACTCTTTATTCACAGCAATTATAATCCTGTTGGCTGAAAGCCCAGACATGACTCACTGACAAAGAGTTGGCAGCAACCCAGACTCCAACAGACACAGGAACACAACGCAGACCAGACAAGGAGTTCTCCAGAATAGTATGAACGGTTGTATCCTGCAAAAGGACTCCTCCCAAAGTCTCTTCTTATATACTCTCTTGGGAGGGGCCAAGCCATAACCACCTGGGCTTGATTATCTCTTATGAGTCTGTCTCCGTAACTGCTGCCTCCGTTTCTCCGCCCTCTGTTGCCTGGCATCAGGGACAAACTCCCTTTGATCTTCCACACTGCTCCATGCCTCAGGCACCTCCTGGTGGCCAACCAGCCTCTCTAGTCCCTGCTCTGAGTCTGACCCCTGCTCAGGGTCCTCCACATCTTCTATAGCAGAGTCAGAGGGGTACTCGCTATCGGAGTCCATCGGCAGCTCCAACGGCTCCTACTGGGCCACAACAGGCTTACATTACAAGCATCCTGAAAAACCATGCTAGGACTTATTTTCCAGTTGGGTCTTGTTATCGGGGAAACACAGTAGTTAAGGGAACACCTAAACTTGGCAATGCACCAATTCCAGAAATGAAGAGAAAAAGTTTCTTCTCTCAGTCAACCATATCACTCTGGTTAACACTGAGATTCCCCCCACCGCCAAATACAATGCAAGAATGGCTTCATTTTTCATTTGGGGAGAGTAAATTCCATGGCATCTCATGGACTAGTCTCCTGAGGTCTACACAGCTCAGAAGTATTGTCAGAACCAGTTGGTACCTAATTTAGACAACAGTCCCAAATGATTTCACTCTTTTATTTACTTATATTGAGTACTCCGTAATTGGCTATGATTCCCCAATCAATACAAGAAGGCTCACAAATCATGTTAAGCCGCAACTCAACAAACCACATTCTAGTTTATTATATTGAGTGAATCTAACCCCGCAGTTTAACATTCGTTTTACCAAAGTATCCATAAGAAAGTCTGGCGCATAAAAAGGCAACAGCCAAAAAAAAAATTTCATTAACAATTATTCTGAGCAGTCTTCCCCATCTTGGTGTCCTCTAGATGCCTTCACCTACAAATCAAAAAATGCATCGGGAAGGGGCTAGTTTAGAAAGAAAGATCTTGAACACTGGATGGGAACAGGAGAAAACCACAGAAATAATCAGCTTTTGTTTAAACTAAACAGTCAGCATTTGCTTCAGTCCTTGAAAGTTCTGTTTTATACTAACAAAGAGAGTTTTCTACTAGGCAAATAAAGGTCAATTCTAGTGCAGCACTTTACGTCACTAGACAAATTTTAGCCAGGAGTTTCATTCCAAGTATGAAATTCGCTTGTCATACAAGCAAGATTTAAGAAAACATAGATTGCAAAAAAATAATAATAATAATCATATTCAATAGGAGTGAGTATAAAATGAAGTCCATGTTACTGTGGGTGCAATCCTTCCAGAGGTGGGTTCCTACCAGTTCGCACCTATTCGGTAGAACCGGTTCGTCAAATCTACCGAACCGGTTAGCAAAGGTTCCACCAGTGCACCCAGAAAGCAGGCCACACCTACAAAAGAGGTTCCAAAAATTTTTGAAACCCACCACTGGATAGAGGGAATGAGAGACAGACACAGAGGGAGGGAAGAGAGAGATACACACACACACACAGACAGACACACAGAGAGAATCACATAGAGAGACACAGAGGGAGGGAGGGAGGGTGGGAGGGAGAGGCAAAGACACACACACACACAGACAGACAGACTCACACACAGAGAGAGGAAAAAAGAGAAAGGAAGGAAGAAAGAAAGAAAAAAGAAAAAAAGAAAGAAAAAGAGTGAGATGAAAGAAAAAAAGAAAAAAGGGACAGAAGACAAAAGGAAGGAAAGAGAGAGAGAGAGAGAGAGAGAGAGAGAGAACGAACACATGGCCAGCAAGCCACTCCCACCAGGTCACATGGCCGGCAAGCCACTCCCACAAAGGAGGCCACACCCACAGAGTAGGTTCCAAAAATTTTTGAAACCCACCACTGAATCCTTCGCACATTTATCTAAGAGTGAATTCCACCATAAACAATAGGCATGATGTCTAAGTAAATCTGTAATATAACAGTGTGTAAAATGATAAACAACTTTTCTTAGGTACGGATTAAAGTATTAGTTTATGTTTATATGCAAATGTTAAGAACACAAACACTCTTAAGAAACATTCGTTTGAGCAAGTTCGAATTAACATGGCTTGCAGCACAAGGCAGCTTGTTGTATAGCATTCAGTTTGTTCTTCAAACAGGTCAAGGTAAAGAGAGAAGAAAGGAAAAAAAATGCATTGAGGAGTGGCTATTAATAAACTCAACCACCCAGTACATTTTTGTACTATTGTGTTGCAATCTGGTTTGCAAGAGCAGGATTAAGAGAGAAGTCTAATCATGTAATTACCACGATCCCATAAATGTCTGTACTTAGAATGGCAAATAATTAAGCTGCATTTTGGACAAGTTCCTTGTACAGCACTGCTGGATCGTTTGGCAATTACACAGGAATGCTTTGAAGTCTTAGGTAGAGAGGACAGCCCATCAAAATTGAAATATCCCTAAGTTATTATCAATACCAACTTGTCATGACTCTTCACACTCCGTGACAACAAGCAATGCAGTAATGAACCCGCACGGATATGAACTTGTAACATGAGCCCAATGCCACAGGTTAAGAGTAAACTCAAGCAGAAATATATTCATGGCCTGCTGCTGGAGATCAGGAAATTGAACTGTGGCATTTATTCGTGCAAAGCACCAATGCAAAAGAGAAATTAACAGACACTTAATTCTAATCCTTGTAATAAAGCACCTGTTTCATTATCTGTACATTCTTTTCAGTTACCAGTTGTAATTGAGTAACTGCAGATCCAGTGAGACCATATAATTTTCTTTCTAGAAAATGAGATGAGGATTCCATTGAGTTCTCTTTGGAAAAAACAAGGGAGCAATCTGTACATTCCCCTTCACTTCTGGCAGAATAAGAACAAATCAAATCACCAAAGCATAGCATTAAATTTTAATCCCACCTTTATTATTTTTTAAGTAACTCAAGTTGACAAGCATATACAGCATTGTATTCCTTCTTCCTATTTTCCTGACAACAACCCCATGATGTGGGTTGGGCTGAAAGGAAGCAACTGGCCCAGAGTTACCCAGCTGCCAAGAATTAATCTAGAATATTCCACTGAATTACAAGTCAAAGTTGTCCAAGAAATCTTGTATAGGTGTTCTAAATTCACATAGTGTACTTTTTTTTCAGCATCCAAAGGGAGAATAATTTTCTTGCTTCAATATCTGCTAAACTAAGGCTGAAATCACATCAACATACAGAATTTGCCTGAGGATGGGCTCCAGCAGGAGTCCGAAAGCTTGGAAGACAAAACCTCTGGTCTCAATGACAAACCCAAATTGAATCCTGCACCATTATCCCAGGACATGTACATTCGCCTTAATTCCAGAGGTGGTATTCAGCAGGTTCTGACCAGTTCTGGAGAACTGGTAGCAGAAATTTTGAGCAGTTCAAAGAACCAGTAAATACCACCTCTGACCCCGCTCCCATCTATTCTCTGTCTCCTGATTCCCAGCTGATCAGGAGGGAATGGGGATTTTTCAGTAACCTTCCCCTGGAGTGGGGAAGGAATGGAGATTTTCCAGTATCCTTTCCCTGCCACGTCCACCAAGCCACGTCCATCAAGCCATGCTCACAGAACCTGTAATAAAATTTTTTGAATCCCACCACTGCTTAATTCATAATGATAATGTTACCACTGGCTTAGGTTGGATGGGATTGTCAGGGAGGGTAGAATGCTGGAGGAAAGTAGCAGGGAGGATGCAGAAAGGAGAATCAAATCTACAACTGACCACAAAATCATTGCCCCTGCTGAAACTAGTGACTATTTGTCTTGTTGCCTATTCTGGAGGTTGGGAAATTGTAAATTCCAAAGCTCTCCATAAAATCTGCGTTCTGCAGATATTGAGCTTCATCATGTCCTTAAAACTGAGGCAAATACACTGGAGTACAGGCAAACTCCAAAGATTATGTATGAATGAAGCTTATTTGTTCCAAGCTCAAAAATAATCTTACGTGGATTCCAATATATTACGTTTTGTTTCTGTTTTCTAATGTGCCCATCTGCTGTAAATGTTTGACGCATATGCAGAACAAGACATGGCTTAAAATATTTGGCGTTCTCTTAAAGTTGCTATACCTTGACTCCCACTATTTCCTTTCCAAGGTGATCTGATCATTCCCCACGGTGTAAAAATTGTACTCTTATATAGGTCACCTTTCCTAGACTACTTGTGATTACTGAAGCCAAAACATATCTCAGAATGGTTCCTCTTAATCTCGAAATGGTAATGGGATCTGGATTTTAAAAGCTACGAAAGAAAAATTTGTTTGCACACTAAAAAGACTTAGCATATATGCAACATTGCAAATATTTTCAAGGAAACAAACCCAAAAGAACCGAAGAAATACACAAATATCTTCAATGTTTAAGACTCTAAAATCTAAGCAAGTAATCAGCAGTTTAAAGTATTACAATGTTGCCACTGGCGTTTTCAACATTTTATTGTAAACTGTGCCTGATGGTATCATTTGGGCAGCACTGCATTAAGAACGAACAAAAATCAAATTGAATTTCTAGGCAGTATTGAATATTTTATGTCAGTTTGAATGATGCTTACCCTGTATTGATGGAAATGATTTCTATCAGGGGGTTCTTTCTAATCTTTGGCAAATCCAGTCGCGCTCCCCCCAGCCGTTTCCCATTATCCTTTTTCTGTCCTAGCAATCTTACAGAATGACCTTCAAATAAAGGAAAATGCCGTTATTATACATACAATCCATCGGTTTTAGAAAATTCTAGTTCAGCCTATTGAATTTGTTAATAAACACACATTTTTTTTGTAAAAAAAACCTTACAACTCCCAAATACTTACTGTATTTTTCGGACTATAAGACGCACCGGAGTATGACACACCATGATTTTGAAGAGGTAAATTTTTAAAAAAGCTTTTGCACTCTGCACGCTTTGTTTTTTGCACAAAAATGGGGGGGGGCATGCAGAGCTTTGGGAGGGTCTTAGAGTGTTCCTGGGGCTGGGGGTGTATCCAAAAACAAGCAAAAAAATAGCCCGTTTTTCACACAAACGGGCTGTTTTTTGCAAAAAAGAAAAGGGCATGCAAAGGGTTTGGGAGGCTTATAAAGTGCTCCTGGGGGCTGGACAGGGGCAAAAATGGCCCGTTTTTTGCTCTTTTTTGTCTTCCCCAGCCCTTAGGAGCACTTTGCAAGCCTCCCAAACCCTCCTGGGGGCTGGGGGGGGGGCAAACAAATGGGTCTGGTTTTAGCCAAAAAATGGCATGGATAGCCTTTAGGAGGCCTGGTGAATGGCTGGTTTTTCGCTCGTTTTTGCCCTCCACAGCCCCCAGGAGCACTTTACAGGCCTCCCAAACCCTTACAAAGCCGAGGTGGCGCAGTGGTTAAATGCAGCACTGCAGGCTACTTCAGCTGACTGCAGTTCTGCAGTTCGGCTGTTCAAATCTCACCGGCTCAATGGTTGACTCAGCCTTCCATCCTTCCGAGGTGGGTAAAATGAGGACCCGGATTGTTGTTGGGGGCAATATGCTGACTCTGTAAACCGCTTAGAGAGGGCTGAAAGCCCTATGAAGCGGTATATAAGTCTAACTGCTATTGCTATTGCTTTGCATGTCCATGTTTGTGAAGGGGGTGGGATTTCAGTAGGCCAAAAATGCTGTATTCAGTGTATAAGACGCACCTAGATTTTCACCCTCCCTCTTTTTTGAGGGAAAAAGGTGAGTCTTATACTCCGAAAAATACGGTACTAGGTAAAAAGTCGATAAATGAAATGGTCACTAAATGGTGATTGTCTGTACTTTTCAAAAAATATATTAGGGGATTTCTTAATAATGTTTAAATTAACAATATCTTTAACTTTGTCTTGATCATTTCTGTTCATTATTGGAAATCAGAATAAAGTTAGGCATCTGAATAAAGGTCATATTTCAGCATTATTGAAAACCATTAAAAACAACTTTTCTAAGTTTATAGAAATAGGTTAAAACTTCTATTTAAAGAGCATTTTTGTACCTAGGCAAAGGCGCTCAGGAAACTCATTAATCAAGTAGTGTATTCAGTAAAGTTCTAAAACATGGTTGATTTTATAACTGAGGACTATAGTAATTTGAATTAAGTAATAACTCAAATATTGTTTTCTTCAAGCTGAGCCCTGTTTTTGGTTACATGGACTAATACGCCGTCCATGCATGAGTGCTGTTTCTAAAGTTTAAAATCTTGAATTAGAAGTAACAGTCTGACTGTAATTAAAATCAAAAGGCTTCCTGATTAGACTTTGTGAAACAGTTTAAAACAAGGTAATCAAATAAAAAATGTAGACATTTTGTTTTTCTTTTACCTACAATTATGTTAATAAAGCTTTTTTAAAAAAAGCAAGTATTAATGCCAGTAGTTTTGGAATGAGCTAAAATCTTACTTTGTAGTTTGGTTCGTATATGACATCACCCAACCATTTTTAATTCGGGTTTAGACAATCCAGCTCTATACCGTCCCATTTAGGTGCTTTTATTTTTAGCCAAAGCGCATGCGCGGAAGGCTGAGTGCATGTGTGGATGGGGCACATGCGAGTGAAGCATATGCACGCACTCACATTTGCAAACCAGTAGGGAAGGTAAGTGAATATCACTCCTGAGCTTAGCACAATAGATGAACCCAATTTAATGGGAAGAGAAAACAATACCGTATTTTTCAGAGTATAAGATGCATCTCCCCCCCAAAAAAGAGGGTGAAAAACTGGCTGCATCTTATACATTGAATAAAGCATTTTTGGCCTCCCGAAACCCCACCTCCTTCACAAACATGGACATGCAAAGGGTTTGGGAGGCCTGTAAAGTGCTCCTGGGAGCTGGGGAGGGCAAAAACGAGCGAAAAACCGGCCATTCTACAAGCCTCCTAAAGGCTATGCATGCCATTTTTTGACAAAAAAGAGAGCCATTTTTTTGCCCCCCCCCCCCAGCTCCCAGGATCATTTTGCAGGCATCTCAAACTCTCTGCATGCCTCGTTTTTCACAAAAAATGAGGTGTGCAGAGGGTTTGGGAGGCCTGCAGAGTGCAAAAAGGTTTTTTTTTTTAAAATTACCTCTTCAAAATCTTGGTGCATCTTATACTCCAGTGTGTCTTATACACCGGAAAATACGGTAAATAGAAGGCTTCCACTCTTTGCTTGCATCACAAAGTGGGGGGGGGGGGGGAAGCTGCCCGTGTGGACATGGTCATAGAAACCCAGCCATTGCATTACAGAGAAACCAGTTTTCAGATTAAAATATTTGATGCATTTTTGGCAATAAAAAAACATCGTAGCAATATTGGAAGCATCAGTATCAAATAAGCGTAGGTTGTACTTTATGTTCTTATAGTATCCAAATACATTGTGTAGTGTTGCTTAATATACAGCTGCATGAAGGCTTTCTCAAGCTATTTGTATAGAACTTGATCTACAAAATAATCACATTTGCCTTATAAGGACAAATAAACTGGAATGACTGAAACTCAGCAGTAGAAGCAATGCCTTTCACATTCTTCAAGTAAGACTGGCAAAGTCTAAAGTTCTAGAAATCTGATGTTGGTCAGCACTGCTGAATTGAACAAATCAATGGTCCAACTCTGTGGCTGTATGTTAAGATAAAATATCCAGGGCAGGGATGGGTTCTGACAATCCGCTCAGGGACATGCACCGCCCGCACCGCACACGCTTGATGCGCACAGTGAGTGTATGCTCAATACAACTAAAAGTGCTCAGTGTATGCGCAGAAGCAAAAAAACCAAGATGGCGGTGCCTATGCCACCGGCGGGAGAACCAGTTCAGGGATGTGGCAGGCCTGGGTTGCTGCCGGTTCCAGCGACTCAGGCTGCCAAATTACTACCAGTCTGAATCGGGAGGAACCCACCACTAATCCATGGATATTCCCTTGTTTCCTTCAAAGCTCATCTGATCTTTTCTTATACAATTGGCCACATCCTCAAAACAACACTCATGACATATTCTCAGAATTCCAGAAAATGCCCCTCAAATTGAGAAACAATTGGCTTAGGGTGACGTCTCCCTCTCTGAATTCCTTAAACAAGTTTACATTTGTGAACTGAGCACAAGGAATCTAATATTTAACGCTACCATGATAGACGAATTTACTGAATTTTTCACTGATATATTGCTCAAGCAAAGTAGAAAATTAGCACACTAGCCTTTTCAGAGTAAGGCTGAAATTTACAGTTCAGAACCCAAGCTTTATTTTTTTTTAAAAAAGATAAAGAAATATAAAATACAACAGTACACTGAGAAAGATGAAACAGAACTGTATTTAGAAAAAAAATTAAACAGTACTGTAAAGGTTTATTATTTTCATATCATGATACAGTACATCAAGAAATCCATTTTAGAGTACTGGAATGTACAGGCTGTATCTGTAGTATTCACTAATGATTCTTTCTTGCTATATCACATTAATGATGGTGTTATCATTAGCTAATTAAATAACTAGCTATTTTCTAATGCTATTACTTACAAAGGATTCTTGGATTTAACAATATGCACACAGGCTTGTTAATTAAAATAAATGTAAAGTCTTCGCACTGTTGGAAATATCTGAGTCATCACAAAGCTAAAAATACCTAATGAAAATTAATGCTCAAAAAATACTAAAGAAATAAAACATCCTTTTAAAAATGTTTCTTATCATAAACAAGCAAACAAATCAACAATCAGGAACCCATACATTTAAATAAATTCAAATACATCAAGTACCATGAAGGATTGTGTCCAGGTCACTTTGGCAATTGGCAAATGTTAACTACTAAATGGCTAAAGCACTGAAGCAATCTCTTTGCAACTATTAATTAACCCAACAAAGCTAGATTAATAACAGTATTAATTAAAATTCATAAATATGTAAAGTATATTCTCATTTTATTAATTTTCTGATGAAGCAGATTTAGAAATTAGAAAATATTTTATGGTAAATATATTATTTTGCACTATGGGCAAAACATTACATGCTTGTTTTAAATGACATCCATTAAACCAATGCAGTCATTTCACATTGTAACAAAATTAAAACAATGAAATGGAGTTTAACAGGAGTTTATAATATTAGTTGATTTTTTTTTACAAATACTGAAGTTATTATTTGAAAAAAGTTCCTTTTGTAATGTTTCTACGCTGCACAATGATCTAAAGGAAAGCCATTTACTTACTTACCCTGTTTCCCTGAAAATAAGACCTCTCCAGGTAATAAGCCCAATTAGACTTTTAAGCGCATGCGCTAAAATAACCCCTCCCCTGAAAATAAGCCATCCCCAAAAATATTGCAACACAGCAGCAAACATGAAATGACCAAGAACTCTATTTTCAATATAGCCAAAATAAAATTTTCACCAATATCAAGAGTCTCACATTCTCTTTCGTTAAAAAAGTGTTAATAAAAATTAAGATTTTTATTTATTTTATATAACTGGTTTTCAGTTGCTAATTGGTCAATAACTATGTCAAAACCCCATGATATAAACATAGTTTTATAAAACTATAAAACTATATTGGTATATTATGAGCTGTGAATAAAGTAAAAATAGTCGAATATCACACAAGGTCTCACTGAAAGAGTGGAAAGAAGGAAGAAATAGCAAACAGGTATAATTTGATTACTCAAATATATGCTCATAGGGAACCAAAAGCTAGTAGATATATTAATTTTTTGTCTTGCCAGACAAAGCAAATAAATATAGAACCAATGAATTGTATGAGTGGTGGTAGCAAACTCAAATGATTACCGTATTTTTTGCACTATAAGACGCTCTGGACTATAAGACATGCATTACCTTTAGAGGAGGAAAACAAGAAAAAAATATCTGCCTCCCAGTATTCATCTGGCTAGCTTCCTTGCAGCAAACAGCCTGGCCAGCTTCAGCACATTAATGCAGCCCCAGCACATGGCTCGTCAGGGCTCCGCTCTGTCGCGCCCACCACCGGTCAACTGAACTGAGCTGCTGCTGCTGGAGAACCTTGGAGTCTTTGCTGCTGAGCGTCTGATTGGCGATTATTTGCCGCCTGGAATACTGTTGATCAGCTGTTCTAGATGTCAGAGATCACTGCCACCGCCTATTGTTGCCTATCAACTGCTGCCCGTTCGCCACCGCCCATTTTCTGCCGCCCTAATGGCAGCGGCGAATGGGCAGTGACAAACAGACAGTGGTGAACAGGCGGTGATGATCGGTGGTGAACGGGTGGCGAATGGGTGGCGAATGGGCAGTGGCGAACAGGCAGTGATGGTGATCCCTGCTGCTTAGAACAACTGATTGGCGGTATTCTGGGAGGCCAATCCAGCTGCCAGTCAAGTGCTCAGCAGCAAAGGTTGCAGCATTCCCTGCTGGCGCTGCACTAACCCCCCCCCCCAATATTCACTTTATAAAATGCACTTTTGGAGGGGAAGTGCGTCTTATAATGTGAAAAATACGATAAATTGTATTACAATTTATACTAATCTATAATAATTTGCTATCTACACATATAGGTTGTCCTTAACTTAGAACTGTAACTGAGCCTAAATTACAGTTGTAAGTTGTGGTTGTAAGTCAAGACATCACATAATGGGACCCAAATTTTTGACATTTTTGTAGAGATTATTAAACTACTGGAGTAGTTCAGTGAAATGGATTGTTTTAACTGGTTATTAATTTCAAAGTGCGGTTTAATACGATGGCTTAATAAAAGTCAACAGTCGTAGTTTCTTGGTTCATTTATCAGAGAACTAGAGCTTGATGACATGGGAAATACCTTGTCATATCTCAGTTTATTATGGTGATATATAATTTTAAAAAAAAATATTCAGATACTATGGAAAAACGCAGGTGATATGTATGTAACTTCAGTATCGGAATATTTACAAATTGAGTGGTGGGAATATCATTATGGATAGCAGGCATTTTAAAGTAACATTTTATTGATGAAAGATATTACCAGTTTAAGAATTCAGTTATTCATTAGCTGTTCTCCAATTACCCAAATCATACAAGTTATACTGATATATGTGACACAGGAACCCACACATGATTACACAAGCCAATTACCTCCACTAGGCCAATAAGATCCCATAGATTAGGCCTCCTCCGAATTCCATCAGCCAGTCAATGTCGACTGGCAACTACCCGGAGGAGAGCCTTCTCGGTGGCTGCTCCGACCCTCTGGAACGAACTCCCCGTGGAGATTCGTACCCTCACCACCCTCCAGACCTTCCACGTAGCCCTTAAGTCCTGGCTGTCCCGACAGGCCTGGGGCTAAAGACTTCAACCCCACCCGAATAGTATGAATGTTGCGCTTTTTAACGATGTATTGTCTTCATGTATGTAACTTGTTTTGTCCTTCCCTCCCCCTGAATTGTGAGCCGCCCTAAGTCCCCTCAGGGAAAAGGGCGGCATACAAATAAAGTAAAATCAAAATCAAATCAATTAAATCAAGTTTTATGTAAACCAAAACAATATGGGTTTTTCAACAAATTACATTTAAACAACTATGGCTTAATCTTAACTACAAATACACATTGATTCTACTTTTCAAAGTTAAAATGTCCAGTTTAGTGGTAAGTTCTAATACAACATTTTCAAGACTTTTAACACTTCTTTTTTTCAAGTTTATTCTATTAGTTTAACTCTCATCAGGCAGCTTAATTTCCTGTGATTCATGTGCCTTTGTTTAGATTGGAAATGGGAAAGGTGCTTCAGATCCAGCATGGGTATTTGGTATACCTGTCAACAGCTCCTCAAACAAGCTGTGTCTTTTCCTGAATAGCTGCACGTTCCCTTCTTATGATGACTTGCAACACTGATGAGTAATTAGCACTGTTAATTAGCACCGTGCTAATCTACATCCATGCTGTTACAAAAAAAGTAATACCATGCACAGAATTAAAGTATCCGTTAGTTCAGTGGTTCCCAAACTTGGCAACTTTAAGACTTGTGGACTTCAACTCCCAGAATTCTGCTGGCTGGAGAATTCTGGGAGTTGAAGTCCACAAATCTTAAAGTTGCCAAGTTTGGGAACCACTGCTTTAGTTATATGACTAAAGAAGCCCAGAAAGTAAGGATGTTGAATTTATAATATTTTATTTACGCAGATTTTATGATCACATCTGAAGAAATATCAGCAGCGATAGTAAAATATTTTCTGCTCTGGGTACATAGTACTAGGAAACTGCAGTCAGCCATCCAGTGTGTACAAAAAAAATATCTGTATGTTTCTCACAAATTGATGACTTTTTCCCACCCCAGAAGGGCAGTGAACTTATGGAGAGGGAAAATGTCACATTTAATATGGTTCAAGGAGAATTCAGGAGAGCTCTTTTGTGCTTAGGCTGGTGTCTAGACCGACAGACATGTTGTCAATAAACATTCTCTACTTTAGCCTACACAATGTACACACAGATCATCTTGTGAGCTTTTAGTGGCCCACCAATAACAACAGATTGATTGGTATGGTAGCTAAACAGTTGGCAAATATTAGTTAATATTTAAACTAGGAACAGATAGACCATATTAACCAGACAGGTTAATGTGATTGAGATTTAGAGGGGTGAGACGAAGTCTGAAAAAGTTCAAAACTGAAGTAATTTCCTTTTACTTGTTTACAGTAATCCTGTCCAGTGACCCATTTCACAAAATCTTCTGTGAAACTCAGGGCCAGTGTAGGTTTTATTCAACCGGAAAGTCTAGTCTTCTCTTAATCCAATATGGATACACTTGACAAAATGCAGCTGTTTTGACGTTTTGCAAGAAGCTTTATGGTGTCAAGAAAAGTGTTCAAGTTAGCTAATATTCACAGCATTAAAATAGCAAGAGCACAGGCACAATATATATTTTTTTTAACGAATACTGTAAAAATCAGTTTAAGGTAGGATTATATTTCTAATGTCCACTCTGTTTCATAAATCCAGGAGATGGGCATATAAGATGTGCATTCTAAATTCCATGCAATGCAAGCTGTAAAACTTGATTTTGTTTCATAGGAGAAGGAATAAATATTAGAACAAGAATGCTAAACTCCTCCTTCACCTATCAAGGAAATGTTGAATTGGACAAAGAAGGGTTTCTGTAGACAAGCAACAGTTGCCCTGAGGAATACATGTCTGGTGCATTTCTGCACTTTCCTCCTCCCAATTCAGCCTGCTACAATAATTGGTCAGCCAGATGTTAAAGTCTACAATCCACTCACAAGTCGTAATTCTAAATGATAAAGCTCAACATATGTAACTTTTTAAAAAATCATACTATTTTTTTGTAGATGGAGTCCACCATTATTATCTATATATTTCAAAAAAGAGCATGGAAACTGAGAGGCTGTGAGTTATGCCATATTACCCAATTTCTGACATGTCTAAGAGTAATGGGAAGAGTGAAAGATGCCAAGAATATTTGGTTGCTACTATCTAGTCTCCTACCACGCTGGAGTCCAAAATCATTGTTGCTGTACCTCCAGCAGTCTACACAGCATGGCTAAGAGCAGAGGTGGGTTCCTACCAGTTCGCACCTATTCGGTAGAACCGGTTCATCAAATCTACCGAACCAGTTAGAAGAGGTTCCACCAGTGGACCTGGAAAGCAGGCCACACCTACAGAAGAGGTTCCAAAAAAATTTGAAACCCACCACTGGTCCTTGGATATGATTATTCTACACTATCATGCTCATATTTACAACATTCAGTGCCTCTGTGAAAGGTAAGGATGACTACTGCGTTTGTGGTGCAATCAGAACATTGCGTGTGTTGAAGTTGTTTTAACGCAAACCAAAGATGCCTTTTAAAAAACAAGTTCACATCATATTCTTATGCATGCCAGTGCTGTGTGTGAGGTAATTTAAGGTGGTTCTGACAAGTGTCGTCGGCATCTTCATATCCGGTCACATGGGCAGCAAGCCACTCCCATCCGATCACATGGGCAGCAAGCCACTCCTACAAAGGAGGCCATACCCACAGAGTAGGTTCGAACAATTTTTGAAACCCACCACTGGCTAATAGTGAGAGACACTGGGAGATACACTTTGGTAAGCTCCAAAAAAGCAACATTTTATGTAGCAGTGTTTCATGGTAGATGAGCTCTCATAGAAGTAGTTCCTTCATGGGGACCACAGAAAATGCAGAAATTTGACTTTAGATAATAGAAACAGTTTACACACGCGCACACAAAAATTATTTAACAGTGGATTTACACTCATCTCCCCCCCCCCCCACCACTTTATATATTTGGAGGTGGATCTAGGAGGTATCTTTAAGGTCAGTTATGAAGCTACAGCCATGGCGTTCAGAATTAGTTTGCTCTATTCCTCTTTCCCGTTGTATTTGCCATCTTTCATCTTTTTCTTTTCCCTCTCTTCTCTTTCCCCTTTGTTCCCCTCAGAGGAATGATGGGCATCTGAAGTTATCTTTTAATAATAGAATAACAGAGTTGGAAGGCATCTTGCAGTTTTCTAGCCCTTGCTCAAGCAGGAAATTCTTATACCATTTCAGACAAATGGTTATCCAATAAAAGACTTTGCTGCTTTTACGCCATCCTTTCATTACATTACATTCTGCTAACTTGGCTATAATTATGAAATTTAAAATCCTGTATCTCTGATTTACATTCCGTTTTTAAAGGCCATAGAAGATACTTTTCTGGAAGGAAGGCTTAAAGGACTCTGTATAGATGTTGCAAATACCTATATTCTCTCAAATATACAATCTTTTTGTGTGCATTCTGCACAAAGTCATTTTCACTAGACCCCTCTCTTATTTCATAAAGCCTTAAGGTAAACCTCAACGTCACTTACAGTCTCTCATAAGTAATTCCATATTTTTCTCTCTTTCTGTATGTTTATCTTATATGGACTATATGTATACTGCCAAACCCCAAATTTAATATTTTTATCTAACATCTTCTGACCATCATCCCAAAGGTGAATTGTTACATTACGGTTTAATGATCTTGGCAAAGTTTGCATAGATTTTATTGGAAGTTAAGATTTTATAACAATTGGATCCAAATGACAAACAGGATGCAAGTGGGGTCAGCTGCCATTAAGAAGCTGGTTTCAGTGAGAGCTTTAATAAAACGGATCACTTAATGTTTAAGTTGGCCAAACCAGTTATTTTCAGTATAGGAACATTTTAATATTTTCTCTATTCAAATTATGACTTGTGAGTCTTCTTTACAAGCTATACGAACTAAGAATATAAAGGCACTTTATGCTTTATAAAATTCGTACCACGTTTTTCGGTATTTTAAAAAACCCAGTATCTCTGATGGAACACTTGACATCTGATACGATTAAATGCTGCAGCAAATGAACATTGATTTGTCTGAAATACATGGTGATCTGTATAATATAAAAAGGAACACTGAAATTCAAATTTAAAAAAAAGTATTAAATATTAAAAAAACAATTACTGAGCAAGCCAGCTAGGGTGATCTATATTAATTTGGGTCAGCTTTCTGTATATTTTTTTTGTGATGTATGTGGCACTTGCTAAATATTTACATTTCAGTCAGTATTTGGAACGTGTATGGGGTATATTTCGACAGGAGGTTCCTTAGGGATATACTGTATGTGATCAAAGCAACATCAGGAATGAGCACTGAGGAGAATGAATGTGTGCATTATTTCAGCTGAATAACTTACCCTTAATAGTTTCCTCAACAACTTCCACTACACGATCTATCTGTTGAACCTGAAACGCAATAGATTAATAAATCAAGCTGTGAATATTCAGATGACCTTTGAAAGACCCTTTTTCAAATACATTTTTGAATGTATTTAATCCACATAAAAAGGAGCCCTTCCACTTTTTGCAGTATGCTTTCTACTCGCAGGTTTCTGCTTGCAAGACAGATTGAAAAGGGAATCAAATAAACGTCAATGCCTAGGTTTTACTGCACTCATATTGTGCTTTTAAAATATAAAAGCCATCTTACAACAAAGTTTAGCACCAATTTCATGGCAGCAAAAAGAATTACTCAATGCAGTAAGAACCAATTATAAAGGAAAGGCCTTTTTTCCCCCAGAAAAACAGCTTACATAAATCTACAAAGTACAGAATTTATATAATTATTAATGGTGGCCAATAAGCTCTACTATTAGCAAGAATTGACAGCATCCCCTGAGCAAGAGAATAATGGTAGAAAATCTGGAAGACATTCAAATTCTGCACTCCAGTCTCTTTCTACAAAGCCTGATAAGCAATTTTACAGCTCAGTCACTTAAAATGTCTACAGAGAAAAAACCTGGAAGTTCAGAGTTACAAGGACCAGCAACATTCACTAAGAATCTCAATGAAAATATCCTCTTCAAGCCATGGAATTAAGCAACATCTTATTCACATGCTATGACAGACCCAGTGGTGAGATTTAAACTTTTTTACTACTGGTTATGTGGGCATGGCTTGGTGGGCATGGCAGGGGAAGGATACTGTAAAATCTCCATTCCCTCCCCACTCCGGGGGAAGGTTACTGCAAAATCCCCATTTCCTCCCAATCAGCTAGGACTTGGGAGGCAGAGAATAGATGAGGCAGGGCCAATCAGAGGTGGTATTTGCCAGTTCTCCAAACTACTCAAAATTTCTGCTACTGGTTCTCCACAACTGGTCAGAACCTGCTGAATACCACCTCTTGCCTCGTGACCCGTCAAAACCGCGCTCGACTAAGCCACACCCGATTAAACCGCGTCACTGACGTCATCAACAGGGCGACAACAGGCAGCGCGGAGAAAGAAGGGCGCTTTAAATAGCACTTTGAAAGCAAGCCGATTCATCTTAAGGTAAGGGTTAGGTTTAGGGTTAGCTTTAGGGTTAGCTTTAGGGTTAGGGTTAGGTTAAGGGTTAGGGTTAGGTTAAGGGTTAGGATTAGGGTTAGGTTAAGGGTTAGGTTTAGGGTTAGGTTAAGGGTTAGGTTTAGGATTAGGTTTAGGAGGGTTAGGTTTAGGTGTTAATTTTAGGTTTAGGGTTTACAGTGTGCTTCTGTCTCCGCACTGTTGTCGCCCTTTTGATGACGTCAGCGACGCGGTTTAGTCGGACACGGTTTTGTGGTGGAACCCTCTTGCCTGACCATAAATAATCCAATGGAGAACATCCTTATACATACATACAATCAGTGTTCTTGTATGAGATTGGTTAATATAAACTGAAATTTTAAAAAAAGATGTAGGAATGTCAAAAAACTTCACATTGCTTTTTTAAACCAATGTAATGCTGTGGGTACAACTATTCAATTGTGTGAAATAGCCAAAGTGCCTTTTACTGCCTGAAAAGGTTACTAAGATCTGTATTGAACCACAAAAGAGGGGTGGGGTGGGGAGCTTCCCTGTTCAACCGTTTTCCAACTCTAGTGGGTGAGCTCACCTGTTTCTTAGCTGAGGGACCCAGCATTGCCCAAAGACATTTCCGTGGTCATGTGGCCAGCATGACTGCACACCAAGGCACACAGAATGCTGTTACCTTCCCATCAAAGGGATATCTATTTATCTACTTGAGTTTGCATGCTTTCGAGGTAGGGTAAGAATGGGAACTCACCCCGTCATATTATACTTATGGGGTTTCGAACTGCCAAACTTACAGTCGCCAAGCTCAGCATCTTAACCGCTAGGAGGCTACCGATAGATAAACGTGTTGTTTGGATTCGCATATTGTTGAATCCAATTTGTATCAGTGAATACTTTAAAAAAACAGGTTTAACATGAAGCAGAAATCTTAGTCATAGCTGGAAGTAGCATGTGTTGTGTTTAATGAAATTAGCAAATGCTTTTGGGAATTCCAGTTTCAGACATCCAGAATAGATAACCATGTTCTGTTAAAAGAGCCACAGTGGCTTGGTCTGCATATAAAATGAACTCAGAATACTTGCATTTTACACTAATTTTTTTAAAAAAGCACATTATGACGTAGCATTAGATGAAACATAACGATTTACTTTTTTATGTAATGGGCTGTAATTCTAAGCCGTCAGGCTTACCTTTACTGTGGTTTTAGGGATAATTGTCCTCCCTGCACTTGTTATGCCCAACATATGATCTATATCTCTTTATGAGCTCAATATTTTAACCCTATATTAAATGATTCCAATGCACCCATTCCAAGTTTTGCTTCAATATGTCAGGCGGCTTCCCTATGACATTCAGATCAGGAAACTGGTATCGGAACACCTTCCAAACTAGCGTGTAAAGCCTTTACTTAAAGTGGGAGATATCTTATTGATTACCTGTTTATGTCAATGTCTGGATGAACTGCCTTTTCAGTGCGACCATTTTAAAAGAAAGGGCATATTAATCCAATATAATTTTTTGGGGAAAAGATTCTATAGGTTTGAGACCTCCTGCATATAAACACAGTAAACAAAACGTCAGAGCTTTTTTTGTGAGTGCATTATCTCTTCTTTCTCCTAATATGGGATGTGTTCAAGGAATGTTCAAATTCCCAAACTGTCAAATAACGGTTGTCGCTGTTCTAGAAAACCTTCCTGCTGTCAATTTAAGCTGAGAGATTTCAGTTTCTTGACTGGTGAGGTGAAAATGGAGAGCATTGGGCAGTTCCATCAGTAATAAATATTACATTGAAGAATATACTACTGTAATGCGCTTTACATGGGGCTGCCCTTGAAAAGTGTTCGAAGACTTCAGCTAGTCCAGAATGCAGCCGCGCGAGCGATTGTGGTGCACCTAGGTACACCCACGTTACACCTATCCTCCGCGAGCTGCACTGGCTGCCTATTGGTCTCCGGACTCGCTTCAAGGTGCTAGTTGTTACTTATAAAGCCCTACATGGCATCGGACCTGGGTACCTGAGAGACCGCCTCCTGCCAATTACCTCCCAAAGACCAATTCGATTGCACAGGCTTGGCCTTCTCCAGGTTCCATCTGCCAGCCAATGCCGGCTGGCAACCCCCTGGGGGAGAGCCTTCTCTGTTGCTGTTCCAGCCCTCTGGAACGAGCTCCCTGTGGAGATCCGGACCCTTACTACCCTCCCGGCTTTCCATAAAGCTACTAAGTCCTGGCTGTTCCGGCAGGCTGGGGACTGTTAAAGCCCCCAGCCCTGTCTTAATTGTGACTGTTGTGGATTTTAAAATTGTTTGTATTGTCTTATTTATTCCCTCCCCTGTTTATTGTGAGCCGCGCAGAGTCCTTCGGGAGTGGGCGGCATACAAAACCAATAAACCTAACCTAACCTATATAATTCTGTTCTCTACAATTCATCATTTTTCCAGGTTTATGGTATAATGTGGGATATGGTAAAATCTTACACAGATGTTCAGAAAACAACATTTTGAGATTAGAGTAGCAAAACCTTTAGCCAAGATAACATTTTAGATTCTTAAAACGCATCAGGATCAAGTTCTGAGAGAATTTCAACGCAAACCATAATATTCTCACCCCAATAATGCTCAGGCCTTGCAGATAGTCTTGTCGGGGCTGGGCTTGTGGAACACATCCAGCTACGACAACTTTCTTTTTTCCTTCTTGTGCTTTCCTAAAATGAACAAATAATCCTTCAGTGGCAGAACACATTCGTTTAATTAACATTCACTAACTTTGCATCACTTCTGTCACAGTATGAAAAGATTGGAAAAACCAAGAACGCTGCCTAATTGTGTCATTCTGCCAGCAAACAGATTCTTAATTGCACTTCTATCCCACACACATCCTTCAAATCTTCCCTGAAGGGTTGGAGGATTCTCCAGAGTTGATTTGGGATACAGGTGAGGATTGGGGTGAGGGGAGTGACAATAACAGCACAGACTGTTGCACTTGTAAAAGTCCGTTTGCATAATATTAAATCCAAGTCAAAACTTCATCTGGTGTGATATGAATTTCCACATATAAAATTATTCATATGCATCCCACGGGGGGGGGGGGGGGGGACTTTTTAGTGCTTTATTTTCTGGCTGTCGTGAAGATGAAGAAAACAACCTAACATATTCATCTCTTTATGAATTGCTCCATAATCCGTAAAGCATTTGATTCCAGGTATTGATATCAGGCCGCTTTACAACTCACTAGATCCTCCTTTCTGAAGATAAGACCATTTGGTCTCCTCTAAACGATCCAGCACGTTAACAATTATTCAGGATTCTGTAAGGTAATTAGTTCCTTCAACACTTTGGAATACAAGTCAATTGGTCCTAGGTATTTAAACTTATTCAAGGTAAAGATGTCCTCTCTGACTTAGATTTTTATCAGTTTCAAGCTTTTAGACTTTAAGAACCCCCAAAATGCAATGTGCATCCCTCTTGCATGAGCCCCCAGCATGCACAGCCCCCTGCACATGCGCACATCCCATGCATGCGCACACAACCCCTGCACATTTCCCACCCACCCCATGCATCTGTGCGTGACCCACCACCACCACGCGCCCCGTGAAAACCGCAGTCCACAAAAGTGCGCTCGACGAAAGCATGCATTTGACGTCATCACAGCGCGACGAAAAAAATAAAAAATTGAAATAAAATTAAAATTAAAGCAAGTCGATTCACATAAAGGTAAGGGTTAGGTTTAGGGTTAGGGTTAGGGTTAGGTTAAGGATTAGGGTTAGGTTTAGAGCGTTAGGGTTACGTTTAGCGTTAGGTTAAGGGTTAGCGTTAGGTTTAGCGTTAGGTTAAGGGTTAGGGTTAGGGTTAGATTTAGGGTTAGGTTAAGGGTTAGGTGTAGGGTTAGGTTTAGGGTTAGGTTTGGGGGGGTTAGGGTAAGGTTTTCGCTTTATTTTTACGTTTATCGATCACAGCGCGATGTTTTCGTCACGCTGTGATGATGTCACGTACGCGCTTTCGTCGAGCGCGCTTTTGTCTACCGCGGTTTTGTGGTGGAACCCACGCGCCCTACCCGATGAGGCTTTACTCATTTGCATGGCCCAGTTTCTGGTGTGTCCCTGGGTCAGAAGACAGACTGATGTCTTGGATAAAGACACTGACAAATCACTTCCATTAATTGCCAAGAAAACTATATAAACATGTTCAGAATATCATCAGAGGTTGGATTCAACCAGATTTTAACTTTATCGCTACTTGGGTGATTTAAGATTGTAGGACTTTTTAAATCATATACCGAACACTCATTGGTAGCTCTATGTTGCATGAAAATATATAATTCTTTCTCCTGAAAAAAACTGGAAATATGGCAATTGGATGCATATTAAAAATGCAAACTTTTCAATTAAATTGCCATAAAATGTGACAAAAGATAATAGAATTTAGAATAAACTACATTAATACAAATTCTCTACATAGACCTCTGTACATGGGAAGCAAAATTTAATTATATATTTTTTTCTCACATTCTCATGCAAGATTAATTTCTTTTTAATACCACCTAATGGTTCTGTTCTTTATAATAAAAGTTCTAATGTTATTTGTTTATTTTATGATAAAAAAGACTATACTGTACAGGAATGTTAACAAATGCCTTTAACCTTCAAAATCTTTTAATGCTGGTGGAAAGGTGCGGGGAGGGGAGAGAAGTCTTAACAGAATTTCAGTAGCATAAATGAATACATTTCTACTTTCAGAACCTTCCTACACTGTAGTTAAATAAATTTCAGCATAATAAATTTCAGCATTTGATTTTAAATCTAATTGGCTCTTAATTTATACAATAATTTATATGCTTCTGACTGCTACTTCAATTTAAATCTGATTTGCACAATCTCACTGCAGTGAAGTTTAATTAGAACAACTATCTTCTGAGATTTTTGGAAAAGATATCTGTATAATAGTTATTTTAAAAAAGAAACCTCTACAATATATTAATGGTTAGCTATAATCTTCCCTTGTAAGGCCACTACAATAGAATAAACAATCTGGTCAATGTGGGTGAACATTTCCCCTCAAAACCCGGTTAGGTAAAGGAGGAATGTACAATTTTCTAATCTGCCTAGCAAGTTTGTATTGCTACTTGTGAATTCATCAGGAAGAGAAAATAAGGCTTAATTGAGCCTTTAGGAATCTGCTACATGAAGTAGGGCAGTGTTGGTTAACCTCTTTGAAACTGGAGTGCGCGTCTGTGCATGCATACACGCGCACTCGCCAGAACACTACAACCAGGGGTGGGTTTCTCGCCCCGTTCCAACCGGTTCGCGCGTGCACGTGCGTGGCGCACGCATGTGTACTAGCATCTGTGTGATGCTCCAGCTGCTCCTGGAGGATCACGCAGGTGCTGTATGCGTCCTACGCATGCGTGGAAGCGCAGAATTCGTCAAAACCAGGTAAGGAGCGGGCGCGGGCGTGCGCAGGCGGGCCCTTCGCCGTTCCCGGAAGTTACTTACTTCCGGGTTCGGCGACCAACCGGTTCGCAGGGACCGCCGCAAACTGGTTGAAATCCACCCCTGACTACAACCCAGAAAAGGACAGCTCGGCGGTGTGCATCCAGCTGCTCTTTTGGGTTTCAGCACGCGCATGTGCACTGTCCAGCTGCTCTCTTCTGGGTTCTGTTGCATGCATGCACACTGTCCAGCTGGACTTCACGCATACACGTGACAGAACCTAGAAGTGAGCAGTTGGACGGTGCACATGCGCACGATGGAATCTGGAAGAGCAGCTCGCGACAGCATGCGTGCCCACAGAGGGCTCTGCGTCCCAACTTTGGCATGCGTGTCATAGGTTCGCCATCCCGGGTATAGGTCTTGCCGTGAATCATCTCTGTGAAGCAGTATGTTATTTACTGCTAGAGATTTAAGGACAAGACTGCAGATTGCATTCCCTAAAGCTAAGAGATGGAGTAGTAGGCTGGGCCATTATTTCTTCTAAGATTTTCTTTTTCCTGCCTTGGGGGAGATTGAAAAGAAGCAACCCTTAATGATAATTCCATAAAAAGCTTTGTCCAAAAATACTCAAAGAACTGGATAGTAACTTCGCAAGAAAAGAATGTCAAAGAATAAAATTGGACTAATAACATGGTTTGCCAGATGTTCCTTTTATCAAACCTGTGTATACCACAGTCACTTTTTTAAAAAGTTAGGTAGTTAAAGTTTCCTTTAAACTTTAAAACAGCACACAGTAAAAACAGTCTAGGTTTCACATTTAAAGGTCTAGAGAGGCATAATGGAGCTGACTGACTGCTCCTTTCAGCTGGGTTTTTACATCAAGTAATTTCTATGTTTGCGATGTAGCATACTGCACGAACCTAACCACAGAGGTTTGTGTTGTATAAACTCTAGCAAGTGTGGTTTATTCAAGAAGCTGTAGTTCAGCAAATCCACGGTATAATACAATGCCTCAAGCAAAGGAATCTTCAGGCAGAGGAAAATCCAGCTTGATGAACAGAAAATTATATGTACAGGGAGCAGTAGGTTGTGATTCACAAAGGACAGGAGCCTTCTATCATAAAATACTTGTTGACTGGTACAAGTTTAGAATTAATAAATAGAAGGTTATTTTCAAGAATGGCAACTCTGATTGCAGCAGAAGACAATCTGATAGCACTACAACAAATATCTCCCATTTGGTATCTTCCACAAGTTTTAGATCAATGTTTTTAAGATCTGTGGACCTCAACTCCCAGAATTCCCCAGTCAACAAGAGAAGTCCACGCATCTTAAAAGTTGCCAAGCTTGAGAAATACTCTTTTAGATTTCAACTACTAGATTTCCAAGTTCCTAAGAATAATACTGCCTGAGAATAATGGGAATTGAAGACCAACATTCTAGTATTGTTGTAATATAATATACTCATTTAATTGCATGGGATAATCCATATTTTCTTGGTGATAGCTATATAGTTCTTTTTCACCGTAACATTCAGTGTTACTTCAACTATGTTTAGTACTGGTTACTATGTCCTTTTAAAACAATTATGTATTTTAATATGAAAAACAGCTCAACTTCCTCCAAGAACACAATTTTTCTGATCATGCTTTTAAACTGAAAATTCAAAATAAAGGAAGTTAAGTACTCAAAACACCTGCAAACACTACTATCTTTGATCACAAATGAGCCCCAAATTTCTGTTGCTAAGTAAGACAGATGTTAAGTGAATTTTGCCCCATTTTACAATCTTTTTTGTCACATCTCAGTTGTTAAGTGAATCACTGCAGTTGTGAAATTAGTAGCCTCGTTGTTAAGTGAATCTGTCTTCCCCATTGACTTTGCTTGTCAGAAGGTCACAAAAGGGGATCAGGTGACCATGGGACACTGCAGCCGTCATAAATATGAGTCCGTTGCCAAGCATCTGAATTTTGATCGTGTGACCATGGGGATGCTGTAACAGTCATAAGTGTGAAAAATGGTTGTATGTCACTTTGTTCAGTGCCATTGTAACTTCGAACAGTCACTAAATGAACTTACCTGTAGAATAATTAAGATGCCAGAGAAACCGACATAAATTATTTTCCAAATGAAATACTAGTGGAAATGAATTCTAATACTTAACAACCTCAACCCTATAATGATATTCCCACATGTTCAAATTTCTTTTCATTTCTTTAATGGCTTTCTTGTACTTCTAGCATGACTTCAGAGTAGAATTTTGCTCATTTTTATGCTGACTGACTAAACTGATGTTTTTCAATTTATTATTGATCTAGAAACATCTAATATCTGTTTTAGCTGATTCAGATTTCTGCAGGAGAAAAGCTGAAAAACTGAGAACAAGCATTATTACTTAAACCACAAGGGAAGCTGACTTGAAGCAGAGAACCTTCCATATTTGGTGTGTGTGTGTGTGTGTGTGTGTGTGTGTGTGTGTGTGTGTGTGTGTATCTCCATCCATCCATCCATCCATTCATCCATCCATCCACCCATCCATCCAGTGGGTACAATAAATGTGTAACAAGGTTGTCAAACTAAAGGCCCGAGTAGTTAGATTTCGCCCGCGGGGCTGCCCTGGAAACAGCAAAGGACCAGTTCGCGGTGCCTCTGCCAGCCAAAATGGGCTCCCAAGTTCATTCGGTTATGGCGATCTCCTCCAATCCTCTGCCAGTGAAAACCGAGCTCGGGAGGCCCTTCCAAGCTCAGTTTTTGCTGGCAGAGGGTTGCAGGAGGAAGTCGCAGCCAAAAATGGAGCTTGGGAGTCCATTTTGACTGGGAGGGTGCTCAGGCCGCCACAGGTGTTCCCGACATGAATGATGTCAAGCTGGCCACTCCAGCCACGCTCACCCCAGCCCCCCAAGTTCAAACACAACCATCAATGAAATTGAGTTTGACACCCCGAATGTATAATGTAGCCAGAACAACTGCACACAAAAAAAAAACTGACACAGTCGTACACACACACACACACACACACACACACACACACACAACTTGAATAGTCTGTAGTTCAGAATTAAAAGATACTGTTATGACCTGTGACAAACATTATCTAGTGAAATGCAACATCACAATGTATTATATATCTGAAATGTATTATATATCTGAAATCCATGGTATACTATCTAATACAGTGTTTCTCAACCTTGGCAACTTGAAGATGTCCGGACTTCAACTCCCAGAATGCTGGCTGGGGAATTCTGGGAGTTGAAGTCCAGACATCTTCAAGTTGCCAAGGTTGAGAAACACTGATTTAATAGAAGGTCTTTGCAATAATAAATTGTTAAAATTGACAAATTTGACAGAAGAACATCTTTGAATCTCCTAAAGTAACGTTTGTTTTTGCTATGCTAGCTATTGTAATGTTTTCGGGGACTAAGATTTGAATTTGATCAACAGGATTTTTTTTTTCCTAATTTCATCATGTATCTTTATAAGGAAACAGAGATCATAGAAGCAAATGGCAGAGAAGGTTTTAAAAGCAGAAAACTATGGAGAGGATGACAAGATATCTAAGCATTCATAAATCAGTTCCAAGTTCAAGATAACAAAAGGGGTCCATGTAATGCAAATTCAGTATTTGGAATTTGGAGGGCAGGTGGAAAAAAGGAAGGAGGAAGTAGATTAATACCTTTGGAAATAGGCCAGGCTTTAATCAATGGTGTTTTTCATTATTCAAATCTACTGATAAAATTTTGTATGCGTTAGTCTTTTAAAAAATAATCCTGAAATACTGCAACATATTCCTGGAAGTAGTAAGATTATTTTCAAGGTCATTTAACACTATGTACATGTCAGACATACCTTACGAATAAAATGAGTTAATCAATCTAAATAAAATGTGACAATCATTTTTAACAAATCAAATCACAAGGTAAGCTCATGAAAAAGCCACACACTTTAAAATGAAATTTTAAAAAATCCCAAATATTCCAGAGCCAATGACATTCGAGGTGGGTTCCAGCTGCTGCTACTGCCGATTTGCGCATGGACGCACTGTGTGTGCAGATGCTTGATTCATGCTATGTGCATATGTGCAGTACTAAAAATGCTTCTGTGCATGCGCAGAAGCAAAAAACAAGATGGCGGCACCTATGGCGCTGCGGAGAGAACAAGTTCGGTGGCGTGGCAGGCCAAGTTACTACCTGCTCGGCAGAACCAATCCAAACCCACTTCTGAATGATATGAATACAATTCTCAGGTAATTCAAGGAAGAAATAAAAAGAATGAGTAGTTATCAAAATATAGTTTTAGTTTTTATGACTCATGGGCCAAGCAAAATTAATGTGACTTCCCTTAAACCTCTTTCTCAGGATCTAGAAAGAATATAATGTCTGGAAATGCATGAGTATTCTTAGTAAAAGGGAACCACAGAGCCCTGAAGAGAAACCTTTGCTGTTTGCTAACTTCAAATATATATATATATTGGTTAGCAAAGTTATGAAAGTTGTGATGCTGGACAAAATTAAAATGGGAAAATAACACTGCAGCACAACAGGACGAAATTTTTAAGAAAGAAAAGTTCTCAGTTCTGTTAGAATACCTAAACTCGACCGATCTGACATTTTAGGCAAACTGTCCTATAGCACTGTCTGCAAAGCTAAAAACCGTTTAAACAGAAATCTTTTTCAAACTTGGCAAATTTAAGATGCATGGACTTCAACTCCCAGAATTCCTCTGCCAGCACAGGACAAGGCCAGAGTTTTTGTCATCCTTCTACCTTTGCCGTATGGAATTTGGGTCTAAATTGTCAGAAATGTTTGTACTCTTTAGACTGACAGAAAGTTGGTGGAAGAATAATAAAGTTTAAAGGGAGGTTTTCCCCCCTCTTTTTTGTAGTACTGTTTCCAGAGTCTTAGTTTTAAAAGACTCACAACCCTTAAAAGTGAGAAACAACTCCAGGACAGGACAGGTAGCCCTCAACCTACTACCATATTAGAAGAACTTCTATCACTAAGCAATGCAGTTATTAAGTGAGTTGCAGCTGATTTTATGACTATTAAGCAAATCCCATGGTTGATAAGCAAATCCTACTTCCTCCACTGACTTGGCTTGCCAGAAGCTACTTGGGATGGTTGCAAATGGCAATCACACAAACCCCAGGATGCTACAAACATTGTAAATACACACCGGTTGCCAAGCACATCAACTTTGATCATTTGCGGGGAGACTGTGAGGATCATGAATAAGAGCCAAGGTGGCGCAGTGGTTAAATGCAGCACTGCAGGCTACTGCTAGATCAGCAGTTCAGCGGTTCAAATCTCACCGGCTCAGGGTTGACTCAGCCTTCCATCCTTCCGAGGTGGGTAAAATGAGGACCCAGATTGTTGGGGGCAATATGCTGACTCTCTGTAAACCGCTTAGAGAGGGCTGAAAGCCCTATGAAGCGGTATATAAGTCCACTGCTATTGCTATGAATACAAGGACCAGGTTGTGGGTCACTTTTTGTAGTGGTGTCATAACTTTGAACAGAAATACATGGCTATAAGTTGATGACTACCTGTACAAACCTGTAGCCTGTTGGTGACATCTCACCTCTCCTAAAGGCCTTAATGTTCTCCTTCCTCAAAATGAAATATTGTTGAGTCTCAAAGTATTTTCAGTGAGCAATGACAGGCTAAAGGACAAGCCATTCTGAAGCAGTAGCATTTCTCTGGGCTCTGATTCCCCATATATTCCTACAGCTGATCTTCCAGGTGACCCTATTGTTTTGTAAGACAATGACACATAGCCAGAGGTGGGTTGCTCCCGGTTCGGCCCATTTTGGGCGAACCAGTAGTGGTGGTGGCAAGAGGTTGTGCCCACCCACCCGGATACTTCTGCGCATGGGCAGAAGCGTCACATGTGCGCATGAGCACAGGCGAACAAGTAGTGCCAAGATTTGCAACCCACCTCTCCCCATAGTTTCGTTTTTTAAAATCAGATCTGGAAAGGTGAGGAGCAATGTATCATCACTTAAAATTAGGGCTGCTACTTTGAAAGGTTGTTTTCCCTTAAAGCGTATGGCCTGTATGGTCTTTGGTCTCCATCACTGAGGTTGTTTCTGATAGCTATCCTGGCCTTGGTCAAAAAGAGCTATGACAGTTGAGGTGACTCCCCTTATTTTCCATTTGTATTACAGGTAGTTCTCAACTTACGGCCCCAACCGAGTCCAGAATTTATATGGCCAAGCAAGACGTTTGTTAGGTGAGTTTTGCTCCATTTTATAACCTTTCTTGCCACAACTGTTCAGTGAATCACCGCAGTGATTCAGTTAGTTACAAGGTTGTTAAGTGAAACGGGCTTCTCCGTTGACTTTTACTTTTCAGAACTTCATATAAAAGGTGATCATGCCACCCGGAGACACTGCGGACGTCATTAAATATGAATCAGTTGTCAAGCATCTGCATTTTGAACACATAACCATGAAAATTATACAACAGTCGTAAGTGTGGGAAATGGTCATAAGTCATATTTTCAGTGCCAATGGTCACTAAACGGATGGTTGTAAGTCAAGGACTGCCTGTAATTCCCAGTATACTCTTAAACAACCCTCAATATTCCGGGCTTTCAAGAAAGCAATATCCCTCAACCATCACTAAAGTCCTTTAATTAGAGAATCTCTTGAAGATGGAGATCCTCGTATAGTGATCTTGTTTCAGAAGGCACTGTTACAATAACATCCAAAACCTTAATCCTGTTTGAATATCTTTTAATTTTTTAGCTCAGCCATGTCCTTTTGGCAGAGCTGAACCATTACTAAATCCACACTTGTTTTCAATAGGTTATGTTCCAGTCAAGCACGAGACGTACTAAGATTTTCTGCATCTAGAAAAATATAGCTCTTTTGTAAGGAATGAAAACATTTATACTAAAACTAATATGGAATCTGTAATTGCGAAAGTGTAACTGAATATCGTAATGCTTGCAATGGGAAGGAAAATATTGCCTCATTGCAAATAGCCAAGGACTGATAAAGTTAAAATGAAATCTCCAGTGGAAATAAAAACTATTTGTACATTTTCCTGGTGTTTTTATCTCATTCTTCAATAAAAAATATTCCAAGGGCATTTCACGTAAGCATAATCTGAATCGGTAACATTGATCTAAATGATAATTAAACTCTCCAAAACAGAAGCATACTGAATTCAGGATTTTGAGTGCACTGGGGTTTTTTAATTTAGAAAACTGGGAAGGAAATATATTAACATGTGAAGCATTAGTATCAACTATGTAAGGAAAGAAAAATTAAACTAAAAATAAGAAGAAACATTTGCATTTTGAGCATATAAATAAAAGAATAATGGGACATAATCTGAAGCATTTTATAATTGAGTATATCACTACTGAAATGTGTTCAACCAAGTATTTATTTCTAAAATCGTTATTCCGACAATAGTTTAAAAAGCCACATTCTTCATTCAGATGACTGCACTTCCCCCTCCAGCAATTGCAAAGCAAAAAACAACCACCACAACTGTCTTCACCTAAAGCCGAGGTCCCAAACTTGGCAACTTTAAGACTTATGGACTTGAACGATCAGAATTCTCCAGCCAGCTATGCTGGCTGGAGCTGAAATCAGAGCTGAAGAAGTTTCTTGGATGAGAAGGAAAATGTCTTCAAAGAAAAACAAGTAAGTCCAGTTGCCTCTTGAAAAAAACAGCTTTGGGGCAACCATGACCTGGATGAGCTCTGGAACGAGCTCCCTGTTGAGATCCGGACCCTTACTACCCTCCCGGCCTTCCGCAAAGCCACCAAGTCCTGGCTGTTCCAGCAGGCGGGGGGGGGGGGGGGGCTGAGAAGCATGTACCTCCACGGAAATTGTGAATGTTGGTTCTGTTTTTAATATGTTGTCTTTGTCTCGTTCCCCCCTTTCCCTTGTCTTTTGTGAGCCGCCCGGAGTCCTCCGGAAGTGGGCGGCATACAAGACAAATAAATAAATAAATGACTGAGAACCTCTATGGACACTTCCAGCTCGGCACTTAGCCACAAAACTACCCATATTCCAGATCCTAAATGCACACACATACACAAAAAGCCATATGGGATCTTTTCCAATCGTACTTTTCTTAAATTATGTGACATTGATTGTCTGGATGCCAGAGATGATCCCTTCAGCATTAAACTAATGTCGTGCAATCAGGGGCATATAATCACAACAGAAATAGCAATAGCAATAAGACTTCACAACAGTATATGAATTGCATGTAATATTCCCCAAAGAAAACTGGATAGGAGTTGCTGCTGATCAATGTTATAGTCAGTTAGCCCAGATTGGTCATTTTGAAATCCGCTTTAACATCAGCATTTTTTTTTCCTTTAGCATCTCTTTGCAATTGTCTTTAAGTTGAAACTTTATGTTGATGATTCTGTTACATTACTACCTTAATGTGTTTACCACTAACACATTCTCAATTCTGATAATTTAAGGTACCTTGCTATTGACATATAAATTGTTATGGAACCAAATGTTTTTTTAAAAACCCTACCCTTATAATGTTAGCTTAGTGATAAACCATGCATTTATTTAAAATGGAACAAGGAGCTCCAAAAGCCATATCTGTAATCACAATCTGCCACAGTAACAGAATCCTCTCCTCTCTTTTTATTTCAGAGATTTTGGGCAACAACGCAAGCTGTTTTTTTGATAAAAGGTATAGTGTTGTAGCAATATGCTTAAAAGCATTTTACGATAGTGCAAACCCAAAAGAAACACCTTGGTTTGATTTGTATAAACACCCAGTAGCTGAGCACTTGATCTCTCTGTTCACAGCTGGGTCAGATGGTTGCAAAGATATCACAAATAAAAAAAAGGGTAACCAAAACAGCACTGCCTTTCTTGCCAGATTACTGTTCAGACAAAAAGTACGACAGGTGGCTTATGCACTGCTCCAAATTAAATCACAGACTGCACCAAACATTATACTAATCATCGTGAGATTCTTTTTGTTCAACGTTACTCATCACCTTCCATTTGGGAAGCAAGAAGAAAATTGCTTCAATGACAGATGAATCACAAAAGGAGAGCAGGGATAGCCTGAACGTTAGGATCCAAACTTATTTCTTTGCAACAGGAGGGAAAGTTTTGGCGTCTTGTTTTCTACCTTTTGCTCCCTTAATATTATTGTTTGTTAAGTAAACTCTGGCTTATCTGGAAGAAATCCATTCTGAAACACCAGGTGGCTTCATTGAAAACATTCTTCTCCCAACAGATGGCCAGAACTTCTTTATTAAATACATCTTTGGTGCAGTCGTCACTATCTGAGCCTGTGTTTCACTCCAAAACTAAATCATCATCACCATAGCCAATCAACCGAGGCAGAAGGGGGCAACCAAGTAGCAGTTAATAGCAGTTAATAGCAGTTAGACTTATATACCGCTTCATAGGGCTTTCAGCCCTCTCTAAGCGGTTTACAGAGTCAGCATATTGCCCCCAACAACAATCCGGGTCCTCATTTTACCCACCTCGGAAGGATGGAAGGCTGAGTAAACCTTGAGCCGGTGAGATTTGAACAGCCGAACTGCAGAACTGCAGTCAGCTGAAGTAGCCTGCAGTGCTGCATTTAACCACTGCGCCACCTCGGCTCATCTCACAGAGCCAAGGTTTCAGTCCATTTTTTAAAATGGGATGGGAGAGGAAATGTGCTGCCTACAGTCTGGATGTCAGATTTCATTACTAGTATAGATGGTCCTCATTTAACTACCACTTATTCAGTGACCATTCTAAGGACGGTGCAATGTTGCTGAATGAGCAGCACTTATGACCGGTCCTCAAAGTTCTGACAATTGCAAGGCCCTCGCAATCACAGGATGATGATCTGGGGCACCTGGCAACTGGAATGTATTAGTATTAGTATTAGTATTTGGTTTATTTGTATGCCGCCCTTCTCCAGGAGGGACTCAGGGCGGCGAACAACTCAAGAGGGGAAAGGGAACATAAACAACAGTACACATAATTAAAATACACGAAAATCACACAGCCATACCAGTCGAGAGGGGAGGGGAACTCATCAACCCCAGGCCTGCTGGCACAGCCAGGTTTTGACGGCTTTCCGGAAGGCCTGGAGAGAGGTGAGGGTCCGGATCTCCGCGGGGAATTCATTCCAAAGGGCTGGAGCTGCTACAGAGAAGGCCCTCCCCCGGGTAGTAGCCAGATGGCATTGGCTGGTGGACAGAACCCGGAGGAGGCCGACCCTGTGAGATCTGACGGGTCTTTGGGAGGTAATTGGCAGCAGGCGGTCTCTCAAGTACCCAGGTCCAATACCATGAAGGGCTTTATAAGTTACGACTAGCACTTTGAAGCGTATCCGGAGACCAATCGGTAGCCAGTGCAGCTCGCGGAGGATAGGTGTAACGTGGGTGTACCGAGGTGCACCCACAATCGCTCGCGCGGCTGCATTCTGGACAAGTTGAAGTCTCCGAATACTCTTCAAAGGCGGCCCATGTAGAGCATGGATTTCTGACCATCACAGCATCAGGTGGCATGATTTGTGACCTTCACTTCCCAGTAAGCAAACTCAATGGGGAAATCAGCTGGAAGTTGGGATCGCGATGTTTTCATTTAACAATCCGTGCTAAATGTCATTTAAGGGACAGCAGGAACTGCTTTTTACTAAGTCGTGGAGTCACATGACATTGTGCTTTACAACCGCATCACTTAGCAAAGGAAATTTCAGTCCCAAATGTAATTCTTAAGCAAGACCTACTTGCAATAATAAATAAAGTGACATTCTGAAAGTGGGATTTAGAATGGTGTCTATTGCATCCAACATTACTGTACACTACTGTAATGCGCTCTACATGGGGCTGCCCCTGAAAAGTGTTCGGAGTGGGGCTGCCCCTGAAAAGTGTTCAGACTACAATTGGTCCAGAATGCAGCCGCGCGAGCGATATTGGGTGTACCAAGTTATTTAGATAGATGATAGATAGATAGATAGATAGATAGATAGATAGATAGATAGATAGATAGATAGATAGATAGATAGATAGATAGATAGATAGAGTGTTACAACCCCTGGTATGCCCAAATATGGGAGGAAGTTCACTGCTTCCATTCTCTGTCCATCGGCTCGTTACAAGAGACCATCCACACAGAAACCCAATATTTTTACTGTTGCCTTTGTTACATTTGTGTTGTATTTGTGCTGATAAATAAATAAATAGATACCTATCATCCTGGCTCAGCTGATAAGGAGTCGACCTCTGTGGCTTAGTGGTTAACACATCTGCCTAAGATGCAATACAGCACAGGTTCGAATCCCAGTAAGGGTATGGCTAGCTGATGAGAGCTAAATAGCTTGAAATAGATCTATACTAGTCTCCCTTTATTTATTTATCAGCACAAATACAACATTATATATATATATATATATATATATATATATATATATATATATATATATATATATATATATATATATATATGTGTGTGTGTGTGTGTGTGTGTGTGTGTGTGTGTGTGTGTGTGTGTGTGTGTGTGTGTGTGTGTGTGTGTGTGTATATGTATATGTATGTATATGTATATGTATGTATATATATATATATATATGTGTGTGTGTGTGTGTGTGTGTATATATATATATATAGTATTTGTGCTGATAAATATCTTGTGACGAGCCGATAGACAGAGAATGGAAGCAGTAAACTTCCTCCCATATTTGGGCATACCAGGGGTTGTGACTCTAAAATACATACATATATACATACATACATACATACATACATACATACATACATACATACATACTACTCTGTTATTGTCATGGCTGCTCAGAGTCACCTTTGGTGGGATGGGTGGCTATATACTTTTGATTTAATAAATACAATTTATCAGCTTTTCCTGCAGATGGTTTTTAAAACACAGAGCAAGCCTTCACACACAATACCCCACAACATCCCAAACATTATCACCCAGCTAAAGATGCCTGTCACAGGTAAATCTGTCAGCTGCTTAACAACTGTTGTGTTTTTTGGCTAGGGCTATCATTATTTGTTTTTTCACACCTCTTTTATTCTTTGTTTTTCCCCCCCCCCCTTTTACTAAAGTTAGCCCTTAAGGCTTACATTTAAAGGTATATTTAAATTGTTATTGATAGGGTTTCCCCCTTCTTTTACTTTAACATCTGTCAGGCCTCTACAAATATACAGCTTACCTGAGCAAAGGTAAAAGCAAGGAGAAGAAGGGGGCCCCCCGGGCATATGAATCTAACCCCTATTGTCCTCTGTAACACCGAGAAAAATCCTAAATCAGATTTAACATCTGTAATATAATACTCCACCCCCCCGCCCCAAACCGTACCGTCCTATACATTCAGTAATTGCAGCATCAGTTTTAAAAAGCCGCTTCTTGGGTTTGAAACTTAAACAAGGAGGAAGGAAAAGAGGGTGAAGGTAAATGTTTCCATTGTCCTTTGTGAAAACTGAAAAGTCCCACCCATTATTCAGCAATCCAAATTAGTCAGCCCTATTAATTAGTCATAAATGATCTAGTGAACAGCAGTTTGAGGAAAGGCACTCCGTACAGATTTCAACTGCCTTGCTTCCAGTTATGACTTTCTAATCCAGATGGCCCAAGAGTCTTTCTTTAAACTGTCTAGTAACTCTTGGTAAACAAAGTACATATGGTAAGCACAACTTTATCTGCAAATAAAACACACACACACACACAATTCCTTTGGTTACCTACCTGCCTGCACCATCTGTCAAGCAGATGGTTCAGGTTTCATTCATAAGATTGGGTAGGGGAGGATAGCTGAAAGACAGGCCCTCAAGGTAACATTTGATTCCAGGCACCAGCCTGCAACAGAGACACTCTGAAATAGGCAACATCGGGATGAAAGACATCAGAGTTCCTTGTTAACTAAGAACATTTTCTACTTGCTGCTCTTCAAGATACAGATTTCACAATGCTCATATATGAAACTGAACGCATTGCTTTTGAGAGAGAGAGAGAGAGAGAGAGAGGGAGAGAGGGAGAGAGAGAGAGAGAAAGAGAGAGAGAGAGAGAGAGAGACTGAGATTGATTTATTTCAATGATGTGGGTCATGTCAGAAATATATTGTGAAACTGACAGACCAAACTAATGTAATGTTAAGGGTTTATCTGTCAAGGCTGCAAAAGATTAACAGCTGGGGGTAAAAAACATTCCAGAAGGTTTAGATACAATGCTATTTGGAGGTAATCTATGTTTTAAATTGTTTGAAGTAATTTTAAAGAAAATTGTTATATGAAAGTGAGTTTTATCTACCAAATCAGAGGTAGATAGACAGTGATCGTGTTTGTCATATGATTTCCTATCCAATAAATCTGCCGCTTTTAAATATTTAATGAATAAACCTTTCCCACTGATATGTGAATGAGAGGTAAAGAGGTAAAGATTAACCAGTTAGGCATGTCTTTATAACCACTGACATTAAAGCAAGTACCGTAAGTCATTATTTCAGTTGGAAATGCAGAAATAAAAATAAATATTTCCATACATATATTGAAGAAAATATTTCTGTTCAAGACATCCAGTTAAGCTAAGACATCTATTTTTGGTTTCAGTAGAAGGAGGAATACTTATAATTTTAGCAAAAGATAAATAAATAATCCGGAACAAAAATCATACATTGTTTGAATATCACATTTTTTTTAAAAAAAGTTCATTATATCATGTGTGAATCTGGTCATGATACAAGTTTATAAACACATTTCAGAGATTCGGTGTAAGGGAAAATGAAAATTGCCTACTTAGTGGTTATTGTTCAATTTATTTCCTATTTTTAAATACTAACCCGAAAAGTGAAAAATGTATGCAGATATCAGAGAGAAATACAATAATAGTAAGAATATTCTCAAGGAGATTTCTTGTATTAGTTACTTTCTAAAGATCTGTGATTGTAGATTTCAGAATTCATTTCAATTTTCCTTTTGTTACACCCCCACAATATTGTTTAGAATATTTTTATAGTCATTTGCTAATATCTCTCAAATTAACAAAAAATAATTAACGTCTGTTCACCAATGAAACTTTTAAGTATCTTGGACCAGAGGTCATATTAAACTCTTCCATCTCCCAGTGAAGCTTTAAAAAAAATGTGTGTTTGAGGGTAAATCATTAAGATTTGTAATAGTTTTTATCCTTTTTCCACATAGCATGTACACAATGGGGGGAGGGGGTTTCTACAAAATTATGAAAACTACTAGGATTTATGGCTAATCCTACACATAAAACTAAACCATGGTTTTCAAGTTAGAACAGCAATATTCAAATGAGCGCCTTCCCCTGGCCAAAGCACAAGGAGTCAATTTTAGGGCTACACAATGCTGTAGTCTCACAACAAAAAGGTGTTGCTTTGAGGAATTACAGGCTCCTTCTACAGCCCTAGAAGTACTTAATTGTTTTTTGTCTGAAGCTCAGCCTAACACTAATGAATTTTAGCTAAGCATGTCTTTCTAAACTTTAAAATTTGCGATTTTAACTATTGTTATTTTTTAATATTCCAACTTTATTTTTCTTCCATTCAATCATATTCGATTCTTGAAGAGTGCCTGAACAAGTCCATGCAGTTTTTTGGGCAAGATTTTTCAGATGTGTTTAGCTCTGCCTGGCCCAAAGTCACCCAACTCGCTTTGGATGACCTTGAGCCAAACAAAACTATAACTCACGGCCTCCCACTTTCTAACCTTAACCACTACACCCAACTGGCTCTCCAATTTTAACTACGGTTATTTATAACATTCCAACTTCATAAGACAAAGTTAAAAGCAGGCGATTTTATGTCATCTGTAGAATTACACATATATATGCGTTCAGAACCTCTGGCGGATGCTTTATCCTCCAGTGGAAAATACAGGTAGAACTTAGGCCAGGAAAACAGAATTGCATCTCTACTATTTTCCTATAGAGCCAAATTGATACAAATCGATTGTCGGGTTCTCGGGAATCCACATGTCTCTTGTTGAGGTCAGGATGAGTGATTTCTGGCTTGCTTTGCCTGCTCTTTCTTTAAATCAGGGGGGAAACGCCCAGTGATGGGTTTCAAAATTTTTTGGAACCTCTTCTGTAGGTGTGGCCTGCTTTCCGGGTCCACTGGTAAAACCTCTTCTAACCGGTTCGGTAGATTTGACGAACCGGTTCTACCGAATAGGTGCGAACTGGTAGGAACCCATCTCTGGAAATGCCCCACCTTGTTTTGTTTTGTTGGGGGGGCGGGAGCCACTTTCTAGTTTGAAAATGATTTGTTCTGAAAATATTTAAAACGTTGGGGGCCAGAAGGGCTGGCAAAACACTAAGTGATGAAGAAACTTAGTTGTGAACAGAAATGGCAGGCTTGTTTCAGCAGAGTACAGTATGAGGCAGGCATGTATCAGCTGTGTTGTGAAAGAAAAACTCCCATTTTTAAACCCAGCCTGGAACAGAACTGACGCTTGGAAAAGCAGTCCGGGGTTTGAACTCAGTCTAATATCTAATTGGAAAACAAAGTATGGCTCCATCAGTCAGATTTACCGTATGAACTAATAAAAAACAAAGCTAACCAGTTTCACTTTATGCAGTCATATCCATCAGCCGATGTTGTGCCTGGGAGCTAGGGTGACATCAGTTCAAACAGACCAGTGTCTGTATGCTTTACGAAGTTTGGAAAACGGATTTCTTTTATGAAATTACATTTTAAGAGGCAGTGGGTAATGTTTCCACAGTATATCAAGAAACCAGCCCCTCCAAATATGGAATAATGGATTATGTTTTATGTTATTAGTGTTTTATTTTTGTGTCTGCAATTAAGGGGGAGGAAAAAGCCCTCTTGATGAGATAAGACTTTCTGCCAAATAAGTTACATTTTAAAAGGATCTTTTTTTTTTCACATTAGTGATACAGTACTGTTCAGAGGACAAAGAATAGCAATCTTGGATATCAACACCACTAAAGAAAAGGATACGTAGTAGTCTCTGTAAACTGTCCATTGTTTTGTTTAGAAACTGAGTGAGAAATCTCCAGTGTTGCTGTCAATAATTTCATGAGTGTCTCATTATGTACTGCACGGGTGTCAAACTTGATTGGGTCCAGAGCCGGATTTTCCTACAGGCTAACTAGGCTTCAGCCTAGGGCCTCAAGATCAAGAGGGGCCTACATTCAAATTGTTAGCAAAATTAAAATTACACTATTCTAAAAACAGTGAACACTAAAACACTGAACTGAAAATAAGGAGAAATTCTACGCATATGACTAATAAACAAACATAAAAATGTATTGGTTAAGATCGTTCCAGCGCCGCGGCAGTTGGGGAGCCCGCCCACGTTCCCAGCAGCGGTCGGGCGAGAGGCGCGGTTGCTCCCAGTAGCCGCCCCGTCGACGCGGAGCCCACCAGCGGCCAGGCAGGTGAGGGCAAGGGGGCCGAGCCGGACAGCTGAGCGCAGCAGGGGAGGCGGCTGGCCTCGCTGCCTTTGCCGCAGAGCAGAGCCGCCCTCCGTCGGGAGGCCAGCTATATATATATTGATATATATTGATATACATCACAGTAATGATGTATTTTATTGTCTCTCATGCAATTTACAAACTTAAAAATGGGAGGTGAAAGGGCCTCATAAGTGGAATAGCCTAGGGCCTCTTTTCATCTAAATCCGGCCCTGATTGGGTCACATGATGTATCACGATATTTTTTTGCCTTTGCGGCGCTGGGATAGGCGTGACCTGCACGTGAGGCATTCAGCCCGCAGGTCACTAGCTTGACACCCCTGATGTACTGAATTCAGGAGAAGTACCTCAGCAAAAGTCAAAACTGTACAGAATGTACGAGAGAACATGCACCGAAAACAGATAGGGACATTATTAAACCAAAAAAATAAATGAAAGGCCAAGTACCTGGACTATATTTTCTAAGAGTAATGTTACTGCTATATTAAAAGCTCACAGCTCTTATCATGGGCAAACCTAAAGATAACATATCTGCTCCTTGCGAAAATTGGTTCTCACATTGATAAGAAGCCAGTAACTGCTACCAACCCATAAGGAGATGTAGGTAACTCAGCCTCCACAAGAGTGTCAGGCTTCTATCCACTTTAAGACCATGAAATAATGTTAAAATTTTTGCTAAAATAAATTGTCTATACCTTGGTACCTCACCTGAAAATAACTGCTGGTATTCTTAGGTTGAAACCTTAACCTTCCTTCTAAAAAGGTTTTACTTTCCTGATTATTAGGAGGAAAATTTAGCAGAGATTTCCGAAGTCAACCAAATTAAATTTAACACCTTGGCGACAAATTTAATCAGAACCAATCAGAATGTAAACAGAGGTTTAGACTGAGATGGTGTCGAAAGTGGGAGCAGGAGCACCTTCTAACTCCCTTGACTGCAGCTGACTACTCTTTAGCAGCAAATGGCAAGACCAGTCTACCCAGCCTGGTCTAGGGTTAGAGCAGGAACTGGTCTAGCAATAGCAGTTAGACTTATATACCGCTTCATAGGGCTTTCAGCCCTCTCTAAGCGGTTTACAGAGTCTGGGTCCTCATTTCACCCACCTCTGAAAGATGGAAGGCTGAGTCAACCTTGAGCTGGTGAGATTAGAACCGCTGAACTGCAGATAACAGTCAGCTGAAGTGGCCTGCAGTACTGCACCCTAACCACTGCGCCACCTCGGCTCTTAAGCCTCTGGGTGGTAGCACAGCAGCACTGAAGCAACCACAAATTTGGCAAATTTCCATGGGAACTGTAGGACCTGCATTTTGAAAGCTTTCCCTAAGTTAGCCCATTTGAGATAGCTTGGTTCAAAAATGGGTGGCCTTTGATACACCATTTCACCCAGTTCAAGGTCATATAAATAAGAGTTTTAGTAGATAATGTATATAGGTAATTATTAAAATGTATGTGCCTCCCAACTCCCAGTGACTCTTGTTTGATGAGTTTCAATTAATAGTAAAATACCTTACATGCAAATAAGAAATCAGAAGAAGACAGTTGTTTTCAAAACTTAATCAGACAAGTATCCAATTATATCAATATAAATATTTCTAATGATATCAACACAAGTGAAATGTATACCAATCATGAACATTGCCGTGAACTGGGCAAATTAGATCATTTTAATTCTTTTACAGATTTCACATTCATGATAGAAATTCAAAAATTCATAGAAGGCAATAAAGGTTTTAATTTTAAGAATAAATTTCATCTGGTGAAAAGATACATACTGTAAGAATTTGCTGAGCAAAATCACAATTTACCAGACTTGTAAAAGATACTCACATGAGTAAGAAATCTCTGTAAAAATGTTTGCAAATGACTCACAGTTTAGCTAACAATGTTTTTATGATCTAGTGGTAACACCTGGCCAGCCTTGGTCAATTTAAAAAAAAAAAAGGTTTATCACCTTTGGCCATTTTTTGCTACTATTTTAGTTTCTAAATGTTTATCTATCCAACTGCTCTTATCATTTCCAATCTCATAAGGAAGATTTATTAGACTTTGGAAACAACTTACACCTGATTTAGTTGCAAATTCACTCTAAGTGGGAAGTCACAAACACTCCAGGTATCTTTAAATGCATTTAGTAAACATTTAGACCAGAGGTGTCAAACTCAAGGCCCACGGGCCAAATCTGGCTCACGGTATGCTTAGACCTGGCCTGTGGGGCCACCCTGGAAACAGCAAAGGACCAACCTGCAGTGCCTCTGCAGAGAAAATGAAGCTAGGTTTTCGCTGGCAGGGCGCTCAAGCCACCACATGTGCTGCCGACACGGGTGATGTCGAACTGGCCATGCCCACCCTAGCCACCCGAGGTCAAACCCAAACCTGATGCGGTCTGCAATGAAATCAAGTTGAACACCCCTTATTTAGACTTAGATCTTATTGTTTTTTCCAGGATAAACTTTTTAAAAAATATTCCTTTGCAATTTAGTGCTTTTTTATCACTGGTCCTAAGGAAAATGTATTGTGGCTTCTCAAGACTTGCATAGAGCCCACAAGGAACTCCCCCTGAGAGGTCTAAACTTTAATTTTAATGTGATAGAAGAAAAAAATATTAATATATGATGCAAAAGTAATAATATTACTTATATTTAATTTTAATTAAAGATAAATATGAATAAAATGCAGTTCAGTTTAGTTTTTATTCTGAGGCAATCAGCACACTCTTTAAAAGTGTAGATTTTGACACAGAAAAAAATTAGCAGAAGTATGTTCAGCATGCATGATATTTTGCATACCAATTTGTATAACTATTAGTTACTGGACCATCCATCCATCTTGGACAGTTTAGATTGTGTAACTGAAGTGGGAAGATTCACCCTCTTATGCCTTGCAATCATCTGCAAAAAGAGAATCTAAATATTTCAAGTTCAAGTTCAAGTTTAATAAACTTACATGCCGCCCAATCCCAAAGGACTCTGGGCGGCTTACATAAAAGTACTAAATTTAAAAAGTACTAAAAAGTTTTTAAAAAGTAAAGAAAAACAAGCAGGTTAAAAACACAACACACTCAACCGTAGTGGGGCTGGACCTCATTCAAAAGGTCAACAGCCCCAGGCCTGCCGGAAAAGCCAGGTCTTAATAGACTTTTTGAAGGCCGCGAGAGTGGGGAGGGTCCGGATCTCTGGGGGTAGATCGTTCCATAGGGCCAGAGCAGCTACAGAGAAGGCTCTCCCCCGAGGAGCCGCCAAACGACATTGTCTGGTTGACGGCACCTGGAGAAGGCCCACCCAAAACAAATTAGAATTGCATCCAAATTAGGATGCCAGTCCACAAGACTACTTATGTAGAATACAGAATATTCTTTTCTCTGACTGCATTGTCCTTTCAATTTCAGGTGGACAACTTCCAGTTAAAAAGAAAAAAACAGTATCAAGACATACCAGGTGGTGGAGGATACATAATCTGCCATCATCCAACTCTTTCAAATTGAGTAGATCAATTTGTGAGAATGTGTTATCTATACATTCAATCGACCCTCCTTGAGAGATAGAATTCCAGTTGGAATATCATGAATATTCTGTTGCCAGAATTGATCTGACTATGATCTGATAATGACTAATGTTCATCAGAGAGAGGAAGGAGCCATCAAACAAGGGAAGATAATGTGTGTGTTGAAAGAAAGCTGAAGAAGCTTTCTGTGGGGTGACCAGATCATTACATGTAATTATGTCTCTGTTATATCTAATGACGCTATATAATTGCTTAGACTACCCTCTATGGTTATGGATGACAAAATATTCATATGAAAGGCTCAGTTTGTACAGATTTGTTTAAATGCTTGTGGTTGAAAATGAATTTTGCTCAGGATAGAAATGTGGGAAATTGTGAAAAATCACCAGTAACCTACAAGACAAAAGGGACTAGCTCCATTGCTTGAAAGGTGATAAATAACCTCTTCCAGCAACTATTTCATCATTGGAGTATGAAAAACAAGTAATCTCTGCCAACATTGATTCCCAAACTAGAAGCCAGTTCTTCTCTCTGTGATATTTAGAATTTAGACTGCATTTATGTTCTCTGAGGCACTAGAAAACTCTGACTCAGGGATAATCAGGTATAAACACACATGACCAGAAATATGTGCTTTTCCCAATCATGGACAATGAAGACCTCAAGACTTTAAACATTTAGAGTCATAAGGTAACTCTGTTTAGAAAAAATGTGGCTCCCAAAATTACCAAGAAGGTAATACTAACTAGTACTTCAAATTGTTATATAATAATTATCAAGATTATGTTTTGATGAAATTTCCAAAAAAAACACCACCCACTGTCATGATTTTAAAGTTTTATTTAAAATATTATCATCCAACCATTCTAACATACACACTTAAGGTAAATAGTGCAAACTAAAACAGAAAATAGTAACAAGAAGAAGGAATAGTATCAAGAAATGGTATCAAAACTACTTTGACTGACAGTGGATTATACAGATAGTCCTCGACTTATGACCACAAATTGAGCCCAAATTTTTTATTGCTAAGCGAGACATTTGTTAAGTGAGTTTTACCCCATTTTTCAGCCTTTCTTGCCATAGTTGTTAAATGAATCACTGCAGTTGTGAAGTTAGAAACAGGGTTCTTAAGAGAATCTGGTTTCCCCCATTGACTTTGCTTATCAGAAGGTCGCAAAAGGTGATCACATGACCCCAGGACACGGCAACGGTCATAAAAGTGACTCAGTTGCTAAGCGTCTGAATTTTTATCACACAACCATTGAGATGCTACAAAGGTTGTGTGAAAAATGTTCGTAAGTCAATTTTTTTCAATGCTGTTGTAACTTTGAACAGTCACTAAATGAATTGTTGCCAGTTCAGGACTACCTACCTACACTCTGGGGAAAAAATGGTTTGGCATAAACAACCGAAGTAGAATATGAAATGGATCTGTTTTACAAAGACATTTCAGAGAAAATGCAACGTGTGATTCATCGCTGAATTAATCTTCAGCATTAGAGGTTTGAAAGGAGCAGCTCAATCATGACTTGAATCTGACTGAATAATCAGTTTGATGAAGAGAGACAAAGCATTCTCAAGTCACTGGAAGCTTTATAGGACAAAAGCAACACTTTTGTTGCTGTGTTTTGAAATATACTGGAAACCCCTACAGATGTTTCAGCGCAGACAAAATATCTCCTCTATAACCACAACAAAAAGGCCATTAGATAATTCCGTGGTGAACAATATTTCGGTTTTAATTAAAATAAGATTTGGTTATATTTTGGACACAAAGAGGCGCTCCGATAACTGAGAACATGTTATTTCCACCGTTCTGCTTCAATGCGTGTGCCTACAGCATTGTCCAAAATTACCACTTATAACACTTGGAACCAAGTAAGTTATTCTGTTACCAAGATAATTGGCTAGCCCCAATCCATTATTGTTGCCTAACAACATATTAACGGTGGGTGTTTAGGAAACTCGGTTTTTCTTGGCCAGCCAGGCTGCCAGTGCTTCAATTTAAAGTAGGCACACAGCGTAAAGGAGAGACGGAATCACAGGCTGTTCATCTTTTAGCCCCACCCTCTGCTTTATTCTTCAGAGTACACCAGCTGCTTGAGTAGAATTAAAATACAGCTCATGTTCGCTCTCAATAGAAGCCCATCTGCACGCTGCACTAATCATCTGATTCCATAAAGTCCATTTGACTGTTTACTTAACAAGCAAGTTTTTAAGTTTATACGAGACACGCTACTGCAATGAGGTTTCCATCTATTCTTATTACTAACTGTGGATAATCAAAACAACCAGCTTTCTACTAGAATCATAATGTTGTTCCACAGGGCAAAAGGAAGCTGCACTAAAAAAAAAAAAGTACTATAACAATTAGGAGGAAAGTATAGCACAAAGTTCAGGATTTAAAAAAAATTAGGTAGTTACAGATCATTATATTAGTTCACCTGGAAACTATTGTTGGGGTTAAAAGAAAAGATAAAAACTTCAAGTAAAGATGACTCCTGGGGACTTTCTGGACGAATCCCTGTAATTCTTTTACACAAGAGTAGAGAAGTATCATTTGCCACCGTCTTTAGGGATTTCCTCCCCAATTTTCTAGTTTAACCTAGAGCAGGGATGTCAAACTCGATTTCATTGAGGATTGCATCAGGGTTGTGTTTGACTTCTGGGGCCCGGCGTGGCTGTGGTGGCCGTGGCCAACTCAACATCACGTGTTGGGGGCACCTGTGGTGGCCCGAGCGTTCTGCCAGCAAAAACGAGGCTCATGAGCTCTGTTTTCGGCTGCCATGGCCTCCTGCAATCCTCTGCCAGTGAAAATGAAGCTTAGCCCTTATGAGTTCCGTTTTTGCTGGCATAAGCACTGCGGGCCAGTCCTTTGCTGTTTCCAGGGCGGCCCCACGGACCAGCTCTAAGTACCCCGAGGGCCGGATGTGGCCCCTGGGCCTTGAATTTGACACCCCTGGCCTTGGGAATTGCCAGTTATCTCTCAGCCTAACCAGGTCCTAATTATATTAATTTTTCAAGACCAGGCAAAGTTTATAAGTATAATCTTTATGTCATTGTACTTAAATACAATATTAGGTGTCTACTTCACTAGATATGGCATTTATTATTACAGTTGAGGTCACAAACCCATCCCAAAAGTGATGAAAATAGAAGTTATCAGGATGTCAAAAGTTAGAGAACTAAAAGACATCCTATTTCCTAAAAAGCCATAGATTATGGAAGTAGAGAATGTCAAGTTGCTAGTCCTCTGCCTCACCAGGAATTCAACTTCTGGGTTTAAAATCACCTTAATGGTCATACCAATGAAAACTAGTCTTGGTTTCAGGATCCTTTCATAGTGACCTTGTACAGACATACACTCTGCCACATAGAAACAATTTTATCTCTTGGATCTCTGGTGTGCAGTGCACTGACTTATGATGAAGGGTTTTATTAAACTTATTTGTATCTAACTTTATCCCTTTCTCTAGATATTTTATTCACTGTAGATGCTAGCACTTAGCCAAACTTAACTCACCCTGTTACTATTAAGAAACAAATAACAGATTATGAGTGGAGCTTGTGTTCAGGAAAAGAGAGAAAGATGAATTTATGATACTATAAGACCTTTATATATTGGAAATGAAGTAGGAGAGGCTAAATTCAAATAGGCTGATGCCTACAATTAATTTTCTTAAAAGGTAAGCAAAATAAACATGAATATATTAATACACAATCAAAGGAGGTCAGTTCTTCAAAGCTTGTGTAAAGAATCCTGTGGTGAAATCAAAGTTTTTTACTACCGGTTCTATGGGTGTGGCTTGGTGGGTGTGGTAGGGGAAGAATACTGCAAAATCCCCATTCCTGGGGCCAGCCAGAGGTGGTATTGGCCAGTTCTCAAACTTTCCGCTACCGGTTCTTCAGAACCTGTCAGAACCTGCTGGATTTCACCCCTGGTTGGGGCTATGTAAACCTCATAATTATTCCAAAGGGTGGGCACCATGAGAGGCAAGGCAATTTCCTAGGAACAGATAATACTGCTTTAAAGATGAAATCTGGAGCATGTTCACTCTGTTGATCCTACCAGTTGGGCAGAAACAATGGAATAAAGGCAGCCTTTTACATAAGTTCATTCATTCAATTTGTGTAGCTACCCATCTCAAACCAGTGGCCACTCTGGGCAGCAAACAATCCTAAAACTAATCAAAACATGATACAAAAAGAACTTAAATACAAACAGGAGCTAAAATATATTATAACCCACTGATAACAGCCTAACCAGGAAAGAGGGCTCTCCATAAATTCAGGACCCGGCCACATAGCCAAGTCTCCAAGGCCTTCCGAAAAACCAGTGGGGCCGGGGTAATCCTAATCTCCAGAATGTTTCAGAGAGCAGGTGCTGTGACAATAGCAATAGCAGTTAGATTTATATATCGCTTCATAGGGCTTTCAGCCCTCTCTAAGCGGTTTACAGAGTCAGCATATTTCCCCCAACAACAATCTGGGTCCTCATTTCACCCACCTCGGAAGGATGGAAGGCTGAGTCAACCCTGAGCCGGTGAGATTTGAACAGCCGAACTGCAGAACTGCAGTCAGCTGAAGTAGCCTGCAGTGCTGCATTTAACCACTGCGCCACCTTGGCTCAGTGGTTAAAAGACAGAAAAAGACAGAAAAAGCGTGCCTTTTGGTCTTCACCAGCTGAGCCAAGGTGGCGCAGTGGTTAAATGCAGCACTGCAGGCTACTGCTAGATCAGCAGTTCAGCGGTTCAAATCCCACCGGCTCAGGGTTGACTCAGCCTTTCATCCTTCTGGGGTGGGTAAAATGAGGACCCAGATTGTTGGGGGCAATAGGCTGACTCTCTGTAAACCGCTTAGAGAGGGCTGAAAGCCCTATGAAGCGGTATATAAGTCTACTGCTATTGCTAAGTCTACTGCTATTGATGTCCTTTCGCTGACAGGGCCCAGAACATGCCTATCTTGCCATAACAGACTGGATGGGTAAAAACAACTGGAAGATGGTTTCTCAAGTAACCTAGGAAAGGGCTCTAAAGGTAACAACCAGCACCTTGACTATACACAGCAGCTTACTGGCAACCAGAGCAGCTCACATAGTTTGAGTACAATGAGCCATGCCTCAAACTTTTCATGCCACCACATTCTGGTCCAACTGCATTTTCTGAGGAATCTTCAAAGATAGTCCCTTATAGAGTCTACTAACTTACGAAGTCCATTAACCTTTATGGCATAAGTAATTATGAGAAGGAACTCCCAGCCCAGAAAGTGACTGAATTGACACACCAAGCAATCAAAAATGCTGGCTGGGGAATTCTGGGAGTTGAAGTCCGGACATCTTCAAGTTGCCAAGGTTGAGAAACACTGCCTTATAGAGTCCACTAACTTATGAAGTCCATTAACCTTTATGGCATAAGTAATTATGAGAAGGAACTCCCAGCCCAGAAAGTGACTGAATTGACACACCAAGCAATCGAACTAGAGATCTTCCTGGCCATAATTGCTACCTACTTTATGAATCAAAGAGAACTTCCAACTTACACACTAGTTCCTTCTGGCGAATAACCACATTCAGAATTAAAGGTGGAAAAGTTACAATATGAGAAGAACCTGGAACTGACAGCCATTCAATCTGGAGTCAAGGTTGAGTTTAAGCTTGGTCCTCCCAATCCAGAACCAAACCGCCACCAGGTATTGTGACAAGATCTCTGTGACATCATTTGGTTGCCCTGGTGTTAAGAGGTATAACAATACTGTCTGGGAGTGGCAGCTCCTGCTGAAGCAGCACATGGAAGCAACGGCAGGAGATCCATTGGTGAGTTTGGGTGGATCTACTAGTTGCACCTAGATCAAAGGTATTGAAGATGGTAACTTTTGCTTTTGTCATTTCTCAGATTAGTGTAATTTGCTATAAGTGGCAATATCATTCAAGAAAACACAGAAGTTTATAGGGTTGGGGACCTATAAAATGGCATTTGCAATAACAGCCCTCTCACTTTAAGAGTAGTTTGTCCCCTGAGATCATATTAGTCTCCAGCACTTCATCTTTCAGGAAACAAATATAAAACATTATCTTCCACAAGGCTTTTAGAAAACATTATTTAATGGAAGATAGCAGTAGATTTTTTAATATTGGAATGATTATAATAGTTACAGATTCTACATAACTGTAATCAATTAGTCAATATAATTATTCTTTGAGAATATATTTAATAATGTTCCCATGAAAGGTAAAGGTTTTCCCGCACATGCGTGCTACTCGTTCCTGGCTCTAGAGGTGGTGCTCATCTCTGTTTCTAAGCCGAGGAGCCAGCGCTATCTGAAGACGTTTCTGTGGTCATGTGGCTGACATGATTGAGCACTGTTACCTTCCCACCAAAGTGCTCCCTATTTTTCTACTTGCATTTTTTACATGCTTTCAAACGGCTAGGTTGGCAGAAGCTGGGACAAGTAACGGGAGCTCACTCAGTTACGTGGCGCTAGGGATTCGAACCGTTGAACTGCCAACCTTTCTGATCGACAAGCTCAGTGTTTTAGCTACTAAGCCACCGCATCCCTATATAATTATTCTTCAGGAATGTATTTAATAATGTTCCCATAATGTTACATTAAAATTACAAGATGGTAACATTTTTGGAATTTCTGGGGTCGTATCCAAGACTTTTAAGTACCATCCTGGGTTTTTTTTAAGGATTTTATTAAAGAAAACAACTAAATTAACCAAGTACTGTATAACTTCCACACTTTGGTACAATTACATCAAATTATACCTGTCTTCTGTATTTTACATTTCTGCTTTGAACAAGAATAGACATTAAGCAAGGAAAGAGTTTTCAATCATCTCTACTAATTCAAGAGTGCTTACCAAAAGATAACAACTTACTTAATTGAGTTCCGAAAGTGGTCTTCAGCAGGGCTTTTTACTGTACAGCTGTTCAATAGCCAAAGGTCGGCTTCTGCTGCATTTTCTGAAATATAAATACACGTTATGTATTCAAACTTTTATTTTGTACGACAACACACAGAAGAAATTGTGATTCAACACTTTATCAAAGGAGTGAAGTTTGCCTAAGTATTTGTGAATATGTGGCAGCACTGAAATATTAAAAAAAGATGGTTAAAAATGAACAAAAATAGATATACATACTATGGGGAAAATCATACGATAATTTGAGCTTTGATCTGAATCAGCAAGAGTGCTTTTGCAATAGGTCTTCACCTACATCAGGGGTGTCAAACTGGATTTCATTAAGGGCCACATGAGGGTTATGTTTGACCTTGGGGAGCTGGGATGGGCGTCGCCAGGGTGGGTGTGGCCAGCTTGACATCAGTCGTGTCGGGGCACCTGTGGCGGCCCAAGTGCTGTGCCAGCGACAACCGGCTCCCAAGCTCTGTTTCGACTGTGACAGCCTCCTGAAACCCTCTGCCAGCGAAAACAAAGCTTGGGAGTGCCGCACACAGCACTCCCAAGCTCCATTTTCACTGGCAGAGGCGCTGCGGGCCGGTCCTTCACTGTTTCCAGGGTGGCCCTGCGGGCCAGATCTAAATACCCTGAGGGCCAAATCAGGCCCCTGGGCCTTGAGTTTGACACCCCTGGCTTACACAGATCGGATCATATAAAGATTACTGGTTTTTTTTTCACCAAAGTGAGGCCCTTCGTCCACTATTGATATAGTGCAGGCAACATAGATTGATCTTTTCTATTAAGAGTAGGTCATCCGGTTTTGTGTATCCAGATAACCTGAGTTTAGCTTAGTTCCTGGTAACTGCAGCAGTCCCGCAGGTTCCTTGAGAGAGATACACAAGTGGTTTGCCATTATCATCTTCCAGGATACTTTTTGGACATCCCAGTCTAGCCAAGCCTGGAATTCCCAGAAGGTACAAGCATTAACTACCAGTAGGCCCAATCCTGCTTAGTTTCCAAGATTCATCAAGAAGAGCCAGGTGCTGAGATCTGCTGAGACTTTCCTATCTAAGTAAGTTATTTACTTCGTGACCCGTCAAAAGCGCGGACGCCAAAAGCGCGATCGACAAAATCGCGCCTTTGACGTCATCACAGCGCGACGAAAAAGATCGAAAAATTCAAATAAAAATTAATAAAAATTAAATTAAAGCAAGCCGATTCACATAAAGGTAAGGGTTAGGGTTAGGGTTAGGGTTAGGGTAAGGGTAAGGGTAAGGGTTAGGGTTAGCTTTAGAGCGTTAGCGTTAGCGTTAGGGTTAGGATAAGGGTTAGCGTTACGTTTTTCGTTACTTTAACGGTTAGGTTTAGGGTTAGGTTTAGGGTTAGGTTAAGAGTTAGGGTTAGGGTTAGGTTTAGGGTTAGGTTTGGGGGGGTTAGGGGAAGGTTTTAGCTTTATTTTTACATTTTTTCGATCTTTTTCGTCGCGCTGTGATGACGTCACAGCGCGCTTTTGTCGAGCGCGATTTTGTCCTACGCGCTTTTGTGGTGGAACCTATTTACTTACATATAGTACCAGCACTTAAGACAGTTCACATGCTTCCATAGCCTTTTTTGCTCTCTCTGCAGCAGAGATACCAAAAGCATGGGTAGTAAGGATGCATCCCCTTGAGACTAACTGTCCAAAGATTCATGCCAACATGAACGGGGACCAAAATTACAAACACTTCTCATTCTCACCGAATGAAAGCATTTTTATGAGGCTACCTGGGAAAAACCAAGAAGGAGAAGCCATATCCCAGTTAGGGAAGCTCCAAGCACATCAGGTTTCACCTTTATAATTCACCAGGTATTTAAAATGTTTAGCACAGTTTTGGCAGTTGTTTTTAAAATGAAGATGCGCCCTGTCCCTAGCTGTCACTCAAAGCAGGGGGAAAAACATGTATAAAGTACATTGTTGACAACAATTTTTAAAGCATTGTATACAAACAAAAATGTGGGCGTTGGTGTAATGGCACATAAACAAATGCAAATGTTGAAAAACAGCCACATGCGCAACCCTTTAAATTTTTCAGAATTGTTAACACTTGATGGTAGATTTGTTACAACTGAAACGAAGCCAAGCAAAATACATATTAGCATCAAGCCATCACATTAAAGTGAAAAAAAAAGGCTGCCTATTCAAGATACTGTATATTCATATCAGTATCTTTTCTATCCTTCTACAATCTGGCCTTTCAATATGTTTGAGGAATGCAAATCCTAAACCCCTAAGCAGCTCATCCAACAGATCAAATAGAATTAGATTGTTTGTGGCATTGTGTAAAACCAAAAATAACAATTTAAACCCAAAACTGTAATATTTCCAGAATTCAAACGCATTTAGAAATTTGCATAACAGAGAGCTAACAATGTTTAGTGACATGTGGAGAATGTATTTGTAGGAATCTGATGCTTTCAAAACAGTGGTTATACAGTGTGTGTGTGTGTGTGTGTGTGTGTGTGTGTGTGTGTGTTCCAGCATAAATCTGGAACGCCCTCAAGCAATTTCAACCAAACTTGGTAGACAAATGACTTACTCTCTGGTAAAAAATATTGTGGGGATAACACATCCCTAAAATCCCTCGGGGTATGTGTGTTCTGTTAAGATACAGCCTGTTGTGCCTGAAAATGGCTTCTACTGTACTGCCTTAAAATGGTTTCTACTGTATAGCACAGTGGAGATGTCATGGTAATGACTTCATGGTACTCCACAAGGGGGCTCTCTCTGGTAATCCAACATTAGAAATTACGTTTGGTTCGGACATTAGTGAATGTCTAATATAGGATTGGGATAAATAAATACCCGTGCAATGCCGGGTTAACGGCTAGTACTTTATAAAGAACAATGTTTTTATCTTGGCAGCAGCCAACTTTTTCAGCTTGGGATATATTTATTTATTTATTTATAATCCAATAGCCCGATAGGGAATGTAGCCTGTCAGGGTCTTGAAGAAGGTAGGATCAGGCTTCATGTTTTAAAAGGTTGCTTTCACTGTATTTTAACTGTAATTTTTAATGTTAACATGCATTAACTTTAACACTTTTAAGTGCTCTTTATTTTATTAGAAAATAAAAACCAGCAGCAATCTGGAACCGCTCCAGAAGCCACAAAAAGAAGGCTGGGCGTTGCACCCTCGGTTGCAAAGCCCTGGTCAGTGTGGAATTCACATGTCTTGCATTTTAAAGATTAGAATGGGAAAGTTTAGTTGCTCATAAATACGGCTGAGAAATGCTTCATCCCTCAATATCTCAGCTACCACAAATAACATCATTTATGCAAGGTATACTGGATTACAAGCAACTGAACAACATCACTAAATCAACACTGTTTAGACAACGCAAAGCAGTGACTTTTATCTTTAGGCTCCCCTCTCCAAAACCACAAATACTGCACAAACCACAAGTTCCATGAGGGTTTTTTAAGACACTAGCAACACCAAAGAAATTCAAAGGTCATGGAAACTTCTGAACAATCTAAACATAACATGAGGTTCTGGACGGCACTAATTGTCAGAATTATGCAATAAAAAAACAGGAAAACTTGGTAAAACTCTGAGTAAGCAGTACAGATAGCCACAGAAAAGACCAAAATATTTACACTTTGGTTTTCTTGCTGGTGTTTCTGTTTATATCATTGCTCCTTAAAAGTTTTACATGTCACTCTGAATGCCCATAAATAGCAATCTTAAACATCACTTGGGAAAGAGCAAGAAGCAAGTAAAAGCTAGATGTATTTGAGCTGATGAAAGCAAAACTGACAATATGTAGGGTTGAGCTGCAACCGGTTCGGTGATTGTGTGTGCGCGTCTAACACGCATGCGCGCAGAGTTCAAAATACAGCAATTTGAAGCTCAGCTGCTTACCTTCTAAGGCAGCCCCAGTAAGAACAACAGAGGCACGGAAATCAGCTGTGCCGCGTGAATCAGCTGAGCCAAAAGAAGGAAATATAGGATAGCATAGGGAGGGAGTGGGTGGGCAGAGCCAACTGATAGTCAGAAGTACCAGTTCACACGAACCAATCCGAACCGGCAGCAGTCCACCCCTAACAATATGTGAAAGATACTGAAACTATCACAGAGTGGCATTTAAAACACACACACACACACACACACACACACACACACACCAGAAACTATTAGTTTTATTTCAGTGAGTTAAATATGTCATTGCTACTAACTTCATCGTATCGTTCCAGTATGAACTGAATGAGCCTTACTCTGGAATATATAATTCTGTTCTTGAAAGCTATAATGCCTCTCTTCTCAGGGACATTATCCTCTGTGTTTAGGCTTTGGACTCATTTATCTCAGCTCCACCAATTTCTGTCCAGGTTTCCTTCATTTCAGCTTTACTCCAAAAGTTTCTACCCCTTGTTCAACTATTTATTTTGCTTCTCCATGATTCTATCCCATGCCACACCAATAAGCCCAATATACAAAAAAGGAAAGGAAAAAAGAAAGAAAGAAAGAAAGAAAGGAAAGAAAGGAAAGAAAGAAAAGAAAGAAAAGAAAGAAAAGAAAGAAAAGAAAAGAAACCAATAGTATCACTTTCAAAGGAAGGATAACAAGAAAATAAGAGACACAAAAACTGGTTCTTATATTGCATAATTGTGGTATATACCGTATTTTTTAGACTATAAGACACACTGGACTATAAGATGCACCTAAATGTACAGGAGAAAAACAAGAAAAAAATAGTTTTTGGCCTCTGTGCGTCACGTTTTTGCCCTCCCGGGCCCCCAGAAGCACTCTGCAGACAAAAAATGGGACCCTTTTTGGTGAAAATGGGATGTGTGGAGCACTACAGAGTAATTCTGGGAGTCGGGGAGGGAGAAAATGCAATGCACAGATGGTTTGGGAGGCTAAAGACACCTATATTCAGGTCTATAAGACACACCTACATTTTCACCTTTTAAGGGGAGGAAAGGTGCATCTTATACTCCAAAAAATATGGTATATATACTAGTGTCCTCCAGAAGATCTGGACAATAACATCTATCAGCTCCATCCATTTTGACCAGGAGCACAGAACTGTAAAAACTGGAGTTCACAACATCTGTAGGATATCAAGTTATTTATCTCAAAAGGACTCCACTTACTGGACTCCGGCCCAGAAACTAGGAAATCATTTTAGAGTCAATAGTTGAATCTAACCAACATTTTTCAATATAACTTCTCAACTGTATTATGGAAGGAAAGGTTTACTTTTCAATCAGACTTTTTAAACTGTTGATTGATTAACTCCAAATCTAGGTGGTTTTGTTGATTCAGATGGTAATACTAGCTTTTCTTGATTCATTCATTTTCTTGAACATACGAGATCAGGAATGGTTAACTTCCAGGTTCTCAAATGTAGATTTTCCGAACAAAGGATGTGGTTCAAAGTAATCCACATTCAAATCCCTACTCAAGCACTGCATCATTTATGCTATCACTTACTCTCAGCTCAAGCTATTCACAAGGAGGTGGTTATGGTAGTAAAATTAAGAAAGATCATCTCCCCAAGAAATGTGCCCGCCCTCTCAGACAAAAGCTGACATATGTATGCAAAAAAAGAAATAATATGCATTTTATCACACAACCTCGTTCTCTTCAAAGATGTTTGTGCTGTAACAGGGATAATACGGTACATAGCAGAGGTGGGTTCCTATGTATTTGGTCTGATTCGGCCGAGTAGGTAGTAACTCTGGTAGACCGGTGACCAGTTCTATGTTCGGCGGCGACATCTTGATTTTCTGTTCTGCACATGTGCAGAACAATCTTCATTGAAAAAAATGTAATTTTTATTTCTTTTTTAATGTTGTGCGCATGCGCAGATCGTTTTAGGTGAAAACGCTCAGCCACACGTGCGCACACAATTTTTTTTTTTTACTACCGAAATGGTAGTAATGGCGGGCAGAACCCACCTCTGGTACATAGTCCCTCTGGATCTCATACACTCCAGGCAGAGAGGCTGAAGAGACATTTACTTGTAGCATTGGATAGTTGCTGCTTGTCTGAAAAGGCTAAATTCTGTTAGATGAACCCAGACTTAAAATATAGGAAGCTAGTCTAAAACAGTTAACAATAAGGTTTAGGTTTTATTTGACTTGTATGCCGCCCTATTCCCGAAAGACTCAGGGCGGCTAACAATCAGAAGGGGAGGGGGTACAAAAATAAAAATAGAAAACAGAAATTTAAAATACAACAACAGTCATAACCTCGAAGGGGGCTGGATAGTTCAACAGCCCCAGGCCTGCCGGAACAGCCAGGTCTTAGTTGCTTTGCGGAAGGCCAGAAGGGTGGTAAGGGTCCGGATCTCAACGGGGAGATCATTCCAGAGGGCCGGAGCAGCCACAGAGAAGGCCCTCCCCCGAGGAGTCGCCAGCCGACATTGGCCGGCAGATGGAATTCGGAGGAGGCCTAGACTGTGGGATCTAATAGGTCTTTGGGAGGTGACTGGCAGGAGGCGGTCTCTCAAGTAACCAGGTCCGATACCATGTAGGGCTTTAAAAGTAACGACTAGCACCTTGAAACGTGTCTGGAGACCAATGGGCAGCCAGTGCAGCTCGCAGAGGATAGGTGTAACGTGGGTGTACCGAGGTGCACCCACAATCGCTCGCGCGGCTGCATTCTGCAATAAAGTAACAGAATAACAGAGTTGGAAGGGATTTTGGAGGTCTTCTAGTCCAACCCCCTGCTTAAGTGTTTACTATTTCAGACAAATGGCGGCCCAATGACTTCTTAAAAACGGACTCAGGTAAAATCCTACACATACTCTCTGTCTGAACCTGCCCTACAACATACACAACCAAATGAGCTATGATACCTGCACAGGTCTCCTGTGAACAAACCTGGAACCCTATCTCTTATATGTCAACATGCTGCTCTGCTAATTTATGAAACAATCAAGATAGTCATTTCATAAATTTAACATTAAGGGAAAAACATTCTCTATATCATCCATATGGCTGAATATTCCAAAGACTATGTCAGACTAATGCACGCTTAAAAATCAGTGCCAGATTGAGAAGCAACCCTGTGCAGAAAATCAAAAAGCTATGTAAGATGAAACTCTTTATGTCCCAGGACATTATAGTTTCTCATATATGTGCTGTTACGAACAATCAATGATCGAGACAAGCTTTTCACTAAGTGGATTAATGACGAACTAGAAATAACATCATCAGATAGGAATGAAACATATAGACTTCCTTTTCTATCAGTTTTATTCAGCCCGATTGCTGCTGTCTTCCAGATCACCATGCTTGCTGGGAAATCTGGAAGGAGCATGTCCAGATAACTAAAAGTTAGGAAAGTTAGGAAAGATTCATGGTCCAAAAAAAAAATAATAAAAAAAAAATCCCACTTCTCCAGGAGCCAAAGGTTCCAGAGGATGTCAACCCTAGTAGGTCTTTGATGGATGGTTTTTGCCCTTTTGCTGGCCCAAAAGAAAACAAAGACAGAATGCCAGAGACCACATCACTACTTTTAAGAAAAACAATTTCATCGCATAAAACGTTCTGGAAAAACTTAGCACCAAAAACTCTGCCTTGCAAGTTTTCTGTAAAGCAAAGGGCAGATTAATCAAAAGGGACATCCTCAAATGGAAACTGGATTTGAAAAAAAAAGAAAGAAAGGTAATAACTATTTCAGATGCTTTTTTCCCTTCCAACGTAAATAACATGTGAAGTATTTTAGGTTGCGTTTCAAACATAACTCCTGTTTTGGTTCTTAAAATTCAGATTTGTGTTGCCGCTACTTTGTGCTGTGACGCTGACTTGCAGTTTTCAAAACCTCTTACTGCTTTTCATACATATGTTTTCATAAGAGCCAAGGTCAGCTTATAAACTGAAACATATTCTGTTCCAATATTCCTTTCCCAGCTTATATTTCTTTAAATTCTGGCTGTATTATGTTGCACCCAGAGGCAATATATTGATTTCAAATGCCTTGCTTCCACTTATTTCCCCTGACATCTAATCCCATACGGAGCCTGGATTTAAACTACATCTATCACTTTTAACACAGAGAAAAATAGGGAAATATAGGGAGCCTATCTGAGCCAGATATGCCCAAACACTTATTAAATTGTAGCTTCCAGCTAGTTATTGACTTTCACATAATTATCTTCATGCTTTATCCATTTGCTAGTGTGTCATTCTTCTGAAAATTCAAGAGATGCAGCACAGAAGGCCTCACACCCAGGAGCCATGTTAAAACCTTACAAGGCGTAGATATATTCTAGCCTAGGATACTATATTAAGTGAGCAAAATTGCTGTCTTAATGCCTTTCAAAATGACTGTATCAGAAATTAAGTTAACTCTTAATGGACTAAGGTTTCTAATAACAGACACGAAAGCTTGTTTCTTTGATACCTGTGATTAATCTCTTTTTCTACAACATCATTACCTAGGAAGAATCCAAGATCAGTTACCAAAACTGCAATGAAGGGGCTGGAGTGACATAGAACAGGGGTGTCAAACTCGATTTCATTGAGGGCCACATCAGGGTTGTGTTTGACCTCGGGGGGTGGGGGTGAGGTGGCTGTGGCCAGGTAGGCATGGCCAGCATGGCATCACTTGTGGGGACACCTGTGGTGGCCCGAAAACTCTGCCAGCGAAAACAGGCTCCTGAGTTGCGTTTTCGGCTGCGACAGTCTCCTGCAATCCTCTGCCAGCAAAAACGGAGCTCGGGATGGCACCCACAGACCTCATAAGCTCCGTTTTCAGCTGGGATGGCTTCCTGCAACCCTCTGCCAGCAAAAACGGAACTTGGGAGGGCCATGTGCAGCTGGGCTGGTCTTTTGCTATTTTCAGGGTGGCCCCGCGGGCCAAATCTAAGCACCCCATGGGCCGGATCAGGCCCTTGGGCATTGAGTTTCATACCCGATACACAGGGATTGTGTTGAGGAGAGAAGAAACAATGCAGTACTTTCCTTGCTCTTGTTTCACTTCCATTGTATTTGAAACTGTTCTGACATTTTGTATTATTGGATTGCTTATATTTTTCTATGCTCACAGATATGCTACGGTATATGAAAATGGAGAATCAGGTCTTTCGAGTTTAGAACATGTAAGCCTGCAAATGGAAAAATGATCCACTTAATTGTTTTATGACAAAGCTTTTGAAAGCTTGGAGTGAACCAATATTCAAACTTTTGGATAAAAGGGCAACTGTTATGAAGAACTTAATAATATGAGTATCTTTTTAGAATCTAGTTCACCATTAGATCATTGCAGACTTTTATGTTTCTACCACCATGAAGATCCAGGGATTTGCAAAGTTTTAATCCCCGTGTTTTACCAAATTTTAATCCATATTTTATGAAAATAGATTTAAGACAATATCACAAAAATAAGTCCTCATTAAAATAGATGTCAGCTTCAGAAACACCAAGCCTTTCCCATGTCTTTTGTTATCTGTTGAGAAAATAAGTCTGTGACCCTTTTTTTGCACCCTAATTTATTTTCTTATTGAGCAAGTAATTAAATGGATTCCTTTTCTGAAATTTTAAAAACATTTTCTCTCACACAGTATGAGAAGTAGAGGTGTAAGATAAACAGAATTATAACTGAGTTACGACAGACAAAATTAAAACTTTCAAAGAGCACTACATAGCTAATTATTTTCTCATTAATATTTTACCAGTGTATGTAAAATTGTATTAAGGTATCTACAATACTTTTACAGTACAATACAATAGCAGATGTCACTTTGTCAAAGAATGCAATAAGATTAGTCTGGCATGATCTGTTTTTGACAAACCCATGTTAGCTTTTGGCTATTACTTTGTAACACACTTCTAGGTGTTTGCTAATTCGTTGCTTAATTATCTTTTCCAGAATCTTTCTTGGTATTGAGATCAGGCTGATAGGTCTATAGTTTCCTGGATCTATTTTTTTTTCCTTTTTTGAAGATGGGAACCACATCAGCTCTTTTCCAGTCCTCTGGAAGTTCCCTGGTGCTCCAGGATCTCTGAAAGGTATAGTTCAGTGGTTCTGAGATCTCATCTGCCAGTTCCTTCAGAACCCTGGGGTGGAATCCGTCCGGTCCTGGTGATTTGAATTTGTCTAGGGTAGATAGGTGTTCATTTACTATTTTCTTTCCTATTTCAATTTGTGTTCCTAATCTGATTTTTGTGGTGCTGTTTTTGATAGGTTGGACTGTTTTATCCCTTTGTGTAAAGACAGATGCAAAAAAAATGAGTTAAATAGTTCTGCTTTCTCCCTGTTGCTTGTCACCTTCTTGCCACTTTCTCCCAGCAATGGACCAATTGTTTCCTTAACCCTTTTCTTGTTTTTAACATGTTGAAAGAAGCTTTTTTTGTTATTTTTTACCTTTGTGGCAAGCCTTTCTTCATTGTGAGCCTTAGCTTTCCTTACTTCATCTTTACAGGCTCGGGCTATTTGCTGATATTCTGCCTTAGTTATGTCCCCCTCTTTCCACTTTTTATACTTAACTTTTTGTCTTTCAATTTGTCAGAGAGTTCTTTATGTAGCCATGCTGGTTTATTTTGGGAGCTGTTATTTTTCTTCTTCATTGGTATTGTGATAGACTGGGCTTTTGTAATCTCATTTTTTCAAAATTTCCTAAGCTTCTTGAGTTGTTTTCCCCTTGAGAATTCTCATCCATGGAATTCTTCCCAAGCTCTCTCTAAGTTTATTGAAACTAGCTCTCTTAAAGTCCAAGACTCTACTTTGACTTTATTCTACTACTTGTGTTTGCATAATGTTGAATTCCAATATTGCATGATCACTTGCCCTCAAAGTTCCTGTTGTTTCAACACCTTCTATCATTTCCTCTCTGTTAGTGAGAATTAAGTCCAATATGGCTGATCCTCTTGTTGCCTTCTCTACTTTTTGGGAAACAAAGTTGTCTGCTAGGTTTGTTAGGAACCTGTTGGATCTTCCACTTGGTGCAGTGTTTGTTTCCCAGTTGATGTCAGGGTAGTTAAAATCCCCCATTACTATTGTGATGTGCTTCCGACATACCTTAATTAGCTGACTAGCAAAAAGTTCATCTACTTCCTCTGCTTGGTTGGGTGGTCTGTAATATAGACCTATGGCAATGTCATTTCTCCCCAACCTTTAATATTAATATTAACCACAAATGCATTCAAGATAATCCTCATTGTTGTGCTCTATTTCTGTAGAGATGTAGTTCTTTCTTATATATAGTTCAAGCCCACCTCCTCTCTTATTTGGTCTATTTCTTTTAAATAATTTAAATCCTTCTAGCTGTGTGTTCCATTTGTGGGTTTCATCCCACCAAGTTTCTGTAATGGCAACAATATCGTGTCTGCCGTCATTTACTTAAATTTCTAATTCACCTTGTTTATTCCTCATACACTGTGCATTGGTGTATAGACATTTGAGTCCATTTTGATTGACCCTGTGTTTACTGTCTACGTAACCTGTGTTATGCCCGACTGCCCCTATTTTCTTGCCACTTGTATGATTCATGCACATGGTATTGCACTCACTATTAAGTGCTTGGTTTTGCTTGACAGCAGGAGTGATAATCTTTCCCGCACAAACATCTATGTTACATGCACTGATAACCCTATGACTTTTAGATTGCTGGGGACAGAAATGTTCTGTATCAATTAATTCTTTGTCCCCGCTGTTCAGTTTAAATGTTTATCCAGAAAATCTGCCAAGTAACTCAGTCCCTTTCTTGGATAGGTGCAAACCATCTATTTTGTACAGTTTTTCATTGGACCAGCTGCAGACATCATAACTAATAAAACCAAAGCTTTCCCTTTTACACCACTCCTTTAGCCACACATTAAACTCTGTTAATTTAATTTTATTTCTGTTTAGAATTGAAGGATTTTCCTGAGCACATTTATCTGTCTTTGTGAACGTAAACATATCCCAAATGCATGAAATTCTGTAATTTTGGGCTTTTTCATACAGATACCCAGGATGTATATAAAAATAAGCTACTTTCCTCAAATGCCTTCTTCTTATATTTTGACTTATCCACCTGCATGTTTCCTTATATGGATATCATGCATTTACTTAATATAAAAGTTACCCTCTTTTTATGAAAATATAATGTTATGTGACAGGTCATTTTCATCCAAGAATTTACTTTATGCAAACCGTCTCAAACTTTCTTGATTCATAGCACCCTTAGTGTAGCGAAGAAATGACGTCGTAAATGGATATTACTGTATAAAATCCAGCTTTACAAATAGACATTGCGAAGTTTTAAAATATCCTCTGGCGCCCCTATGAGTTCACTGTGGCTATGGAGAAAACATGAAGAGAATGCTTTCTATGTGCATACAGCACAAAACAAGGAAGAAAACACTTCTGAGTAACTTACTCATTTGATTGCTTAAGAATAAGGCTGTAAAAAATTATGAGCCTATTTTTCAATGCCTTTGTGCTAAAAAAAATTGTCACCATACCTCACACCCCTCTTCCTTCTGGCTCAATGTCTCAATTATGCAAATTCTCTTATGCAAGTTTTGAAGAACTATAACCCTAGCATAAAATGAAAGAAGTCATTTTTTTTTCCAGAAAAAAGTAAGTGGAAAAAGCCAATCACATTATCAATTCCATCTATCTGATGAATGCAGGTACCAAAATTAAAGCATACTTGAGAGATGTTTTTTAAATGAATATATCTCTATCTCTATCTCTATCTCTATCTCTATCTCTATCTCTATCTCTATCTCTATCTATCTATCTATCTATCTATCTATCTATCTATCTATCTATCTATCATCTATCTATCTATCTATCTATCTATCTATCTATCTATCTATCTATCTATCTATCATCTATCTATCATCTATAATCGTTTTAAACAATCAAATCTAAGCGGTATATAAGAGTAGCTTTGCCTCCCTTGAAGAGAAACTCATCATTACCCAGAGTAACCTGATTCCCATTGAAAAACCTGTTATTATTTTTTGAGCAGTCAATCAAAATTTGCCTTCCTCTAACTTAAAGCCATTATTCTATGGCTATAGAGAACATATCATGACCTTCCTCCACATGGCATTCCATCACGTGCTTGGAGAAGACCCTTCAGTCTTTCTTTGCTAGCTAATATACCCAGGTCATTCAATCTTTTCTCAGAAGAGGTCTCCCATATTACCCTTCTCTTGATTTGAATCTTTCTTACAACATGGTGTCGAGAACTGGACCTAGTATTCAAGACAGGGTCTGAATTTTATCCAAAGGACTTTTACTAAAGATGCTTTATTATATGCGTTGGATTTCTGTTCCCTGAGTGAAAAACTTTGCAACAACTTCTGGTAAATTTCAATGTTAGTTTTTGTCCTCTCTCTGGCACTTTTTCCAACTGTAAGTGATTAGCTTTCCCAACTAATTTTGTGTCAACAAATACGACAAGCATTTTTCTTCACTTTTTCATTAATAATATTAAGAAATACAAAATCTATGCTTGAATCTGTCTCCAATCAAGGCACCCACTCAGCTACTCTTCAGAATAATCAGGAATCCTTGACCAAACACTCTTTCAGTATATTTGTGATATAGGTATGAATTACTGTAATTAATTTGTCATGCCATCTAACTTAGACTTAACAATCTTGCTGATCTGATACTATTTTCATGAAACATTTTACCAAAACGATTTAGGTTATGCTAGCAGTATTCCTTAAAATAATTAAAAGACTCTTGCTCCTGGGGAGGAAAGCTATGGTAAATCTAGACAGCATACTAAAAAGAAGAGACATTACCCTGACAACAAAAGTGTGTATAGTCAAGGCTATGGTTTTGCCAGTTGCAATGGATGGCTGTGAAAGTTGGACCATAAGAAAGGCTGAGCGCCAAAGAATTGAGGCCTCTGAACTATGGTGCTGGAGAAGACACCTGCGAGTCCCTTAGACTGCAAGGCGATCAAACTGGTCGGTCCTAGAGGAGATCAACGCTGACTGCTCTTTAGAGGGCCAGATCCAGAAGATGAAACTCAAATACTTTGACCACCTAATGAGAAGAAAAGACTCACTGGAGAAGAGCCTAATGCGGGGAGAGATTGAGGGCAAAAGAAGAGGATGACAGAGAATGAGGTGGCTGGCTGGAATCACTAAAGCAATAGGTATGAGCTTAAATGGACTCCATTTAATAGTAGATGGTAGAGGATAGGATGGCCTGGGGGAACATTGTCCATCGGGTCGCAATGGGTTGGACATGACTTTGCAACTAACAATAATAATAAACAATATTCCTGCAATTTAACAAAGAAGTTATTTGAAGAAGAAAAAATCAGATCACATCAGTCTTTCAAGACTTGACCAATTTTATTGTCTTTTGATAAATATTGCATTGTTTTCAAGGTATTTATTGTAAAGGAAAACACTGACAAATGTAGCAACCATTATCAGATAAAGAAAAGAGACAGTAAATAACATCTCAGTCCAGAGAAAGGAAGGAAAAAGACTCAAAATAACTCTGCCTTGATTCCGCATGGTATAAAGAAGGCAGAGGGAATCTCTGGGAGGCTTTCAAGATTCTCTTACTACAAGAGAATTCCTACAGTGTGTTTTCCAATTTGTTCTACCTTGAAGCACTTGATATTTAGAGATCAATCTATTTATCATCTGGTTCAGCAAATTCCAGGCATAGATATTAGATCTTCCTCCTCCGTCCACCTCCCCCACCCCCCGCCTCTGCTCATTTGCTGTCTTGTGGAGCTCTGGGCCTTCATCTCTTCTTCAAGACATTTTGCTTAGTGTGTTTTTTGAATCTTTTTTTTAAAATCTACAAAATGGGCAGCTTAATTAAATGTTACTAAGTGGATCCAGCTTGATGTTAGGATTGCCTGCATTCTCTTCTCTTGTCTCTTTTTGGAACATTTGCTCTCTTATGAACTTCTGGACCTTCATCTGTTCTTCAAGATATTTGATTTAATATACTTTAAATAAATTGCCCAGCAAGTCTCTAACATTATTCCTGCTCTGTAATAAGCATAGTAAGCTTCTAGATAGAACTACCCCTTGGAAAACAGATGTTTATCTTTGTTTTTACTTGTGTCTTTTTTGAAAGGTCGATGAGGAAAGAGGTCATTTATATAAACAACACTAAAAAAACAATGTTCTAGATTCTCAGAAGCAACACGAGTAGAAACTGATGTTGCCTTTTACAGGAATTAGTCTGAGATCACAACTGTAATTTGGGTTTCACAGAATGCTACTCTTATTAACATCCAGATTCTGTCAACAGTGTGGCATTTCTCCTTTCATCTGTACAGAAAATGACCATAATGTTGTTGGCAGTGATAACCCTGTATTCCCATCTATCAGGTACAGTAAGAAAAATGCTGATCTCACGGACCGTGGAGGCATCCTACTGCAAGATGTAAGAGTTCAGAGTAGGAATTCATAAGCTCTAACAGTACAAAGCAAAGCAAATGTCAAGCAGAATGTCAAATTTATCCTCTGATTTGTTCTTCATGGTCATACAATTGCATAAACACTCCATTTTTCATGCTGAGCAGGCATTACTCATTTCAGATTTCTCCATAGGACATCTGATTTGTCCTCCAAGATGAAATGATGCACTACTTTATCTATTTTATGGGGAAGGGTAAGCTGGATTTGAAGATGTGTGTTTCAATGTCAGAGGTCTTCTGACTTTACTATCACTGCTGCACATACACGACAACATATATTTGCTAATAAACAATGCAACTATAAAATGCAGTCCTCAACACCAAACAGAGAGGAGAAAAAAAATGCACCCGAAGTGGTTCATATTTTCCAATATTCTAGAACAAGGGTGGGCAACCATGGCGACTTTACCACCTGTGGACTTCAACTCCCATAATTCTTGAGTCAGCCAGGTCGTAACATTGGCCTAGTTGCCTGGCCCTGTTCTAGAATGTTCCTATAATGTAAAAGGAAGCAGTTTTTTAAAAGTATTTGCATTTATCAGAGAAGAATCTGAGGCAAGCAAATAACTGGAAAAAGTAAGGACAAAAGTTGCTTTGGGATATTTTTAAACATAATTATCTGAGGGCATAAACAAAAAAGAACATGTCATGGTGATATATTAAGAACTGATATTTTTAATGGGTGTTTTCCACGAAGAAATAAAAAAAAATACTGCACAAGCACAGATTAAGCCCTGATTTATTTCAAAGACATCTACGATAAGCTTGTGATCTCATTCCAATATAAGGCAAACCCATGACTATAGGAACCAAGTTGTATAAGCCAAAACCAAGCCTTGAACTCACATGTACCAGCATTTTTTCCCCCTCTTCCAGCAAACCCTATTAAGGCTTTGTTTTTGTTTTCTGACAGCTCACTTTTTCACTCAAAAATCTTGTTTTACAAATTCCACAGTCTAGGCCAGTGTTTCTCAACCTTGGCAACTTGAAGATGTCTGGACTTCAACTCCCAGAATTCTCCAGCCAGCATGGAGAACTACTGTATTCATATGGGAATATTTCAGAAATATTCTATGAAAGAATGACTCTCAGAAATACTGAAATGTATTAGTTTGGTGCAAGAGAGCCAGTTACCCACCAATATAAACACATCTCAGAAATCTTTTCAGAAAGATTTTACCACCCAAAAAGCAATATTAAATGTTTTTTGTTGTTTCATCTGAAAACAGAACAGCAACAAAATTATTGAGGGTGTAATCAACAAACTAGAAGATATAGCTGAGAGAAGCTACTGTAAGCATTTCATATTGGAAGTAGAACTTTCCTGTTGTGTCCAGCAGAGACTTCAAGGGGAGAGGGGTGGAAAAATAGTGATGGACAGCACACAAGTCTCTCTTTAACTGGGACCCTGCTCCTTTCACCTCTATGGATTCTGTTGCTCATGACCCTGGGTCTGACTCCTATGGAATTTCAGTGTCACCAAGAATAAAGCAACAAATTGAAAAATGCAGCAGGAGTCCAAAGTTATTGGACCAAACAGTCTTATTCAGGTTATTGCTAAGAGCCAGCCACGTCCAGCAGGAGCTTAGGTTAGCAAAAATAAAGTAGAGCGCATGGGAAGTTAATGTACTTGTTGGAATAGTTTGAAACAGGAGGCCGCTAGTTGAAACCTCCTCAACTCTTGTTTCGCTCATGCAGATTTCTCATCCTCCGATTCTACTTCAGATATATTTTTTTCAACCAAATCTCCTTAGATATGACGTTATAATCTTGGTTGTTGGACTAGTTGGACCATTCTTTTGCCCAGTAATTTGTGGAGGCTGATTTGGTGCTCTTAATCCTAGTTGCCCATCTATGTATCACGGATACAAAGATAGATGGATGGACGGATGGATGGATAGAGATGTACGGATGGAAGGACAGTGACAGATAACCTAACCTAACCTTTCTGAACATTCCCACATATGGACAAGGAAATACTATGATACAGCTTCCTTATTAGAAGTTCAGCACAAATAAGGAAACTACTTCTACTGACATTTTAGATGCAAATTCCTGAGCATATGCAAACTTACAAAAATATGCCCAAGGATTCACAGACTCATAGAGTTAGAAGAGGGACATGGTGGCTCAGTGGCTAAGATGCTGAGCTTGTGGATTAGAAAGGTCAGCAGTTCGGCGGTTCGAATGCCTAGTGCCAAGTAACAGGTGAACTCCCCATTACATGTCCCAGCTTCTGCCAACCTAGCAATTCGAAAGCATGTAAAAATGCAAGTAGAAAAATAGGGACCACCTTGGTGGGAACGTAACAGCGTTCCGTGCATGTTCGGCATTTAGTCATGCCATCCACACGACCATAGAGACGTCTTCGGACAATGCTGGCTCTTTGGCTTTGAAACTGAGATGAGCATCGCTCCCTAGAGTCGTGAATGACTAGCACATATGTGTAAGGGGAACCTTTACCTTTACCTTCATAGAATTTACCTACTCAATGCAGGATCTACTAGACCATGGGTGTCAAACTTGATTGTGTCACATGGCATATCGTGACATATCACGACGTTTTTGCCTTTGCGGAGTCAGGGTAGGTGTCGCCTACATGTTCTGCTCACTGATTGGCTGGCTCACCAATCGCCCCGCCTCTGAGAGGCAGTGGAGGCTTTCTTGCATGCCTTCTTTCTTTCTTCGAAGGCATGCAAGTAAGCTCCCCCATTGCCCAAATGTGTGAAGGAAGGAAGCTGCAGGCTCCTTTGCGTCAGCTACGTGACCTCCTTTCATTCTCTGTCTGCCTACTTCACTCGTTTAGGCAGCAGAGAACGAAAGGAGGTTGCTGAGCCGAGGGCAAATGAGCCTGCAGCTTCCTTCATTCCTTCCTTTCCTCAGCACCCACCAAAGCGCTGCCCCCGCTCGGCTGCCCTAGCTGCCGCCACATCCCCTCTGCATGCCCAGCCTCCGGCCTAAGTGGTAGCAAGTGATGGCGCCACGGGGTGGCTGGCGGTGGCTACTGCTCCTGGGCTAGCTGTGGGTCGCGCTGCTCAGTGGGCAACACCCCTACTCCCCTGCTGCAACCGCCACCACCACTGCGCCACCTCAGCAGCAGCACCTCTCACCCGCAGAACCGACGTGGGAAAGAAGATCGAGAGATGTTGAGCCACAGACTCCCTCCTTTCCCTCACCCCACAGCTCGCCTCCTTGGGTGGGACCAGGGTGCGCGGAGGGCGAGTGGTGTTTGCGACCAACTTTAAAGTGAATGGGGCTGTTTGTGACTAAATGGGACGGAGAACATAGAGGGATGCAAGGGAACATGGAGGTAATCTAGTCCAACCCCTTCCCAAGGCAGGAGCCCTTCCTTCTCTTTGAGAGCTGTCAGTGGCAGACATGAGGGAAATGATCTGTGTGTGTGTATGAGAGAGAGAAAGAGAAAGAATGAGAAAGAAAGATGGAGAGAGAGCGATAAGAAAGGAAGGAAGAGAAAGAAAGAATAAGTGGGGGAGAGAGACACAAGAAGGAAGGAAGGAAGGAAGGAAGGAAGGAAGGAAGGAAGGAAGGAAGGAAGGAAGGAAGGAAAAGAAAAAGAATAAGTGGGGGAGAGAGACACAAGAAAGAAGGAAGGAAGGAAGGAAGGAAGGAAGGAAGGAAGGAAGGAAGGAAGGAAGGAAACTTATGATCACAGTTGAGCCCAAAATTTTGGTTGCTAAGCAAGAGGGTTGTTAAGTGAGTTTCACCACATTTTCCAACTTTGGCCACTCCCACCCGGTCACATGACCGCCAAGCCACTCCCATCCAGTCACATGATCACCAAGCCACTCCCACAAAACAAGCCACACCTACAGAATAGGTTCTAAAAAATTTTGAAACCCACCACTGTTGTGAAGGTTGCAGTGCCTTGGGAGCATGAGATCCCCTGTTGCAAACTCTTGACAAGCAAAGTCAATGGGGAAGCCAGATTCACTTAACAACCTGGCAATCCAACAACAATTGCAGTGATTCACTGAACAACTATGGCAAGAATGATTGTATAAGGGGCCAAAACTCACTTAACAAATGTCTTGCTTAGGAACAGAAATATTAGGCTCAATTGTGATCATAAATCAAGGATTATTATCAGCCAAATGTATTATCAACCAAAAAATGGGGGATAAACCTTTCTTGTCTTAAGTGAGGAAACACTGAAAACAGAGAATCCTCCAGTGGTCAAGAATTATGCTGAATTTCTCATTTGAAAAGAACAAAATGACATGTTAGCCACAACATCCTCTTTTAACGACACAATAATCCTTTGTGGAGTGGAGTCTCGGCAACTGGATGGAGCTGATCAAATGCCCTTCCTGTCACTAATGTGGTATTTTGTTCAACAGATATATTCGCTATTAGCCACATGGCAGAGCATAAATCAGTATCTAATAATAAAATAAACTCTTAACTCTAGACTTATGATCTTTTCTAACATAAGATACTGGATTATCTTTATCTTTGACATTACATCAATTGAAATTTTCTTTTCCTTATTTAAATAGAGCGCATCTTAAATCCTTAAAAGAAATAGCCCAAACTAAACACTCCAAAATGAAGTTAATAACCTTGATACAAACCTAGATTATGACTGCTAAGGCTAGGGTTAGGGTAGGGTTACATAGCATTTTAAGGAAGCGTCTCTTTGCCTGCATCAGGGGTGTTAAACTCGCGGCCTGCGGCCCGGATACGTCATGTGCTGGCCCTCCCACCCCCAGTTTAGTGAAGGGGAAAAAGTTGTGATACATCACGTGATGATGTGTCATCGCAAGTTTGATACCCGGATCTACATGGTTAGAAGAAGAATTTAGTCTTAAAGAATTAGAGTGAGTTTATAAGAATTAGAGTGAATTTATAAGAGCCGAGGTGGCGCAGTGGTTAAATGCAGCACTGCAGGTTACTTCAGCTGACTGCAGTTCTGCAGTTCGGCTGTTCAAATCCCACTAGGCTCAAGGTTGACTCAGCCTTCCATCCTTCCGAGGTGGGTAAAATGAGGACCCGGATTGTTGTTGGGGGCAATATGCTGACTCTGTAAACTGCTTAGAGAGGGCTGAAAGCCCTAAGAAGCAGTATATAAGTCTAACTGCTATTGCTATAGTCTCAAGACTGTAAAAAGGCTAGGATCCTGCTTTTAATCTCTAGAGCCGTTGTATCCAACTTTTAAGACTTGTGGATTTCAACTCCCAGAATTCTATATCAATGCGGGTTGGGGAATTCTGGGAGTTGAAGTTCACAGGTCTTAACAATGGCAAGGTTGGATACTGCGGGACTCCAGCATTGTTTTGATTTGTCTATCTATAGAATGCAATGTCTTCCAAAACAGATATTCTGGAAGATTCCACTTATCAGCCAGTAAGGCCAATGGTTAGGAACAATAGGAATCCTTTGAGGCTGCTGCAGAGCTCAACTCCATGCCATAAATTCTGGCTGTTAAGTTTCATCAGCATCCCTAATTACCAAATGCTCTTATCTCTTAGCGACATACTAAGGGTGATTTAATATTCTAAATCTTATTACATTCTGTTGACACATAAGTAGAAACAGAACCTGATATCCAGTCATGCAAAGACAACCCCAAAGTTTTAAAAATAGACTCAGTGGCTACATTCACTTGATTAAACTGAATATATTCAAGGACAGACTTGTCAAGCTACAAAGCGGTTTTCTAACTACAGTATTAGGAAAAAAGAGAACCGTCCAAGATAAACTGTTGCTTTTTTTTTTTTTTAACAATAATTAGGTTTTAAAATAAAAAAGCTGTACACACTTGTAATTCTTGCGTAGTATATTGTAGGGTTGTTTGTCTTGTAGCTGCAGTTTTATTCTTTCCAGATAACACTCTCTGCTAATTGTAAGGCAGCAACAAACAAATATATGTAGTTAATACCAGTAATTACCTAATCTACGTATACAGAAGACTTCTACACTGAATTAGTGAAGAGCAAAAGGCTATACAGACAGGGTGGATTTGATTTAAATCAAGTCAATTTAAACCACAATTTAAATCACGATTTAAATCACTAGTAAAAAGGCTTGATTTAAGTCAACTCAATTTAAATCATAATTTTTAAAGAGCAACTGTCATCTCTGTCCCACAGGGGCTCATTCTCTGATCTGCTGTTGGCTCACCAACAGTCCCAATATTGCACAAGGTGCTACTTATCACCTATAAAGCCCTTCATGGTAGTGGACCTGGGTACTTGAGAGACCGCCTACTGCCAATTACCTCCACTAGACCGATACGATCGCATCGATTAGGCCTCCTCCGAATACCATCTTCCAGCCAGTGCAGACTTGCAACTACCCGGAGGAGAGCCTTCTCGGTGGCTGCTCCGACCCTCTGGAACGAACTCCCCGTGGAGATTCGGACCCTCACCACCCTCCAGTCCTTCTGCGCTGCTTTAAAGATCTGGCTATCCCAGCTGGCCTGGGGTTAAGATTCTAACCCCACCCGAATTGTGTGACTGTTGTGTTTTCTTTTAATATGTTGTACTGTCTTCATGTCGGAAAATTGTTTGTCCTCCCCCCCCCCTTTTTGAACTGTGAGCCGCCCTGAGTCCCCCCAGGGAAAAGGGCGGCATACAAATAAAGGGAAATGAAATGAAATGAAATATATAGCCTCATGCTCTACAACTAAGCTCCATTTCATGCTGAATAAACTAAATTATTAATGTCTTAAATAGGAAACTATCCTTTAGATAGATTTTTTTTACTCCGAAAGCATTTGATTAAAATAAATTTGATTAAAAAAAATTAAAAATCCGATTTAAATTTAAAACATCCGATTTAAATTATTAAAAAAAAATCTATTTTTTTTATTTTTTAAAAAAATCATTGATTTTTTTTTTAATCCACCCTAGCTATACAAGTGGCGTAGCTGTTAAGGTAGCCATCTAACATCAAACAAACTCAAGCTCCAATTTCAGCTATGGAAGCACATTGGAGCACTCTGGCGCAGCCATTCCCTTAAAGCTTAGCACACTTCGCAGGGCTGCCCCCCCCCCACTGCCCAAACTGAATTGTATATGCATTGCCAATGGTCCTGGAAGAATAGCATTAGCAATAGCATTTTGGCTTATATAGTGCCCCATAGCACTTTATAGCCGTTTACAATACAGAAGCACTATTTGCATATTGTCCCCAACAATCTGGGTCCTCATTTCATCGACTTTAGAAGGATGGAAGGTTGAGTCCACTTTGAGTCCCATCAGGATCAAACTCCAGGCTGTGGGCAGAGTTTGCCAGCCATGCTTCACTTTAAAAACTGTGCCACCGGAAAGTCATGAATCTATTTTTTTTTAAAGGCAGCAAAACAGAAAGGACATTAAGGCCCAAGATATGAATTTAACTTTTTTTTCTCAAAAAACATGGGGCAGTGAAATCTGTAAAATCTGTTTTTCAATGCCTGGAACTGCATGTACTTGATCTGTATGGCCATTCCTTATGGCCAGCAAAGAAAAACTTAAGCAAAATACTAAAAAAAAAAGTACAATCATAAAAAGTTATGCAAAATATATTAAGTTACTGCTCAATTTACACTAAAAGAATCTAGTTTTTTCCAGTGGGTTTCTAAGAAGCAGTATTTATTTATTTTTAAAAATCAAGAATCAGAGCATTAATTATAGCACTACAAAACCAGGTTAAAAAGTTTTAAAAACTGGCCACCTCTCTAAACCAATTACTATTAGTAATTCTAGGATTCTGTTTTTAAATACTGTATATACTCGAGTATAAGCCTAGTTTTTCAGCCCACTTTTTGGGCTGAAAAAAGCCGCCTCGGCTTATACTCAAGTCAGTGAAAAATTTGCCCGAAATGGAGGAGAAAAAGGGGCGGGGCCATGCCGCTGGGTGACACTCGTGAATGGCCCAGTGCCCCTGTGAGTTTCCCCTCCCTCTGTGTCAGTTTGCCGCGCAGCACGCACCGCACCATCCCCCCTCCTCACATTCTAATGTAATGCAGGGCTGTCTTACGATTCCCCTTCCTCCCCCTCCTGCCGCTCTGCAACGATGTCCCACCTCCTCCTTGTTATGGCAAGCAGCCACATAGCGATGTCCCACCTCCTCTGGTACAGTGATCCAATGATAGGAATCACTGTGCCGTGTGTCATAGGAGGCGGGACATCGCTCCCGCGGCTGCACGGGACATCATCATCACAGCGGGACATCAGCATCATGAGGTGAGTGAAGTATTTCATTGAATACACCGCTAGTTTACTGTTTTTCTTTGAAATAAATATTCAAAAACATTATTGGTATCTATTTTTATTTTTGAAATTTACCGGTAGCTGCTGCATTTCCCACCCTAGGCTTATACTCGAGTCAATAACTTTTCCAGTTTTTTGTGGTAAAATTAGGTGCCTCGGCTTATATTCGGGTCGGCCTATACTCGAGTATATACGGTACATTTAAACTCCAGAGTTAGATTGCCATTACCTGCACAATGTGGTTACTTTCTGATTACACGAGGACAGAAAATTCAAAAATGCTTCTTTCCCCAACTGCAAAAGGCAATATTTTTATGAAGATAACAAGTGCTTGTAACATATACTTCTCAAGGCAGATTTTAATCCATATTCAAGCCATTGCAGCTGAATTATTTAGCAATCTGGAAACACACCCACATATACAGGTTTGAGTCTAATTGATAATTCAAGTGAAATTGTTAATACAATTATTAATCAAAATAAGAACCAACTATAATTTTGTTCTTAGATTTCCAAAGGACCACTGTATGATTCTGTTCTTACCCCCCACGTTCCACACCAAAGGACACTCCGAGCCAGAGATAAATTACAGCATTTAATGAACAGACAAGCAGGTCCTTGGCAGCAACCCAGCACAGACAAGCTTGGGCATCAATAAACACAGATAAGGCTTGGCAGCAATCCAGCCTGCCAAGCTCAGACAAAGTTCTCCGACATTCGATTCTGTGTTGACTTCTGCAAAGAGGGCGTGCGCACAAGTAGACTTTTTATAGTCTGGAGAGGAGCCTAATGACCATCAGCTGAGTGCAATTACCTCCTGTAATTACGTAATTGTTCCTGATGCCTAGTAGCTCTTCGATGGCGTGCATCCAGGAACAACTCACTACTGGTCTCCGGCTCACTCTCCCTTGTCTTCTCCCCACTGGTCCAAGGCTCAGGTGCCTCCTGGTGGACAACCAGCCTCTCTGCGCCCTGCTCGGAGTCGGAACCCTGTCCAGGGTCCTACACATCCTCCAGAGCCGACTCAGAGGGCCCCTCGCTGTCGGAGTCTGGTGGCAGCTCCAACGGCTCCTGCTGGGCCACAACAGATTCAGAGTACTTTTCAGACCTTATTGTCCCATCCATCTATGAGCAAAACTTGGTATCTGCTTTCATCCCCATCTATACTTTCATGCAAATGAAAAGCACATTTATCCGGCCGTGCAGACACTTGTCTTCAAGCAAAGGGGCACCATTGATAAAAACGTGATGCTTTCTTCTTAAATAGGCACCCCAATATCTGAAGAATCAACATGAAAATGTGCTTTAAGAGAAGATAATTTTAAAAAATCACCAGTTGTACACATATGGGTAGATAATATTAAGATATTATTCGAGTGTTACCTATGTCTCTGCTTTCCTGCCTGGACAGGCACAGGAGATATCAACTGTTGCCTATTGTGCTGTATTTTCTGCCATGTAACTAGGTAACTTGAAGAAAGTCTCTGCTCTAATAATCTTTCCCTGGAGCATAAGAGAAAGGTGACCTTGGTGGGAGATTTTCTCCGGCTGTCTCACTTATCCTTCCACTGCCTAAAAGGTCCACAGAAGAAGTAGGTGACTCATGAACTTGGTATGCATCAGGGGTTTTTAATCTGACACATTTAGCTGAGAGTAAGCTGCAACTTATATTTTGGGTATAAAATTTCTTGAAGAAATTCGTCAGGGCCAGTGAGAATTTGGTCAGGGCCAGGCCAGTGAGTTTTCTTTAGCCTATTAAGGCATTTTACCTAGGCAAGCAATAACAGAATAACAGAGTTGGAAGGGACCTTGGAGGTCTTCTAGTCCAACCCCCTGCTTGGGCAGAAAACCCTACACCACTTCAGACAAATGGCTATCCAACATCTTCTTAAAGACTTCCAGTGTTGGGGCATTCACAACTTCTGGAGGCAAGTTGTTCCACAGATTAATTGTTCTAACTGTCAGGAAATTTCTCCTCAGTTCTAAGTTGCTTCTCTCCTTGATTAGTTTCCATCCATTGCTTCTTGTCCTGACTTCAGCTGTCTTAGAGAATAGGTTGACTCCCTCTTCTTTGTGGCAGCCCCTGAGATATTGGAACACTGCTATCATGTCACTCCTAGTCCTTCTTTCCATCAGGCTAGACATACCGAGTTCCAGCAACCGTTCTTCATATGTTTTAGCCTGCAGTCCCCTAATCAATCTTTGTTGCTCTTCTCTGCACTCTTTCTAGAGTCTCAACATCTTTTTCACACTGTGGTGACCAAAACTGGATGCAGTATTCCAAGTGTGGCCTTACCAAGGCATTATAAGGTGGTATTAACACTTCACATCACCTTGATTCTATACCTGTTTATGCAGCCTAGAACTGTGTTGGCTTTTGACAGCTGCTGCTCATATTTAAGTGATTGTCCACTAGGACCAATAAGGTTGGCCATGGCTACAGAGTGATGTCACTGCAGTGTGCTGGTTCTTGATTAATGTTCAACTGAGAACAAGACCCCAAACTGATCTGTAGTGGGCTATGGCTTCACTCTGACTCAGCATCAACTCATCTGAGATTAAACAATTATAATATCAACTAAACAGAAGCTATGTACCAGGCCCGTCCCCCCCTCCCCCCAGAAACTGTAGGACCGGATCAGCTGAGCCACACAGAGTTGACATGCTTCCATGATGTGTGGTGGACATTGCTCCTGAATTGGTGCGAGACTCCACAGGCAGGAATAGCTGAGAGGAAAGGCCAGAAGGCTTGGGCTGTTCAACTGAGCATGCTAGAAGTAGCCCAGTAGGGAGGCTGAAACTGATCAATTTACCTTGAGGGGCTGGGCAAGGAATTCCAAAAATGGCAAAAAGGGAAAAAAAGAAAAGGAATGAGAAAAAAGATGAAGAGAAGAAGATCTTTCTGTTCTGCAAGGAGGAGGAAGAAAGGCAAGATTTGGGCAGCTCTGGGATGGAAGTTAGAACTTGGGAAAAAATATGTCTCAACCGAATATTAAGACCGAATAGTATTTTGCTGAAGCAAAAAAATGTATCTAGCTAAATAGCCAAAGTGAATTAGCTTTGTTTTGTAGCTCTGCTGTACAATTAGTTCTATTTCACAATAGTATTTTGCAAAGACTAGTATTTTGTGATTTACTAGCTTCTAATTTGGACTCATTGTATTCTTTTGTATCACAGACTGAAAAAGCTTTCGTGTTGCAACTCTCAAATAATCAACTAGCCGTTGTATAATATTCAAGATAGTTGGTGTTTGATATCTCCTAATTTAACTAAGGGAGTGATCAAAACAATGCAAAGCCTGGACAGAAAGTTCTCTGAAGAATCAAATATATTCAGACTAAAAACAGGACTGTGAAATGCCCTTATGACAGCCATTTTCTAACATCTTCTTCCTTGATATACTGTTGAATTAGGTGTGTTATAGTGATATGGAAGCCCATCTTTAATTCACTTCAGACCTAGGAAAACCCTAGAATTATCCCCTAACAGTGAGAAAACTGACCCAAACAAAAAAGACAATGTTAAAATGATGCTTGGGTAAGAAAATTAGTAGTCATAGTTATACTGGTTTGGAATTCTTTAATGTGGAAAAAAAATGGCCTATGTGTGTTGGACTGACTCAAAGAGGCATAAGAACAAGGTGTTGATTATCCGGAAAGTCTCTGCATATAATACCTTACAAAACAAAACAAACTCTTTATGCAAATATAACAAAAGCTACAACTGGAGCAACATATTTTAAAAAAGCAAAAACAAAGACTACTATTCAAGGCGAAATTGGTACTGGTTTTTATAGCAATAGCAATAGCAATAGCAGTAGACTTATATACCGCTTCATAGGCCTTTCAGCCCTCTCTAAGCGGTTTACAGAGAGTCAGCATATTGCTCCCAACAATCTGGGTCCTCATTTTACCCACCTCGGAAGGATGGAAGGCTGAGTCAACCCTGAGCCGGTGAGATTTGAACCGCTGACCTGCTGATCTAGCAGTAGCCTGCAGTGCTGCATTTAACCACTGCGCCACCTTACACATGCTTACTTGGGTAAACAGTGTTTTTTTTTTCTATCTGAAGTTATCATATTTAAGACAGAAGCAACAGACTCGCAGATGGTTCCACAATTGCAATTTTTCAATCATCAAGATTAGACCACTCAAATTTGCTAATGCCTTTTCCCCCTCCAATTTTGGCACTGTTATCTTTTGAACTCATCCCACCGCCACCCATCCTCCCACACCCAAAAAGAGGTGACTTGGCTGAGTTAGGTCGCTGGAAGGTTTGACCAACCTATTTCACATTTTAAAAATCTGTTCTACTGACGAAAGAAACAAACAGGGTAGACATCTCTAGTCACTGAAGCTGCCATCAGACAGATCTTCTGCAGAACCCAAATAATGACTGATAAAAATCGGGCTGAAAAAAGTTGCCTGGAATGTCTCTGCTTTGAAGAGCCGAGATGGCGCAGTGGTTAAATGCAGCACTGCAGGCTACTTCAGCTGACTGCAGTTCTGCAGTTCGGCTGTTCAAATCTCACCGGCTCAGGGTTGACTCAGCCTTCCATCCTTCCGAGGTGGGTAAAATGAGGACCCGAATTGTTGTTGGGGGCAATATGCTGACTCTGTAAATCGCTTAGAGAGGGCTGAAAACCCTATGAAGTGGTATATAAGTCTAACTGCTATTGCTATTGCTATGTCAGCACAAAATAGCATGTTCTGGGCTACTGTTGAAAGCTCCTCCTATTGTTTAACCCACATATTACAATAAGGGCATTCGTGCAGTTGCCACCTAATTGTGGTACAAACCCACCCTGGCAATCTCCTTTCCCTGCCAAGTTCCTATGACATTGCCTGCATTTCATCTCCAATCCCTGAGTGAGACCACTTCCAATTGTCCTTAGATGTACTTCGTGACCCAACAAAAGGGCGAATGACAAAACCGCGCCGACTAAACCGCGTCGCTAAAACTGTGACGTCATCAACGTGCCGACAACAACGCGGCGACAACAGCGCTGAGACAGAAGGGCGATTTCAGTCGACAGAGGGGCGATTTAAGTTAAGGTAAGGGTTAGGTTTAGGTTTAGGTTTAGGTTTAGGTTTAGGGTTAGGTTTAGGGTTAGGTTTAGGGTTAGGTTTAGGGTTAGGTTTAGGGTTAGGGTTAGAGTTACGTTTAGGGTTAGGTTTAGATTTAGGTTTAGTTTTACAGCGCACTTGTCGCCACGCTGTTGTCGGCGCGATTCAGTGCTCATTCGTCGGAGCGCTTTAGAACACGCGGTTTTGTCACCGCAGTTTAGTCGGGCACGGTTTTGTCGTTCGCCCTTTTGTCGGTGAACCGATGTACTGCTATTAGAATACAGTTCCCCCTTTGAGCCAGCTTATTATCCCGGAAGCTGTAAGGTGTATAAAATCTGTTACAATTCACCACCCATACCATTGAGGCAGAGTCAAGTAACCACCACTGAGTCAAGTTAAAGTTGCATTTACTAGCATTTCAGTGCTCAAGAAGGAGGACATCGGTATTTTTCAAAATCACATGATGCTCTGGTCGGTAAACGGGACAACACCGTTTAGGTGGGGACTCAAGACAAATGTACAGAGGCATCAAATTTCATGCCACTTTAGTTTTCTGCAGAGTCAAGAATGGATGGGTAGCCCTGCAGCTAAGCAGTTAGGAAAGATCATAAGTACATTAAAAGCAACGTGTTTGATTTATTACCTCAAAAGCAATAACAAATCACAACAGCATGATTCTTGCTTATTTGTTTAAAAGCTAATGGTTTGCTTTCTAGACTTCCGAAAAGAAGAATACCTACGAAGTGCTGTGGGCCAGATTTTATTTTCTGTAGATTTGCTAGTTTTATTTTTGTTTACCAAATAGATACCGTATTTTCACGACCAAAAGCCGCACCGGATTAAAAGCCGCAGTATCAATTAACGTTAGTTTTTCAAACTTTTTCCACATATAAAGCGCACCGGGTTATAAGCCGCACTTTTTTTTGCAACATTTCCCCCCACTGCCTGCATTCCGTTTCCTAGCCTGGCTGGCCACTAGTTCATTTCGTTTCCCTCCCTGCCTGCATTCCGTTTCCTAGCCTGGCTGGCCACTCGTTCATTTCGTTTCCCTCCCTGCCTGCATTCCGTTTCCTACCTAGCCTGTCTGCCTGTAAGATAATAAATGACAGTAAAAATATAAAGCATAATTATTCTTTTTCTTTGCCATTCTTATATTATTATTATTCCATTTGGAAGGTTATAAGGTATAGTTTAAAATGCTTTGAAATCCCCATTCCCTCCCCACTCCAGGGGTAGGATACTGCAAAATCCGCCTGGGGAGAGAGGGAAAAAGAGGAGGTGTGGGACAGATCGTGGGATCACTGGTTTCTGAGCTTGATGGGCAAAGATCCCCCACCCCACCACCTCTTAGGGAAAGAGGAGGTGTGGGACAGATCGTGGGATCGCTGGTTTCTGAGCTTGATGGGCAAGGATTCTCCACCCCACCACCTCTTAGGGAAAGAGGAGGTGTGGGACAGATCGTGGGATCCCTGTTTTCTGAGCTTGATGGGCAAGGATTTCCCACCCCACCACCTCTTAGGGAAAGAGGAGGTGTGGGACAGATCGTGGGATCGCTGGTTTCTGAGCTTGATGGGCAAGGATTCTCCACCCCACCACCTCTTAGGGAAAGAGGAGGTGTGGGACAGATCGTGGGATCGCTGTTTTCTGAGCTTGATGGGCAAAGATCCCCCACCCCACCACCTCTTAGGGAAAGAGGAGGTGTGGGACAGATCGTGGGATCGCTGGTTTCTAAGCTTGATGGGCAAGGATTTTCCACCCCACCACCTCTTAGGGAAAGAGGAGGTGTGGGACAGATCGTGGGATCGCTGGTTTCTGAGCTTGATGGGCAAAGATCCCCCACCCCACCACCTCTTAGGGAAAGAGGAGGTGTGGGACAGATCGTGGGATCGCTGGTTTCTGAGCTTGATGGGCAAAGATCCCCCACCCCACCACCTCTTAGGGAAAGAGGAGGTGTGGGACAGATCGTGGGATCGCTGGTTTCTGAGCTTGATGGGCAAAGATCCCCCACCCCACCACCTCTTAGGGAAAGAGGAGGTGTGGGACAGATCGTGGGATCGCTGGTTTCTGAGCTTGATGGGCAAAGATCCCCCACCCCACCACCTCTTAGGGAAAGAGGAGGTGTGGGACAGATCGTGGGATCGCTGTTTTCTAAGCTTGATGGGCAAGGATTTTCCACCCCACCACCTCTTAGGGAAAGAGGAGGTGTGGGACAGATCGTGGGATCGCTGTTTTCTGAGCTTGATGGGCAAAGATCCCCCACCCCACCACCTCTTAGGGAAAGAGGAGGTGTGGGACAGATCGTGGGATCGCTGTTTTCTAAGCTTGATGGGCAAGGATTTCCCACCCCACCACCTCTTAGGGAAAGAGGAGGTGTGGGACAGATCGTGGGATCGCTGGTTTCTGAGCTTGATGGGCAAAGATCCCCCACCCCACCACCTCTTAGGGAAAGAGGAGGTGTGGGACAGATCGTGGGATCGCTGTTTTCTAAGCTTGATGGGCAAGGATTTTCCACCCCACCACCTCTTAGGGAAAGAGGAGGTGTGGGACAGATCGTGGGATCGCTGTTTTCTGAGCTTGATGGGCAAGGATTTCCCACCCCACCACCTCTTAGGGAAAGAGGAGGTGTGGGACAGATCGTGGGATCGCTGGTTTCTGAGCTTGATGGGCAAAGATCCCCCACCCCACCACCTCTTAGGGAAAGAGGAGGTGTGGGACAGATCGTGGGATCGCTGTTTTCTAAGCTTGATGGGCAAGGATTTCCCACCCCACCACCTCTTAGGGAAAGAGGAGGTGTGCGACAGATCGTGGGATCGCTGTTTTCTGAGCTTGATGGGGAAGGATCCCACTATCTTACTATTTTATTTTTCTTTATGTACACTGGTCACCTTACCCAAGGGACTTCAAGTTTGAGCGTAAAATCGGGAGGGAGAGATTTTCGATCTTTTTCCATACATAAAGCGCACCGGGTTATAAGCCGCACTGCCGGTTTTTTGTCAAATTTTAGGATTTTCAGTGCGGCTTATGGTCGTGAAAATACGGTATTTAAAAAATCCTACAAGTTGTCTCCAAGGAATATAATTCCATTTCTTATAATTATTCTTTGGTGCCATAAAATTCCACAGGATCAAAAGCCAGCACCAACTTCTTCCTTTCCTTTCCATTAGTATGTTTTCCTGCTTCTTACCTTTAAATTATTTTTTCCAAGAATAACACAGCTAGCATATCAGGAAGGGAAATAGACACAGTCATGTTAAGAAATACAGGCTGCTAGGAATGCAAAAAGTGCAGACCTGAATTTCTTTGTCTTCACAGATTTGGGCTCAAGAAATCAATTTCTTATTTAGGCCTAGATCTTTGAACAGCTCATGGAAAAAGTATTTTAGTTAAGCATATGTTTATGCTTGTGACACATGTATGGAAAGCAGAGGGAAAAAACAGTCCAATTCGGAATATTATTCCTGGAACTAGAATTATTACTAATCATAAGTTATATTACTTAGATACATATACGTATATGTGTATATACACACATACACACACCTGTATATGTACACAGATAGATAGATAGATAGATAGATAGATAGATAGATAGATAGATAGATAGATAGATAGATAGATAGATAAACAGACAGTCAGTCAGTCAGTCTTTTGTTTTTCACATTTCTACACTGCCCATCTCACCTAAATGACCCTTAGGTGAATATACCTCTCCATCAAAGTAGTGTTATTTCTTACAAATGCAAAAGAGGGTTAGTATCACTGTCCTCTTGTTTGCATCACAACACTTCACGTAGTCCTTGCCTACCAACCTCATTTAACAACCCTTCAACCCTTCAACCATCTGGAATGAGCTGCCCCCAGAGTTTCGTATAATCCCCGACCTCCGGTCCTTCCGACATGCCCTAAAAAGTTGACTTTTCCAGCAAGCCAGCCTGGCCTGAACAAAACAAAATAAATTATTGATTATTATTAATTTTAATTGATTTTTTTAAAAAATGTTATTGTTAATCTTAATTGGGTTTGTTTTGGATATTCTATTTAATTTTTTTAAACTTTTGTAATATGTGTTTTTTTAATGTTGTACGCCACCCTGAGTCCTTGGGAGAAGGGCGGCATATAAATCCAATAAACCAAACCAAACCAAAGTTACCCCAATGTTAAAAATTAGCTTTACGGCTGTCGCAGTATCCTGGGACCGCCATTTAGCAATAGCAATAGCAGTTAGACTTATATACCGCTTCATAGGGCTTTCAGCCCTCTCTAAGCGGTTTACAGAGTCAGCATATTGCCCCCACAGTCTGGGTCCTCATTTCACCCACCTCGGAAGGATGGAAGGCTGAGTCAACCTTGAGCCGGTGAGATTTGAACCGCTGAACTGCAGATAGCAGTCAGCTGAAGTGGCCTGCAGTACTGCACCCTAACTACTGTGCCACCTCGGCTCTTTTTAAGGGTGCTTTTGGGTGCTTCTCAACCAGCTTCCTTTTAGCACCATCACAACACCTTGCAGTCTCCATCTTTGTGCTTCACACCTGGCTTGAGAAAAGCAGAATGAAGAGATCAAGTGGAAGTAAACTCTTAACTGGCAGATACAAGATGTTAAAGGCTGGAGTGACTCACTTTACAACGGAAGGGGAAGTGAGGTCACCAGCCTGTCATCAAGTAATGTGATGTTTCATTTAACGACTGCAGCACTCAGTGACAGAGTTGCCAGCTTCAATTAGGGTTACTAAGCTGCCTGTACTGACTAACAAGCAAGGCCAGCCTGACAAAATGTCATTATAGGTTTTCAATAGAGGCTGACAACACTGAGAATGATTAATAGTAAGTAGCAATGCAAGTAAACAAGAGGTTGAGAAGGAAAAGGGGGGGAAAAGGAACATGCAAGTAAAATAGTACGTTCCCTGTGCCTTTTCTCTACCCGTAGCATCAAACGTGAATTTCAAAGATCATGTCCTCAAGAGGATACAGATGTTACTTTTGGAAAGTTGCCATCCCCCCCAATACTTTCGTAATCAAAAGGTCAAAGCGTTGGAAAAACTGAAGACTTATGATTTCTGAATCTTAAAAACATTATTATAGCATAAAAGAGAGAAAAAAAAGGGGGGGGAAACTGGGGTCATTTTCATCTTTTGTTTTGTAAGCACTGGCAAATCCACAAAGACTATATACAAACAGCTCTCCTTTTTAGGTTCGCCCAGATGATCTTCCTCTAAGCAAGTAAGCAAATATTATGCAAATTTCAACTCTTAACTGCAAATATAGAGAGGGGTTACGTTAAGTGCAAGGCCACATTTAACATGCAAAGTGCATGGAAAGGTGTTTTTTTTTTTTTAATCCTGAGAACCGGACTTTTCAAGCTCCCTTTTGCATTGTATGCACACTAATCCTTTTCATTATCAACGTTGGATTGCTTGACAAAAGATAGCCAACACATTATGCAAATAGTATGAAAGAATCCTTGCCGGTTATTTTATTTTGTTTGTTTTTTTTAAATACAGAGCCGGGATATGTGTGTAAAGGACTAGATGTTTGCATAAGACATTTGCAAGGGTTGGGTCAAAGAGAAAGCATTACGGGTGTAACGGAAGGTCCTTGGGAAGCTCGAGGCCCATTGTGTAGAAAGTAATGCTTGAGGAGCCGGTGGAGTTAACAGGAACAAAGAAGTAAGGACAAAAGCAACTACACGGAGGAGAGCCTTTTCAGTAGTAGCTCCGACCCTTTGGAACGATCTCCCCGTGGAGATTCGTACCCTCACCACCGTCCAGACCTTCCGCACAGCCTTCAAGACCTGGCTATCCCGTCAGGCCTGGGGATAAAGATCGTAATTCGTCCCCACCCGAATGATGAATGTTGTGTACTATTTTTACTTATGTATTGTTTTATGTCTTACTGTCTTGTACTCCCCTCCCTATATATTGTAAGCCGCCCTGAGTCCCCTCAGGGAAAAGGGCGGCCTATAAATAATAAAACCATAAACCAAAAGCAAGGAGGCCATCGGGAGACCGTTCTAGGCAGGAATAGCTAATAAAGTTTCCGTGACTATATCGAAAATAACTATTACTCATCCCCTTTTAAGATTTGCCAATTTAGGGGGACACACACAGCAGCTTTCTACATTTCATCAGATAATTTCAAAAGCAACCTTTGGCTAATTTGGAATAACAATAGCCTTTAAACTTACATACTTGTACCATCCCTTTACAGCACGCTGAGCAATAGCAGTAGACTATATACCGCTTCATAGGGCTTTCAGCCCTCTCTAAGCAGTTTACAGAGAGTCAACGGGAAGGGGAACATACAAATACAAAATAAACATTTAAAATGACCAACAACCACACCTGTCGAGAGGGGAAGGGAGCTCATCAACCCCAGGCCTGCCGACATAGCCAGGTCTTAACGGCTTTTCGGAAAGCCAGGAGAGAGGTGAGGGTCCGAATCTCCGCGGGAAGTTCGTTCCAGAGGGCCGGAGCTGCAACAGAGAAGGCCCTCCCCCGGGTCGTAGCCAGATGGCATTGGCTGGTGGATGGAACCCGGAGGAGGCCGGCTGTCAGATTCTGCCTTGCTGTTGCTTCAGCTGCCATGAAACGGGAAGGGGGGGGCTTGTATTTGGGAGGGGTTAATCGATGTGCTGGAGGAATGTTCTAGGATGTGCCAGTCGTTGGGATTGCGCATGCGTCTGTGTTTCCCGCCTACATCAACGGCCTCGACATTCCATCTTTCGGCCTGTCTTTTTGAAGTTATCTCACACCTGACACTTGAAGGACTTATGATTGGACTGGAGCTTTGATCCTAAGGGGGGGGGAACGGGCTATTCTATATATCAATTGCTTTCGCGCCAAATTAAGCAGACTTTGCTTTGCTACTGCTCGCTTACCATTTATAATTAGTAAAAGTACTTTTGATTTCCAACCCATGGAGTCTCTTAGTTTTCTTTCCTAATTATGGAATGGAGTGGTGCCTGACAAGAAGCAAAGTCTCAAAAAGAAACCCTTTCCAGGAGATTTACGTCTACCGAGAAGGGAGATAATGTCTTCTCCGATCAGAGAGGAGGAGGGGGCCGTTGGAGGGGCGGATTCCAGTGGAGTAGGACCTCCCGACCTTTCTCTACACGAGCCCAGCCCGCCTGACTTATCCTTACACGAAGATTTATTTCAACTGCAAATTTCCAGCCAGCCCGAACCTGCCCCCCCACCCCGATGGTCAACTTCGGTGGGACAAAGAGAGACAGAGACAAGCTGGAATGCTGGACTCACCCAAAGACCACCCCGACAACCTTCGCTGGAGCTGGGTGCCGTGAGAAAACCCCAGACGACTGAATTCCCTGACTATTGGAGCCAAAGGTACTTTGGGGAAAGAAGGGGAGGCGATGAAGGAGAATGCCGAAGCTACCAGCTCCAGGGGCCCATGAGAAAACCCCAGCGGAGTGAATTACCTGATTATTGGGGTCAAACATATTTGGGGGAAAGAAGGGGGGAGGAGGAAAGAGACTGGAGAAATTGGCAACGTTACCCACGCCCGACATCTCCCCCTCCCCCTCGACCTGCTTCACCCCCTGCGGCTAGAGGTTTTGCTGACCAAGGAGGGCCTCCCCCCCGAAGACATCGGATGGCTAAAATCCCTCCCTTGCCTGTGCGTTACAATGGTGATTCTGCTAGCCTGGCCTCTTTTCTTATGCAAGTGTTTAATTACATGGAGATTTATGGCCGAGACTTTGAAACTGACATCATGAGGGTCATGATGATTCTTTTGTCATTAGATGGTGAGGCTGCTAAATGGTCAACTGCTTTGCATATGTCTGGCTCTCCCCTCTTGGGGAATTTCAACCGCTTTATGGAGGCTTTCCGCCAACGTTTTGATGACCCGTTAACTGAGAAGCGGAGCAAATTGAAGTTTTTAACCTTTGAACAAGACGATAGACCTGTCGCCCAATACATCCAGGAATTTCAGTGTCTTTCCCAATACATGAGAGGCTGGGGGGAGGACGCTCTACTGGATAGATTTGCTGAAGGATTGAATGAAGACATTTATCAGCAATGTGTCAATCGTAACCTGCCTAGACGTTTAATCACTTGGTTTGAGCATGCAGCGGACGCTGAACTCGACTTAACCCGTCTCCGTTATGCTAAAGAGGAAAGAAGGAAGCGGAAAGAGAGGGCTGCCAAGTCCCTCCCCCCTCCAGCCACTCAATCACTTTTCAAACGATGAAGTGAAGCGAGGCGGCCCCCTTCTGGCCTCTCCAGGCCTTTAACATGCTTTCGCTGTGGCAAATTAGGGCACACCGCCCCCGAATGTCGTGCTAAATTACCCCTCTCTGCGCAACTCCCTCCCAAACGTGAGGAAAAGTCTGGCAGAGGCCCTGAAAAGAAGAAGAAGGAATCGGCTTTCGCTGGGGAATCCAACCCCCCTCCTTTTGCCCAGCCGTTAAAGGGAGAAGCAGACGCTAACTCCTCTTCTTCGGAGGACTCCGATGACGACACATCGCCTCACTGGGTGAGTTCAAACAAGAACTTGGAAGCGTTGCGGACGCCTCGTCGTCTCTCCCCCAAACAGATGCGATGGGCCCAATATTTCAACCGTTTCAATTTCACTCTAAAGTATATCCCGGGCGGAAAGAACTTCATGGCGGATGCTTTGTCCCGATTACCTCAATATAATTGCTCTAAACTGAGTATCGTTCAACCGCTCTTGGCAGCTCCGGTACGCACACGTCAACAGACCCAAGCTCAGAGGGAAGTGCCTCAAGATCTACTTTCTGACCTTAAAAAAGCTCTTCCTCAAGACGACTGGTTTCTGAACCATCGGGACGAGTGCACCATGCGGGACGATCTACCGTGGATTGGTGCTAAATTATACATCCCCGCATCCCTACGACTGGTCGTCCTTCGTCGCGCTCATGACTCCAGATTAGCGGGTCATTTTGGGTTCGTAAAAACTTTGCACCTCGTGAAGAGACAATTCTGGTGGCCCTCTTTAAAAAAGGACATTGAACTTTATGTGTCCAGTTGCCCAGTTTGCGCTACCGCCAAAAAACCGCCGGGGAAACCGCAGGGACTACTCCAGTCCGTCGCTCGCCCGGTTGCCCCTTGGAAGGAGATTTCTATGGACTTTATTGTTGAGCTTCCCGAGAGCCAGGGGCATACCGTCATCTGGGTGGTCACTGATTTGTTTTCCAAGCAAGTTCATTTCGTGCCTTGTCACAAAATTCCTTCCGCCAAGGCATTGGCTAAACTGTTCCTTTCACACATCTACCATTTGCATGGGGTTCCCGACCGTATTATCTCCGATCGTGGGGTCCAATTCACATCTACTTTTTGGAAGGAATTTCTCAAACGCATTGGGTCCGCCGGGGGCCTTAGCTCCGCTTACCATCCTCAGACTAATGGCGGCTGTGAACGTACAAATTCCGTCCTTGAACAATATTTACGTTGTTTCATCAATTATCAACAAGACGATTGGGTCGGCTTGTTACCACATGCTGAGGTGGCCTACAACAACTCGGTTCACTCCAGCACGGGGTTCACCCCTTTTCGGGTCGTTTACGGCCAAGATTTTGTTCCTATTCCCGAATTGCCTACTGCCCAACCTCAGGTTCCTTCAGTTGCGGACTGGAGTGAGCGTCTCAGTCGCATTTGGCCTCTGACTCTTTCCACTTTGGACGCTGCCCATAAGGCCCATAAGAAGCTAGCCGATAAGAAACGCTCTCAGCCCTATGAATACCGCATTGGGGATTTGGTGTATTTGTCCACGAAATTCTTGCACACTACACAGAAATCAAAGAAATTGGGACCCAAGTATGTTGGCCCTTTCCCTATTGTGAAAGTCACCAATCCTGTTTCTGTTCGTTTACAATTGCCCAAACACCTCAACCGAATCCACCCGGTGTTCCACATCAACCTCATCAAGCCTGTTCGGGTTTCCCACTTACGCCCCCCAGATGAACCTCCGCCTGCTCCGTTGCTGATTGATGGGGAACATCATTTTGAAGTTCGTGAAATTCTTGATTCCCGCAGGCACCGTAATCGCATCCAATACCTGGTAGCTTGGAAGCACTTTCCCCCCTCCCACACGGAATGGGTTGATAAATCCCACGTTCGTGCTCCCCGCCTGCTACAGAAATTTTATGCTTCTTATCCCGACAAGCCTTGACTTTTCTCCCCTCCCTCTTCTTTTTGTGTTTTGTCGTTTGTCTGTTTTGTTTGTTTTTCTTCCAGGCCTGACAGCCTTTTTTCCGGGGGACGGCCGGATGTCAGCTTCTGCCTTGCTGTTGCTTCAGCTGCCATGAAACGGGAAGGGGGGGGCTTGTATTTGGGAGGGGTTAATTGATGTGCTGGAGGAATGTTCTAGGATGTGCCAGTCGTTGGGATTGCGCATGCGTCTGTGTTTCCCGCCTACATCAACGGCCTCGACATTCCATCTTTCGGACTGTCTTTTTGAAGTTATCTCACACCTGACACTTGAAGGACTTATGATTGGACTGGAGCTTTGATCCTAAGGGGGGGGAACGGGCTATTCTATATATCAATTGCTTTCGCGCCAAATTAAGCAGACTTTGCTTTGCTACTGCTCGCTTACCATTTATAATTAGTAAAAGTACTTTTGATTTCCAACCCATGGAGTCTCTTAGTTTTCTTTCCTAATTATGGAATGGAGTGGTGCCTGACACCGGCCCTGTGCGATCTAATGGGTCTTTGGGAGGTAATTGGCAGTAGTCCTTGAGCCAGTCAGGATTGAACTCCTGGCAGTAAGCAAAGTTAGCCTGCACTACTGCATTCTAACCACTGCTCCACCAGTGCAACCCAACAGGCACAGAGATCACCATGATAGCTGGTTAAAATCCTTAAAATTATCCAACAAAAGCCATCTTGGTCTGAGGTTTTGGTGGATTAACCCTGCTCATGTTTTTAACACAAGCACACTGCATATGAAGGCCCAACATCTGAGGGGAAAATCCTGCTTATACTTTTTAAAAACATAACTTACATGACAGGTACCTTTCCCCTATTTTCCTTGGACAAATATTACATTACTGACTTGTCTGGGTGATGTTAAATTCCCCACTAATTCCTTCCATCTGACAGCTTAGTATGCAGCTTACTGCCATCTCTGCAGACATAACAACTAAAGTCTTCCTTGATTCAAGCTTGATTACTGGCCATTACGGGTACATAACCAAACTGAAATGAAAATTCCAGTGCATTTGTAATATTTAGCTAAGATAATGCATTTACCATATTTTTCTACCTCTCTCTCACACATAGCGCATTTTTCATTCATTCCCTGAATTCAGATATTTTTAATCTTTCAATCTGAAATTCTTTGCACATGAAGAAGCATCGAAATAAGAGAGTTCCTTAAAGTTCGTAACTTCTCTTCCTTCAATAATAATAATAATAATAATAATAATAATAATAATAATAATAATAATAATAATAATAATAATAATTCTTAACGAGATAAAAGAGCTAATAATAATAAGGGCTGCTTTGGTTTAAAGTGCTATATTGAAACTTTCCCTGTACAACAGATCAGGCTTAAAAGAATTCTAGTCTAGTTTTATAAGTGACCCAGGCTGGCTATTAATCTGAACAGAAGTGGTTTTACATCTAAGATATCACCTTGTATCCTGGCAGACATTAAGCTGAGTCAGATGACTGTCTGCAGCTGTGTTCCACCTAAATCATTGGTATAATCCAGCCCATCACTCATATACACAGAGATCCAGCTTGTTGTGGTACTATTGCTGAAGCTGCTTATTTCTTATCGTTCTGACAACACTGAGAAATACAGCAGATGGTCGGCTTCAAACATAATTCTATCTTTTGTGCAAAGATCTGATAACAAAGGCAATAGCAATAATCTACTTAATACTTAAAGTTGAAAATCTGCGAAACACACGCTGCTTCGTTTTTACTATTTGAACTGCTTCCCGTTTTTTTAAAATCTATTCTGCAATCCCTAAGAAACAAATTTGTTCAATTCCAAGTAAATAAATGAATGGTAAAACAGAGGGAGTTCAATTATAAGATAGCTGGAGAAAAGTTTTTAAAAAACTTAACTTTGTATGCAACAATATAATACTCAAAATCAGAGTAAAGATGCTGTTCCTTTCAGTTTCCTAAATTGTGAAATAAGTTTATCAACAGACTATAAATTCTTGTTAGATAAGTCATCCTCTCCCTGTCTCCAATCCTGAAACTATGTTTTTATTTTATTTCTTTAAAATAGTACCTTGATAAAGCCAAGAACTGATACAGAATGACCTGCTCTGGAATCATTATTTGTTCAAAACTTGTAGTTGTGAAACTGCAATTTATCTTCTTAATTGGACCAAGGTAAAATATATATATATATATATATATATATATATATATATATATTAATTCGGGGTTAAATAATTCACATTTGCTATATAGTGGTACCTCGGTACTCATTGTTAATCGTTCCAGGAGGCACAATGAGTATTAAAGACAATGAGTACCAAACAAATGTTTCCCATAAAGAATAATGTAGTGAATCTCAAGGCAGCTGACAAGTTCTAGCTTGTGCATTGAGCACCAAACAAATGATTAGTGGCGGGACAAAATTTTCATGTCAAAATGCACTGAGTGCCAAATCTGATGAGTTTCAAAAGCATTGAATACCAAGATACCATTGTACGCTGATTTGTACAACTTTGATTTGTATGCACTCTCTTTGACAAAGACAAAGGTCAGAGTAGCGGGCCAAATAGACATGGAAAAAAACACAGCAAAACATAATTAATACCAATCTCAATCACTTCTCTCTCCACATTTTTCACTCCTCACAAACCATCACTGCTTCCACCACAACTACATCCCCTTCACACACTGCTTTTTCTTTTCTTCAGGACATTACGCATAGGATCAATTGTTTGGGTTATGGGTAGGCCTATTATGTGAACCCAGCCAACTTTGATTTTATTTAATAAACCACAATTGGTTTACTACACAGCAGTGGTGGGTTTCAAAAAAAATTCGAACCTACTCTGTGGGTGTGGCCTCCTTTGCGGGAGTGGCTTGCCGGCCATGTGACCTGGTGGGAGCGGCTTGCTGGCCATGTGTTCTCTCTCTCTCTCTCTCTCTGTCTCTCTCTCTCTCTCCTTCCTTTTGTCTCTGTCCCTTTTTCCTTTTTTTCTTTCATCTCTCTCTCATTTTTTCTTTCTTTTTAATTTATTTCTTTCTTCCTTTCTTTCTCTTTATCTCTTTATCTCTCTCTCTCTCTCTCTCTCTCTGTGTGTGTGTGTGTGTGTGTGAGTGGTGGGTTTCAAAATTTTTTGGAACCTCTTCTGTAGGTGTGGCCTGCTTTCCGGGTCCACTGGTGGAACCTCTTCTAAGCGGTTCGGTAGATTTGACGAACCGGTTCTACCGAACTGGTGCGAACTGGCAGGAACCCACCTCTGCTACCCAGACTACATTTTTGGATGGATAACTACTATTTTTTAGTATGGATCATCTAGCTAAACGTCAGAGAAACTGATACCAAGGTACCAAAAAGACTACACATATTTTACATGAGCTCTTGCAGTTGCTTTTATGTCTGAATGCCAACTTTAGAAAATAGTCGATGTTAAAGTAAACTCTCATTTCAGAGTCATATATTTAAAAACTATTATTTTACCCAAAGATTCCCAAAATGTGTGTCCTGCCAAGATATATCCAAACAACTGCAAGACAGCCGAGCAACAGACATATCCACAATGTCCTTTCAATATAAGTCATGTTTATTTCACCGTTGGAAAAATATACAATGGCTTATTTTTTTTAAAAAAAATCCTAACCTATTGGGAGAGAATGCCACTCCTTAGTTACTATTTAGTTAAAATCACACTTTAACTAGGACACAATCAGCAGAATGACCGTGGCAGCAATGAAGGTCTTTGCATTCCATGGCTATCGTATTGATCCATACTACTAAGTTGCTAATATTTTCAACTCCATGGTTCTCCACTATTTTTAATTCCCATTATAGTGAACATAAGAATTAGAGTTCTGAACTAGGTTTAAAAGATAAAAGTCACATTGCAGAACAATTTCAGATAAATACATATTTGGAGCAAGAAGACTGTTATGATATTTAAATGAAAGATATACCAACATAATTGTCACATATCGCCAAGGCTATACAGGTGTACAATATAAAGAGCAATTAAAACCACAAATTTATTTTAGTTCACATCTTGATTACTGCATTAGATATGAAATATCATCAGCTAAAAGTGCAGAAAAAAAGAATACAAAGAAAGCTTTGTTCTCTCTTTACTTTCTCTATTATTAGTTTGTTAGATTTTATTTTTCTCGTTTAAAATTTAATAGTTATTATTGAAATGCCATCAGTCATTTTTATTCTTAGACTGTATTATTGTACATTGTCTAGGTTCGTGCATCATGTTGAGTCATGTGTTAGCTATATTTTAGAGAAAACCATAATTAATTATCTTTATTTGTTTACAAATACAATGGCTAAATTCATAATGTTTACACATTATGGCTTAAGGCTGGAGTAAATGATCCATAATATATCAATTTCCATTAAACTGAGGCAGTTAAGGGAAAGAACATAACTCTGAGATTTACAAGCTGAGAGCAGCCAAATCTGGCCTTTTGAAAAAGAAATTTAATAAAAGATGTGTTTCTAATGCCATTTCGCACGGGACCAGCTCCCAGATTACTACATTAGTCTAGTAACTACCCTACCATTCAAAAGGATGTAGAGGAGCAAAAACTCTTTAAAGTTATAAGGAGTTACTCAAAATCAATATAATTCACAATACTTAGATGGACTTTAAAATGGCATATGATACACAGATTATTACTGGCCTCCTTTAGACATTCTGACAGTTAATATAGAGCAGTGATGAGGGGAACTATGTGTGCGCGACCCCAGCACGCATGCGCACGTGACCCCAGCGCTGCCCCCTGCTTTTGGCGTCTTTTTTTTGCCCTCCCCAGGCTCCAGAGGTTTTCTAGGAGCATGGGGAGGGTGAAAACAGCCTCCCCCGCCCTCCCGGAGGCCCTCCAAAGGCTTCAGGAGCTTCCCTGAAGCCTCCGGAGGGCGAAAATTGGCCCTACGGGCCACCCGGAAATGCAGGAACCGTGACTTCAGCTTTGGCCGTAGAGTCGTTTTTCACCCTCCAGAGCCTCCTGAAGGCTCCGAAGGGCGAAAAACGGGCTTAAAAGAAGACCAAAGTCAGTTCGCCAGTGTGCGTATGCACGCTGGTGCTGACAGGGTAATGTCTCGCATGCCAAGAAATGTCTCCACGTGCCACACGGAGATTGAGAAATGCTATAGAACAGAACAATTACAAATGAAACATACTAGTAGATATTCAATTGGGTCCATCTACTGATGTAATAGCATCTACCAAAGGAATGGATTCTTCCTCCACAAACCCTTTATGTATTCACAAATGATCTGTTCAACGGAACGAAGGCACAAGGATGTTTTTAATTGTTAAATATATTTGCCACATATTTTGCCACGGGGCTACTCTAGGTGGCTTACAACAATAAAAAGGAAGAAATGAAAGTGTGTGAACAGAGGTAAGACAATAGAACTTCCTTTGTATGACTCCGTAGTTCCTATTATGGGTAGAATCAGAGACACTGGATGCAGCTGAGCATTTACTGGCCAGATGCCCTTCCTGACACCACATGGAGTACTCAGATTTTTTTTCCCTTTACGACATGAGGAGAAACATCTGCCACTACCTAGGACTGAACTCTCAATCTTCTGAGTGGGAAACGAGAATCTTCACCACTAGACCATCATGCAGTCAAGGGAGACAATAAAATAAACAATAAAAAAGAACACAAGAAATATAACTATGTGGAAAGAAAGAAAGAAAGAAAGAAAGAAAGAAAGAAAGAAAGAAAGAAAGAAAGACAGGTAGAGAGCAGAGAAGATAAGAAGATAAACACAGAAGGAAGGTGAACAAGGAACAGTTTGATGGTATCTGTTCATATGGCAGATTCAGTTCCCCCATTCTAATTGTGACATTGGGACATTATTCACATTAAAACAGAATAGAATGCTCACTTTTGAAGCATTACTTGATAATTAAATGCTTCCAATCTCACTAATTTTGAACAAAAATGTACTGAATCCAATTTCAAAAAAACACCAAAGGCAGCTTTACTGTAATGCATGTTTACATTAACATTTATTTTTTCAATATTTAGAGATCCTCCCAAATCTCTTTGTTTAATTTGGTATTATCAAAGATTGGATGTAAAGAATGTATTAAAGCTGCTTTGTCTCATATGATGAGTATTAGTTGCAATTTTAACCTTTTTATTTTTAATATAAATATATATATATTTAAAAGCCAGAGGGTGAAATTTCCCAATCAACGCTCAAGTTATTCAGTATTTTTTATCTTCTACAATTAAGATATTTAGCATACAGTGCACAGTCTTTATTTAACATGAATACTCCATTAAACTGTATTGATTAGAATTTTCTATGTCTTCCAAATACTGTCCATTAAGAGTATTTCAGGAGCTGTAAAAATGATATTGACAGTTTAAATTAAGTGAGGTTATCTAGCACTGCCAACCCTACCTGTACACTTGGTACCTTGAGGATAAAGAAAACTCAGCAATTTTGCTTTAATAGCTTCCCAGGGATTACTGCAAATGTTGCAGACTCTAGCTGAACCTAAAAGTATCCTGGCTTTAAACATTAATTTACTCTGACCGTGTGTATGTCAAGCCAACAGAATGTCTGGCTGGATTGAAAGATGCAGTGTTAATACTAAAATATACATTCATTATAGGTCAATAGTCATTGCAGCTTCTAGTTGGTGGTAGAAATAATGTATGCATTAAAATGCATGTTATAAGTGTCAGCATGCTATCTGCCAAAAGCAGTTCTCAGAGGGAAAATGGGATTGCGGAGTTACACGTTAGATAAGCCAGAATTAAACTTTTAATTGCCCCATATCTAGAGAACATAAGAACCAACTCATTTCAACGAGATTCTAAAATATTATTACTCTGCCTCATCCAATATTCATAAATTCTCACCAAACAAGGCAACTGAATAATAGCTTCACGATTTGGGATGAAGAATTCCGAAGATAGATAAAAGAAGGATGGGAACAAAGCTTAACTGATTGCAATTTTGCATGTCTGTCTACATCTCTTTCACTACTACATGGGGGTAAGGTGAAGTAAGGGACAAGGAGAATTGGTTCTGAGTACATAAATAAATGAAATGTAGATAACATATAGCAGTGATGGTGTTTTGGGGGACACATCTTGCTCGATGTCCCACAAACTGAATGCACCAACTTAGTCTTGCGGTTTTGAGTTTCTTTTGTCCCTATTTTAATAAATCCACCAAAGAGGAGGACAATATTGAACAGTGACGTGCGGTGAGGATTATAGTTGGTGAGGCAAGAGTGCGGCAGCGGCGAGAAGCAACGTCCCTGCCGCTGTGTCTGACAGGCGTCTCGCGTTTATGTTGCCATAGACGCAAGGCACCTCTGTTGGACACAGCGGTGGGGACGGAGTAGGCGGGGGGGTGAGGTGGCAGAGCGCGGCGGCGGTGAGAAGCAGCAAGAAGGGAGCAGGTAGGAGGCGTGGTCGGCAGCTGCCAATGCCAGAGATGCTGCTGTGACTCTGCGAGATGTGGCCGTCGCTGTCACTGCTCGGTGGCTCCTTAGGGACGGTGACAGAAGGGGCTCCGGCCGCCTGCACCATCTCCCGCCCGTCTTCCGGGACTCGCCCAGCCCGGCACGTAGCACTTTAAAGTGCATGCCGCTGCCCCAGCCATAAAGCGGGCTTTTTAAAGTGCCGGTGTGCCTTCCGGCCATTCAGCAGGTCCCGCTGAATGGCCGGGGGGGCGGCATGCACTTTAAAGTGCCAGTGCGCCTCCCGGCCATAAAGCAGGACATGTTTCGCTCTATGGCACACCGGCACTTTAAAGTGCATGACGCCGCCCCCCGCCATAGAGTGAAACAGGTCCTGCTTTATGGCCGGGAGGTGCGCTGGGACTTTAAAGTGCATGCCGCCTCCCCGGCCATACAACAGGAACCGCTGTATGGCCGGAAGCCGGCGTGTCCTGCTCTATGGCGAGGCGCCGCAGCATGGCTTTAAAAAATAAAAAATAAAAAAGTGCCAGCCCGCACGCCAGCAGAGGCGGGTAAAACACACACACACACACACACAAATTACTTAAAATAAAACAAATTGCAATTACTTACAAATAATTTTGAATTCCTCCCCCCTGCCCCCTCCCTCCCACCCACATACCTTTTCCAGCTGTGTCAGAGGATTTCAACTCTCCTCTTGTCCGCCACGATGAAAATGTAAAAAGAAAAAGGCAAGAGCTGCTCTAGCCAGGCTAGGGTAGTTGCTGCTAGAGTCACCACGTGGATGACTCTGCTTAACTGTTTTAAAAAAGCCTCTAAACAAAGTGCCCTCTGCAGGAGGAGGGGAGAGAGCCACGTGCCTCCTTTGCATAAGGAATTTTTCACCTTTTAACCCTTGCTTAACTCTGCTCAAGTGATCATAAAGATAGACTAAAGGAGGCCCATGGTTCTCTCGCCTCCCCCTGCAGTTAAGCACTAACCAGAGTCATCCACTGTGACTCTGGCAGCAACTACCTCTGCCTTTTTCCTTTTAATTTTGTTTTTCTTTTCATCATGACGGGGGGGGGGCTGCCTCCCCTGCCTGCACATCCCTGATATTGAAGTACTACAACAACCTGCCTCTTGCTTCTTAGGTAATGGAATTATATTTTGTAATAATTGAAAAAGAGAAGACAAAAGACAAGTGCTAATACAATAGAAACTTTTGAAGTATGTATTACTCAGGTAAATTCTAATTAATTTAATGTATGCTAATATCTATTAATAATATAGTATCTGTAATAGGTTTTCTGGCTCCTATAAGATGACAGTGATTGATGAGACCTGAAGCATGCTAATCCTGTCAGTTAGAGAGAGGTAGCCCCATTAAAATAAATCTGGGTATTATACAATCTATAAACTCAACCACTTTTTTAAAAAGTGTTTCCCCTGCAGGACCAACATGGTACAGAGGGTTAAAGAAAAATAGTAATATTCATCATCATCATCATCATCATCATCTTTTAACGACCCCATAATCCGCTGCGGGGTAGAGTCTGGGCAACTGAATGGAGCTAGCAGAGTGTTTAATGGCCAGATGCCCTTCCTGTCACCAATGAGGAGGTTTGTTCAGCAGACAAATACTCATTGTATTTGTATACAAATAAACTAAATCTGAAATCTGAATTGTGCCCACAGAGAGAAATATCTGCCCCAATCTAGTATCGAACTCACAGCCTTCTGATTGTGAGGTGAGAGCTCCACCTCTAGCCCACTGCACCACTCCTAAAAATAGTAATATTTTTTTTCGCATAAAGTTTTTATTTTCCATTTTCATAGCATATAATCACATGTATACTATTACATAGTCAATATCATGTTGTATTATTAAGTAATTACATCAATTCATCTTACCATCAACTACCAAAGGAAAAAAAAAACAATTATTGGCTCTTCTGCTCTCCATACACCATATTTATATCTTATACGACACTTTCTTCCCCCTCTCTCCTCCCCTTCTACATCCTTTCTTCCCTCCATCATTTTCTACTCTACTTCCCCTTCCTTTTTCCTTCTCCTCTCTCCCCTTACCACTCCTCCTTGTACACCTCATCTTCCCCCTTCACCCTCTCTCCTATCCCTCTCTTCCTATCTTTCTTCTCTCCTCTGCTTCCCCCTCTTCCTCTAATTCACTTGGTGTATTTCAACTTCTGAGCAAACTCCCTTTTGTGTTGATGGTATTTATAATAGTAAGATTGTAAGCATGAAAACTTGATGAGTCACAGAAATGTTATGATCAGGTGTTTACAAAACAGGAAGGGAAAGTCTTCTAATCCTCCAACCCAACATGGAGTAGACTTCTGCAAAGAAACCAAGTACCCTTGAACTCTGTGGAAATCTGATGCGCAAATGCCTCTGTTCTCATATGGTGGGACACCCTAATTAGACATAAGGGGGGGGGAATGATGTGATGGAAGGAACAATTCAATAGTTCCCCAAACCATCAATGTATTCCTTGCCACAAACAAGTTATTTTTCATGGCATATCACTGTAGGTGATCATGTACGGTAACTCAATTTGCACACCAAGTTACAGGCTGTCTCTTGATATGATTTATTATCCTGGAACCACTTGTCCCTATTACATGATATGCGGAAGAGACTGAATAGTTTGGAATGTCTCAAAGTAGCCCTTGACTTACAACAGTTCACTTAGTGACCGTTCAAAGTTACGACGGCACCAAAAGAGGGGACTTATGACTATTTTCACAGTTGTGATTTTTGCAGCATCTCCACGTGATCCAGATGTTTGGCAAACTGGTTCATATTTATGACTGTTGCACTGTCCCAAAGTCATGTGATCACCATTTGCGACTTTCTGACTAGAAAAGTCAATGGGGAAGCCAGATTCACTGAACAACCGTGTTAACTAATTTAACCACTGCAGTGATTCACTTAACAACTGGGGCAAGAAAGATCATAAAATGGGACAAAACTCACTTAACAAATGTCTCTTCTAGCAAGAGAAATGTTGAGCTCAACTGTAGTCGTAAATCGAGGACTACCTGTACTTACAGATTCTGAGCTACATGTCAGTTGATCTCTTGGAAAAGCAGTGGCCCCAAATCTCTTGTTTCTTGGCAGGGGTTGTGGGGATGGGAGTGGTGTCTGAGCCCAGTAAGATCTGCATCGAACTACAGATCACGACTTGCAGGCATTTTGTTATGTGTTCCAGCCAGTGGTGGGTTTCAAATTTTTTTAGAACCGCTTCTGTAGGTGTGGCCAGCTTTGTGGGAGTGGCTTGCCAGCCATGTGACTGGGTGGGAGTGGCTTGCCGGCCATGTGACCAGGTGGGAATGGCTTGCCAGCCATGTGACCGGGTGGGAGTGGCTTGCCAGCCATGTGACCAAGTGGGAGTGGCCAACTTGTAAAATGTGGCGAAACTCACTTAACAACGCTCTTGCTTAGCAACCAAAATGTTGGCTCAGAAACTCTGGCATTTGAAGCACGCAAGTCTTAAAGCTCTCAAGTTACAAGACCTTTGCACCCCTAACCCTTTAGAAAAAAAAGCCAGGGGTGTTCAAACTTGAGAGTTTTAAGACTTGTGGACTTCAACTCCCAGAATTCCTCCTCTCGCTCTTCATCTTGATGGTGTGTGGACGGGCGGGGGGAGGGAGCTGGAACCGGTCCTAAAAGGCACTGTAGATTTGTGGAACCTCTTCTATAGAAGAGGTTAGAACTGGCAGGAACCCACCCCTGGTTCCAGCAAAGTTTTGTCAGCACAATGGCCCTAAGTGGGGGTTGCCGCCTTGCTGCATTATTTGCCTAAGTTTGAATTCTATGGATGATTTGCTGGTTCTTGGGAAGCATCTATTGCTTGGTTCTGTTCCAATTGATCTGTCTTGTCAGTCAGCTGTGAATGGCTTGGAACCTGCGCTTAATTAAGTGGTAAACGGTATCCAGTTCTATTGTTCTGTTGATGGACATTTGAGTGCCTGGCTTCCAGGAATTCTCCACTCTTCGGCTGTTTTGTCAATTGTTTCTGCATTATCCTAGTCAAATGTGTGGTTCATTCTGAGGGCATGAATGGCTGCTAGGTATTTCAGGTCAAAAGTTCTTTCTTGTGGTCCTGGATTCTTTGCTGTAATTAGCGTTTGATTTGCCCTATGTAAGGTTGCAAATCGGGGGCACTTCTCTCTGAAAGATGCTGAGAGCTCTTAGTGAGGTGTGCAATTTTTTGACCACACAAAATTCTCTGTAGCATTTGTTATGGGTTTGCGAGGCCCAGTGGTCAGAGTAATTGATTGGCATGTTCAGATATATTTTTATATATGGACGTGTTATTGTGGAAATGTTTGGCTTGTTTCTGAGTCATGTTTAAATTGTTTTCTTTGTGCATCTATCTTTGAATGAGTTCTAAATGGAATATGGAAAGGTAATAGAGTCTGCATAAGGATGGTTTGCCTAAATATTTAACTAATATATTGACTGAATTGCATATCTCAAGAAGGCATATTCTAGTACATTTGCTTTTGTCTTAGGTTCTTGCTTTCACTAAACCATTACACGGGTTATTCCACAAATGCTATAAAACAAGCTGTAGCATCATGTGTGAATCTAGCTATCATGTCTCTTTAACAAGACAATCTTCAAGTTTCATTTTTTTTACTGATTCCCCCTTTTTTTTACGAAATAAGAACAGTCTTCTCAGTTTCTTTCCATATAATACGTGCATTTATAATACATTTAACCAAACAGATTACATTTAACGCACCTAATGTGATATCAAACATTGAATGAAAGATATTTCTGGCAACAGCAGTCTTGGATAGCCTTGAGTCTGAACTATTCCAAGCTTCAATGAAGAAAAATCATTCTTTCTGGCAGATGATGTTCAATTTGGGAGGCTGGAGCCAGGAATTAAACAAGTGAGGAAAAAGTGCTATCTGCACTAGAGATTTTTTTTTCCTTGCTCAAAAATAAATGTATCTTTTTCTTTGGATTTTCTCTTTAAAATCAAATGTGTAATAAGCTGAAATTAGAAAAATAGATAGAACTAGTAATGCAGACAGTAACTAAGATTCTTGGATTGCAATACTTATTTAAGAAAACAAAAATCTTATTACCAGTATTAATCACCCAGACACTGTATTATGTTAAAGTTCACTAATCAACTATAATACTTAACAAGTTAAATCATGCTTTCCTATAAAAACACTTAACAAACTTTCAAACAGTCTTAAATGAAATTGCATGAAGCAAAGTTTATTCTAGGCTCATAGTCATAAGAACACATTCAAGCTTTAAATCTTAAAAGCCAAAGAAATTAAGGGAGGAATTACAGAGCTGCTTCAAAATAAATACACCATATAGTGCAACAGTGTTATTTAAAACAGAATTATGCAGGAATTGGAATGTTGTCCTTCATAAGCACATTATAGAAAATATGTTACTTTAAAAAGCCTGCAGTCTGCTTACTTATCTGTTCATGTTTATCTCCTACCAAAGTGTAACAAGGAGAAGGGAGACAGGAAACTGTTACAAATATGTTTGTTTTTGTCCGCCTTTTGGGTCTTTTTGTAAAATCTTTCCATACTCGGCGAAGATGCGTCTACAAATTGAGCATACGAACATTACAAAAATACACGGGAGGCCTAGAGTTTCTGGTAACATCTAGCCTTTATGATAAATAAACACAATTGTTTAATATTCTCTGTTTCTGGGCTTAACAATGGGACTCGCTGGTTAAAATGAACTGAACTATTAAAAAACAAAAGTAAAACAAAATTCAGAGTATATGGTACTCTAAGTGGACAGTGAAAATCCAATTTGTAATTTTAATATTCTCTGTTTCTGGGCTTAAAAATGGGACTCGCTGGTTAAAATGAACTGAACTATTAAAAAACAAAAGTAAAACAAAATTCAGAGTATATGGTACTCTAAGTGGACAGTGAAAATCCAATTTGTAATTTTAATATTCTCTGTTTCTGGGCTTAAAAATGGGACTCGCTGGTTAAAATGAACTGAACTATTAAAAAACAAAAGTAAAACAAAATTCAGAGTATATGGTACTCTAAATGGACAGTGAAAATTCAATTTGTAGCACATCACTGACATTAAAAAAACCCATCTTATTGGTATATAGCTTCATTTCACAATATTTCCAAAAACTGCTGATAATGTAATGCAGCACCATTACTTTCTATGCTCCATACAGAAGCCAGTATAAAAAATATCTTTAAGAATCTTGATTTCATAAAATACTTGAAAATAAATCAAGAGTGTTTTAAGATGTTTCATTACTACACAAAAATAAATATATCTATGCAGTGTCTGATAGTTTAATTTAAAACAGTGTTGCTAAAGAATATTATATACCCATTGGTGTGGAAACAAAATTATCTCTCCTATGATATTACACACCTTGGATAATAGCAATAGCAGTAGACTTATATACCGCTTCATAGGGCTTTCAGGCCTCTCTAAGCGGTTTACAGAGAGTCAGCATATTGCCCCCAACAATCTGGGTCCTCATTTTACCCACCTCGGAAGGATGGAAGGCTGAGTCAACCCTGAGCCGGTGAGATTTGAACCGCTGAACTGCTGATCTAGCAGTAGCCTGCAGTGCTGCATTTAACCACTGCGCCACCTTTAACTTTTTAAAAAGTTATTTTAAAAAGCTGAAGATATTCAGCTTTTTAAAATAACTTTTAACAACAAATTCAATACCATCCTTTAACACTGACCATATTTTTTTTTTTAAAAAAACCAATTCAGGCTAAATAACAAAAATGCTGATCATTGCATTATTCCTAATTAGATCTACAAAATAACTAAACTGAAAAAATTAAATATAAAAATTCTTTTTTAAAAAAAACCAGTATCGTTTCAGTCTTTTTAAAGAAGCTCTGGTACAAGTTATACGCTGCAAACATAAACAGCGCCATCTTCTGGCAAATGCATGTTTTTGCAGGTCTAGATAAGAAAACATATGTTCCCAATTCTTAAAAATGGCCAAAGTAAAAATGAACACATTTTTTCCAGTTCTTATTGTTGATAGTGTAACTATGAAATACACCTCATCTTCAACAAGACAATGACAATGCATTTAGATCCTAAAAAGTTGGCTTCTATGTATCCGAATGTACAGCCTAAATGTTGGAGGTGTGGTTCTCTTGATGCTACATATTATCATATATGGTGGACCTGCCAAAAGGTTAAGGCATTTTGGATAAAAATATGGTGGGTCATGCAAAATATTTTTAAAAGAAGGATAAAGTTTATTCCTCAGTTATTTTTACTAGGTATATGTACTGACTTTACAGTGGTAGAGACTAATTTGATTCTGCACCTGATAACTGCAGCAAGACTGTTGGTGGCGCAATATTGGAAGAAGGAAGACTTGCCTACAATCCAAGAATGGACATTGAAAGTAACAAACTTAGCCGAGATGGCTAAAATATCGGCATATATTAAAGATCACTCAAATGAGAGATATAAACGAGACTGGAAAAAATGGATTGATTATATACAAAATAAATACGGGACCAAGAAATTCCAGTTAGCCTATGCTTAAGATCAGAAATGATTTAAACTGTTAAAAGTTAGTTCAGCAAGAAGAAGCTAAGGTCAATGTAGAATGTCATTAATTTCTTTATTTCTTTTTTCTCAATAGATTTTAGACTGTGTTAGTTAAAAATCCATACCGTGTATGGGTTCTGGGAAGTCGGGGGGGGGGAGGGGGAGGTTGGGGGGGGAGGGAGGGGGGGGCACACACACAAAAAATTGTACTTCAATGTCTTAATGATTGACAAATGATGAAATATTTGTGGTTTTTTTTAAAGAAATAAAATAAATATTTGATAAAAGACAATGACGCCTAATTATGATCCAACTATAATTAGCACTCATCATTATTAATTTAGACAGTAGTTTTCACCCTTATGGTCAGTAAAATAAATTTGCATGGAAGACTGGGATTCCTCCTGACAAGAAGCAAATGAAGGATTGCTATAATTAAAACTTGCAGAGGAGCTCAAAACCTTCCTCAAAAGAATCCAATAAGGGAAAGAATCCAACAGGAGGGGCCATCTTGCGGTTATTCCGCTTCCCCTCCCCAGCGCTAAGCCAACCTTCATGCAAGGATTCTTGGATTCCTTCTTCAAGGTTATCTCCTTACTTCTCTGCAGCTCATTTATTGCGGTTTGTTAAACGTTTTATACCGTCCATTCAAAGGATGCTTGGTTGATGTAGAATAAAATATTAACTGTAAGAGGCATTATAGCAGCAGCACTGATAAAGGCATACCATATTTTTCGGAGTATAAGACGCACCCTTTTCCCTCCTAAAAGAGCGTGGAAATGTTGGTGCATCTTATATACCGAATACAGCCATTTTTGGTCTCCCGAAACCCCATGTCCGCATCCCATTTTTGCGAAAAATAGGCGAAAAACAGACCATTTTTTCAAAAAACTGAGGTGTTTTTGCCTGCCCCCAGCCCCCAGGAGCACTCTGCAGGCTTCAGCAGGGCTGGGGAAAGGCAAAAATGCCTCCCTTTTTGCAAAAAACAGCCTGTTTTCTGCCTGTTTTTCTCAAAAACTTGGCGTTTTTGCCTTACCCCAGCCCTGCTGAAGCCTGAAGAGTACTCGTAGGGGGGGCCGGGGAGGACCAAAACTTTTTTTTCTTACTTACCTCTTCGAAATCTTGGTGTGTCTTATACATCAGTGTGTCGTATTGTCTGAAAAATACGGTAATTAAACTAACAATAACACAGAGCCGAGGTGGCGCAGTGGTTAAATGCAGCTCTGCAGGCTACTACAGCTGACTGCAGTTCTGCAGTTCGGCTGTTCAAATCTCACCGGCTCAGGGTTGACTCAGCCTTCCATCCTTCCGAGGTGGATAAAATGAGGACCCGGATTGTTGGGGGCAATATGCTGACTCTGTAAACCGCTTAGAGAGGGCTGAAAGCCCTATGAAGCGGTATATAAGTCTAACTGCTATTGCTAATAATAGCTCTAAATATGTTGTTCAACTGAGTGCCCATTTGGAAAGAAACTTTTTCAGGACCTTCCTGAATGTCAAGAGTGAATGGGTTGAGCATCCGTCTGAGGGCAGTGTGATCCACAAAGTGAAGGCAACCACAAAGAACGCCAGACTTCTAGTCTAGGGGTCTCCAAACCTGGCAGCTGTAAGATTTGTGGACTTCAACTTTCAGAATTTGTGTGGCTGGCTGAGGAATTCAGAGAGTTGAAGTCCACAAGTCATAAAGTTGCCAAGTTTGGAGATACCTCTTCTAGTCCATGCCTCTGTCACCTCCTGAGGAGGGGAATCTTATGAGGGGAACCTATATGGTTTTTACAGGAAATTATTAATACTTTGAATTGGGTCCGGACTGGAGGCAAGGTGGCACAGTGGTTAGAGTGCAGTACTGCAGGCTACTTCTGCTGCCTGCAATTTGGCAGTTCACATCTCACCAGGCTCACGGTTGACTCAGCCTTCCATCCTTCCGAGGTGAGTAAAATGAGGACCCATATTTTTTGGGGGGTTGGGGGGCAATATGCTGACTCTGTAAACTACTTAGAGAGGGATGTAAAACACTGTAAAGTGGTATATAAGTGCTAAGCGCTATTGCTATTGCTACTAACTACCCCAAAACAGAAGCTATTTCTACAGGGATTTCCCTATCAGTATTTTGAGCAATGCATTCTGTACCAGTTGTGTTATTATCATGATTAAAAATGTGAATTCATCCCAGTCCTAAAATACATCAATCTGCTAAGAGCTAATCAGCTACATTAGTGGTCTCCAACCTTGGCAACTTTAAGACCTGTGGACTTCAAAGCTGGCTGAGGAACTCTGGGAGTTGAAGTCCACAAGTCTTAAAGGTTGCCAAGGTTGGAGACCACTGAGCTACATAAATCAAGATCAGCTACATGAATAAAAAATAAGAAATGCCACGCACACGACGTCCTTTCCATAGAAAGGGTTAGTCAGATAGGATATGGAGCATAAGCTTTTCATGCTTATCTTAAATGAGTTTTCAGTCAAAACAAACTAAAATCTGATTTCTTCAGGTATGTTTTCGAATACCTCCCCCCCCTCCAATGGTTTTGTTTAGAAAATACATTACAAGAAATAGTTTGTTTCCTATAGTTGAACGCTATGATTTATGTGAGTTTTTCAAATCTCCCTGAAGTTTCTATTCGCGGTATATTTTCTCATGCTTTGTTTTGAAACATTTGTTAGATCCAGTTTGAATCTGTTTGCCACAAAAAAGTGCAGAGATAAGAAAAATTCTCAACTCAGATTGTGAAAAACCCATCTCTTATAGAATGTTTAGTCAGACTTAAAATGTCTTACTATCCAGTATAGTTTAATCCAAGATAACCAAGTACAGGTTTCCAATTATAAAGCTCTTTTCAAGACCCCCAAATCTATTCTAATATATTCTGAACGTTAAGTTAAACTTTTCTCTATTCATATCAATTGAGACAAGTATGTACGGTAACTGAAACTTGGAAAATTTACAGATCTGTATAGTGCATGGTCTATTTCCTTTCCTTTTTGCATGCTAGATTACATCTTACATGCTTTGTGAAGGACAAAACCGCGCGAGTGATCGTGGGCACACCGCGGTTCGCCCACATAACACCGATCCTCCGTGAGCTGCACTGGCTACCTGTTGATCTCCGGGTGCACTTCAAGGTCCTACTTACCATCCATAAAGCGCTCCATGGTAGTGGATCTGGCTATTTGAGAGACCGCCTTCTGCCAATTACCTCCCTGCGTCCCATCAGATCGCACAGGGTAGGCCTCCTCCGAATTCCATCCGCCAGTCAGTGCCGACTGGCGACTACGCGGAGGAGAGCCTTCTCAGTTGCAGCTCCGACGCTATGGAACAATCTCCCCGTGGAGATTCGCACCCTCACCACCGTCCAGGCCTTCCGCACGGCCCTCAAGATCTGGCTATCCCGTCAGGCCTGGGGATAGGACTTTACTCTCTCCCCGCCCGAATGCTGAGTGAATGTTGTGCTTTTATTGTTAATTATTTTTTACTCACATTTTCTTTTATGTCTTGTCTTGCACTCCCCTCCCTCATTATTGTAAGCCGCCCTGAGTCCCCTCAGGGAAAAGGGCGGCCTATAAGTGTTCAATAAAACTCATAAAACTCATAAACTCAAAACAATACCGCACCATCAATAAGGAAAGCTGGTTTTTGCAGATCGAAGTACAATTTAGTTTCCTAGTTTTGCAAACAGAACCAATGAGCAAGCACGTTTTCCACCCTGAAATAGAGCCAGTGAACTCTGAAGGTCTGAAAAGTCTTACAAATATATAAGCAGCCAAGAAATCTGTCTTATATTTAAAACTGAGCCAAAAAGCCTACTCCTCTATATTGCAATACCTTTTACTAATCAACAGCTATTTCACTTTTGGCTGGATGAAGTCAAAAAGCTATTTATAGGCCTCCAAGACAAAGTTGCTCTGCATTGTAAGTCGATCCCCGCGCCAAGGATTTTGACATGCAAGACAAATGTCAGTGTCTTCTACTCAGTGGGAGTCTCTCCCTCTGCTTTTATACACAATAATGTTTCATTGTGGTGGGCCAGAAATGCCAAAAAATATTCACAAGCATGCCATTGACTGCAGATCTCAAATGACATTCATCTTAGGTTGGCAACTCAACCATTTTGGTCTTTGAGAAGACATCCAAGTCAGTCCTTCTGTGATAGCACTTAACTGACTTTCCATCTGTACGTTAAGGAAGGAAGGGAGGGGAAAGGCTGCAGATGCATCTTAGGTGAACAAGTTAAGAAGTCAGTAAAATAAAGAATATTCTTTGACAGAAATGTGGCATCTACCACCTCAATTCTGGCAGGCTCCTAGGGGAAGGAATTTGAAAAAAACAAAACAAAATGAAGGCATAGAAAAAATACCTTTGTTTTGATATATTTCACTTTCCTAATTAGATACCAATACAAAGTTTAAGCTGATGATGTCTAAAAAAATCCTGAAACACTATACAAGCCATGGGGGTAGAGCTGAAATCTACATCGAGCAACACGACAATTAGATTTGCAAGTTACATTAACGGTTTGTTGTTTAAACCACAATTGGCTGGATTCAGTTATCGTGCTATGCCACAGATTGTGGGTTCCAAACCATAATGACTGGATTTATATAACATGTGCAACCAAAACCAAATAAGCCAAATTGTAAATTAGCATCCTGTGTGAACACAGCAGTGGTTGTTGATCAAATCACAATAATGGTGTTCATAAATGACACTATACCCAATGTTGATAATCTACAACTCCCAGCAGCCCAGTTAGCATAGACAGTAATACTATGAATTGCAGTTCACCAGCACCTTATGGGCCTCAGACTGCACAGATATGCCCTATGTTAACATGTCAGCATCCAGTTACCAGTAGTAGCAGTACATTAAAATCCATTTATTGTTTGCTCCTTCCAAACAATTAATATTTAGGAGAATGTTACCAATGAACCCGAAGATACGATTGAAGCATTGTGGCCGAGTTCAATTATCTCATCCTTTAAAAAAATAGATGATCACTGACTATTACAGGATTTGGTGGCAATTGACTGTTTCCCTACTTTCAGGAGGTCAAAAAAGACAATACTTGGGTGTGTGTGCCTGTGTCTGGGTGTGGATGGGTGTCTTTTCCTGTGGTAGGCCAGGCCCTTTGGAATGGTCTCCTGTTTGAGTTCAGATATGTTTCTAGACTAAATAAGGTAAGTTCTTCTAGAAGGTGCTTGGGTCATTGACACCTCTTTGTTTACTATTAAACCAGAGGTGGGTTCCTACCAGTTCGCACCTATTCGGTAGAACCGGTTCGTCAAATCTACCGAACCGGTTAGAAGAGGTTCCATCAGTGGACCCGGAAAGCAGGCCACACCTACAGAAGAGGTTCCAATTTTTTTTTGAAACCCACCACTGGTCCTTGGATATGATTATTCTACACTATCATGCTCATATTTATAAAACTCAGTGCTTCTGTGAAAGGTAAGGATGACTACTGTGTTTGTGGTGCAATCAGAACATTGCGTGCGTTGAAGTTATTTTAACGTAAACCAAAGATGCCTTTTAAAAAACAAGTTTACATCATATTCTTATGCATGCCAGTGCTGTGTGTGAGGTAATTTAAGGTGGTTCTGACAAGTGTCGTCGGCATCTTCATATCTGGTCACATGGGCGGCAAGCCACTCCCACAAAGGAGGCCACACCCACAGAGTAGGTTCGAACAATTTTTGAAACCCACCACTGTATTATACGCTTTATACTTTTTAGTCCTTTTGTGAATTTTTGCATTTGGCTTCTGTTGTATTTGTAAACCTCCAAAAGTATGTCAAATCTCTGGAAAGGTAGGGGACAAATGCATAAGTACATAAATAAACCCATTATTCCACATTGGTGATTTTTTTTTTTAAAAAAATCTCTTCTGATCCGATTGCTAATCAACTCAGGAAGAAAAACCATCAGTTGTTTCTATAAACCGTTTTATAAACCACCTGTTTGCTGTGTTACACAGATAATCCTTGATTTACTATCACAACTAAGCCCAGAATTTCTATTGCTAACCAAGGCAGTTGTTAAGCGAGTTTTGCCCCGTTTTACAACCTTTCTTGCTACACTGCTATTAAGTGAACTTCCCTTTGACTTTATTGTGTAGATAAAAATGTAAGCATGGAGAATCATACTTAGAAATATGTATCTGGACATTAAAATTCAAACAGCTAGAATTTGTCAACAGAAAGTTTAACATTGAATTCATAAATATGCCAAAAGTTAGTTATATGATGTTGATAGTCTATCAATTACTAAATAAACAGAAATCTATTAATTCCATTATTGTAGCCAGAAAATTAAACAAAGACCAAAATAATTAATACCATTATAGCAATAGTTCTTTGAATTACAATTTCAAATGAAAAAATAGATCAAAATCGTAAGTATGGCTTTAAAATAATTAGAAAGCATGACAGATTAATTTCAAAATTGAATAACAGTTAACTCAAAAAGTTAGTTAATACTGCCACCTAGTGTATGTTAAATATACCAATTATACAAACATTATTCACTGTCATTACTTATTCCATTGGTGAGCAGCCATTTTTAAATACAAGCTATAAATTAAACAATTATGTTGTCAAAACACAAATTAAAATCTGCAAAATACCAAACAAGATAAATTTAAAAAAAATATTTTAGATAATGGTTGTAAGTTAAAGAACATAAAGCAAATAATACCTAAATGCAGCATGTAAAGCATTATGTCAAATGTTGGCAATGGTTAGAAATTCAATGATATATGGCAAAAACATTGTAGAAATTATGGGAGGCATTATTTATGCATTACAGTCTCCTTCTGAGAAAGCAAGCTTGCTTTTAACTCTACCCTAATGTCTTCCTGACATCCAATTATTTTTTATTCTGAGCTGTCTGCAAAACAATCTTGATGATCAGCTGTTTGTTAGCAAGATATTTTATTTATTTACTGTAACGCATTTAACCCCTTATTTTTTCTTGGGAGTCCAAGGCTGCTATAAAATTCATGTTTTAAAAGTATTAAATATAAAAATATGAACAGCAATAAAATATTTCAAACCTTTTGAAAATAAATTTAAATAGGAAATTATATATTACGTTTGATCAGTGAATAGATAACGTTTCCCCAAACCTTCCAGTCTATGACATTAAGATTTTCCTTCGTTGCCTAGGCTTGTATTCGCCAATAAGACTTCATTAATATACCTGTAAATTAAGCAAGTCTACTTGATCTGCAATAGCGTAACTTATATAAGCAACTGGAAAGGGGATTTATAAAGGAAACCTCAAAATCTGCCCCACCTGAACTACTAAACATGCCTATTACAGGGCTAGGTTGCTGCCAGCATTACTGCCAGTTTGGTGTGCGCATGCACATTTGCACAAAAATAGGTCTGCCCATGCAGAAAACGTTAAAAAAAGAAAATAAATTTGTGCAATGAAAATTGTTCTGCGCATACGCAGAACCAAAAATCAAGATGGCGCCACCGTATGAGAACTGGTTTGGGAGCGTGGCAGACTTGGGCCGCTGCCACTTCCAGCGACCCAGGGTGCCAAACCGCTATCGGTTCGGCCGAACTAGTCCGAACCAGTAGGAACCCACCTCTGGTCTATTAGCTGACCAATGAAAATAATTCCAGTTACTTAAGGAACTATTTTACTTTATCAATTTATTTTTTAAATAAGCATGGAAAAATCTGTACTCTGAAAATAATATAAATGAGCAAATGCAAAGAAAACAGCATATTTAAATCTCATTTTAAAAATAAAATCTTTGAAAGAAATACAACATGTTCAACTCATTACCTGTTATACCGTATCCATAAGCGGCTAGCTGTCCAGCCATGTATTCGCCATCTGAACTATTATGGGAACATCCCCATGTACGTATCCAAATTTTCTGTATACCGGGAATCACACTGCCAAGTTTAAAGACACAAACATAGTAAATTTCCCCACGATAGAAAAATTTTCTCCAGCAGTGATTACAGATACAGAGGACTCACAAACCCTAAAATACCACACACACACCCTCTGAGAGGGAATGTATTGCAATGCTTAGGCAATATACATACATAAAGTAAAAATATTAATAGCAGGTCTTAATGAAAGACATTTGCTCTTGATTTTGACAAAACGATGACACTACAAAAAAAATAGAAGAAGATGGCTGAAATCAGGGATTTATGCATTTCCTGTTCCATGCAGCATTCTAATATTCTCTGGCTGACCCTAAACATATTTTTTTAATTAAAAGGTTTTTTATTTTTCAAAACAGACACAACACAAAAAATCCTCTTTCTTTACATACTGTAGAAAGTGTATTAGTTGATTACAAAAAATTTCCGTGCGTTTCTTTCACAGTCACCCATGATTCATATTAATTCTAGTATTTTAAATCAAATATATTTGTACATATTACCATCATCCTACCCCCATTTTCGTTTGATTGTAATTGTTTAAACTTCCATCATAAAACATACCAAAACTCAAGGCATAACCACATACTGGCATCACATTGGCTATTTCTAGTATCCCAATAACACTATTCCTTATGGCCTATTCTAGCTAAACATCAATAACATTTAGTAACAAAGGTTTCTAATCTTCCTTTCCAAATCACTGTTTACAATTTACATCCAATTTCCCCATGTTGTACCCATACCTATATATACATTGTTATCATTATCTCTCCTTTATTTGACTATATCCATTATCATAATTTAGTTCTTTTTTACTAATCTTTATATGTAACCAAACCATTTCTGATCTTCCTTTCATAGGTAGCATTCAATATTCAGATCCAATTACTACTTGTTATACCAATACATATGTATACATTATTATCATTTTCAATTGTTTATTTAACCATATCTATCGTCACTAAATTTCACTAAGTCCAACTAGTTTTAGATTAAACACTTTCATCTATCAGCATGTATCTTTCCAGTAACAAAACAGTCTCATGTCTTCTGCCATTTGTGGCATCAGTCCTCTAATCGTCTCCTTAATCAAGTTTGTATGGACTCTTCTTTGCAACTCATTGTTTATTGATTCTCTCATGTAATTGTGATGCCCTTCTTTTTCCTTAATCAACTTGTCTTTAGTTGTCAGTGTTGTTATCAATGGTGTTACTAATAAAATTTCTCCCTTTAAGTCCACAAGTTCTTTTATTTTTTCTTCTTCGGTGTCTTGCCATCTAGGGTAGGGTTCCCATCCATCTAGTTCCCCTTTCCATTTTCCACTTTTTCCATTTCCAGACAGAAACCATTCACCATAGATGTCAGCAGATTTGATTTCTTTGTAGTCATTTTTCTCTTTATTACTCTACCCTCTATTTTCCCCATTTGATAAGCATCTCCATCCTTTTCATCATATTTTTTCTGTTAGGTGCTCTAATTTTTCAAACATTTTCTCAAATGTATTTGATAGTTTCTGTATTGCAAACATTATCTCTTGCAAGATAATTCTTTCTGTTGTTGGAAATAAGCCATTGTTTCCAGCTGTTAAAACACTTCTGCTCTGACTTGGAAGATTTTTACAAGGTTACACCTAGGTTCACTATGAGATCTCTGGTTAAGGATATACTTCAAAGGAACATTTGTAAAAACAAATGGTGCTTTACTTCTTATCACTTTCTATAAACAAACTGTGGGACTTTAAAGTTCCAGACCAGGATAATCAGTAGTGAAAGTAAAAAGATTTTGTTTTCAATATTCAAGTTTCCAGTCTTCAAGTAGCAGTGTTATCTCTCTTTGTTGTTACAATTGTTGCAATTCTCTTTGTTCTTTTTGTATCTTTTAATATTCCAAGTTTTAAAAAAAGTCAAATTCCTACATGAAATAGAGAAGAAAGAGTAAAAGACACATGTAGTGATGAATAAGAAGTTTAGTCCGTAGGTTGTGAAAATAATAGTAAAAATAGTAGAAAACTTGATCCATTCATTTCAAATGGTTTGCATAAATGCCATCCATGAAAATAACGTTTAAAAATTAAGATAACACACTGAACAAAACCATCCAAAGCTTAATTCCGCCGCTTATTTCTTTTATTCTTAGATTTAAATTAGCTTTAAGTTTTTTATAGGCAGGCTCTTTTAAAATGGATAAAAATTCCTGACCAGCTGTAAACACTTTCTCTTCCGCTTCCTTCCATTTTGGAGCCGTCCCTACTTCGTCAGTCTGAGGGCTGAGCTTTTAACGCCAGCTCAGAGACCTTCTCCTGCATCAATCAGGGACTTTGCGATGTCCCTGTGACCAGCAGAACGTAGTCTTCCTGTTCACCATCTCTACGGGACGGTTTAGATCCAATTAGACCACCCAGCGATAAAAGTATTGGCGGCAATCTCGGAGCATCGAGATCGGGCAACTATTTCGTAGCGACATAGGCTCCTCCTCTCCCCTAAACATAATTTTGATAGCATATTAAAAATTAAAAATAATGTGCAATAGTTTGTGAGCTTTGTTAAGTCCCATTTCTTTGATGTTGGCATGTTCTGCATGTCTTTGCAGCTTTGTTTTTATGAATGGTGCCATCAGCAACTAGATGTCCTGTAATCTACTCTTCATAAATATTATTAGTGTTCTGAAATGTCCTCAGCTCTTCCTCAGTAGCATGTGGCCTCTCATCTGACCTGAAGTTCCCATAATCTGATATGATATTGTCAATCATTTTATCTTGTCCGGCCATGTGGTTTTCTTGGTAAAATATAGGAATGATTGCAGTATGAAGTGATGCCTCTGTCATTGTCACTAAACTTCCCCCAGCACCTTTCTGATATAGGTACCTGCTTGCTTTAGTTGGGAAGCTAGCTGATCTTTACATTTTGGGTAACTCTACTTGGAGTATGCACTCCTAGGATACATGGTATTTTTCACTCATCCTTCCCAGGGAACAGAGAACCTACCCCTGCAAAGAGACAGTACAGCAAGACTTGTAGATAAAGATAACTGTTAAGTCTCCATTTTTTTAGTTCTGCTTTTAGTGTCCTGCTGAACAGAATAATCTCTATCACCATTATAACCTTCTATCTAGCTTCAGTCTTTCAGATTCCTTATTCCCACATGTCTTTCATCCCCTGAAAGTTGATCGAAGTTAAAAGCAGAATTATCTATGCTAAACACAGTTCAATCTAACGCAAATTAAAGGTACTGTACTTTGAGGAGGCCCTTGGTGCTCTCCGAGCTTGCTTGTTTTTCTTGCAAATGTTTCATTACCCTAACTAGGTCACATCATCAATGCTAGTGTTGTTACTAGCCCTGATGATGTTACCTAGTTAGGGTAAATGACATGTCTGCAAGCAAGCAAGCAAACTCAGAGAGGACCAAGGACCGCCTCATTACCCGAGCCTCAGATATTCTCCTTTATTTTGTGCTTTGTATGGCAAAATCTTACTTCAAATTATAAGAAAGGTAAATATGTACCTATCTCTAGGGGGAGGATCATCCACTTCCAGGTTCTTTTGTGACTGGCGTTTTCGCACTTTAGGAATAATGTTTTTTCTACTGAACTGACGATCAAAGGGCTTTGGATCTTCTGCCGACACAATATCTTCAATGTCTTCAAGGCAAAGGTCACCAGCAGCAATCATTTTATCTGGGAGATAGAAATATGTGGCAGAAGAGGAAAAGCATAAAACAAGGTTTCTTATCCTTGTAACAATAGCACACAACTATTCACACACACACACATAGACCCCTCCCACAAACTCTGCAAGGATAACAGATCATTTTAAAGAGCAAAGAGCAGCAACCATTTGTAGGTCTCCAGCAAAAGCCGCAATAATGTCACACATACATCACGATATCATTGCCCAAAGGGTACAAATTACGCAATTTGGATCAATTGAACCATAATGCAAATTGCATACAGCACCTAGGGACCTGTCATGTCCCGCCCCTCCTGAAAACCACCTGTTCATTCATGTCAGAAAGTTAAAATAAGAATAAATGAAACCACGGTTTCAGCTAACAAGATCATTCAGGGAAAGCCGAACTAATCTCAAAGTAATAGAAAAAAATCACCCGTACTGAAACTCGGCACCATATTTTAAGAATATGAAGATCTATAGCCTGTTATGTTCTGGACTAGCTAGGACCAATACATTTCAAACCACTGTTTGCTTCTACTATATACCGTGTTTCCCCGAAAATAAGACAGGGTGTTATTTTCTTTTGACCCATAAAATAAGGCCTTATTTTCGGGGAGGTCTTATTATTTTTGTGGTGCAGAAGGCGGTGAGTATGGTCACCTCATGGCTGCTGCTATGTTGCGCACTGGGCCTGCTGCTCTTTTTGCGATGGCCATTAGCATGACAGAAAGGGCACGGTGGCTAGGGTTTCGGGAGCAGCCATCAGGTAAGGGCATGTGGGGTACATCGGGCATGTTCCCCCCTCCCTTCCCTCCCTCCGCCCTTGCCTCCTCACTTCGTGTTGTTTACATGGCAAGCAACTAACCAGAGGAAATGTCTGAGCATATGTTTAAATATTTTTGGGGAAGGCTTATTTTCAGGGGAAGACTTATTTTAGCGCATGCGCTCAAAAGCCTGACTGGGCTTATTATCTGGGGAGGGCTTATTTTCAGGGAAACAGGGTAGCTATCAGCAATAGTTTTACAAATACACAGAGGGTGCTTTTGCCTAACACACTAAAAAAAATAGTGGGCGAGCCACATTTCCTCAGGCAGGGCTTTCTTATTTATCTATCTATCTATCTATCTATCTATCTATCTATCTATCTATCTATCTATCTATCTATCATCTATCTATCTATCTATCTATCTATCTATCATCTATCTATCTATCTATCTATCATCTATCTATCTATCTATCTATCTATCTATCTATCTATCTATCATCTATCTATCTATCTATCTATCTATCTATCTATCTATCTATCTATCTATCATCTATCTATCTATCTATCTATCTATCTATCTATCTATCTATCTACTTACTTACTTACTTATTTATTTATTTATAGGGTTTGTATGCCGCCCACTCTCAAGAGACTCAGGGTGGCTTACAGATAAAAAAGGAAGGAGGAACATACAAAAAATTAAAAAAACAACATTAAAATTCCACAATATTCATAGCTTACAATGGGGCTGGATAAATCAACAGCCCCAGGCCTGCTGGAACAGCCAGGTCTTGGTCGCTTTGCGGAAGGCCGGAAGGGTAGCAAGGGTCCGGATCTCCACGGGAAGATCGTTCCATAGGGCCGGAGCAGCTACAGAGAAGGCCCTCCCCCGGGAAGTCGCCAGCCAACATTGACCGGCAGATGGAATCCGGAGGAGGCCTAGTGTGTGAGATCTTATGGGTCTCTGGGAGGTAAATGGCAGGAGGCGGTCTCTCAGGTAGCCAGGTCCTATACCATGTAGGGCTTTAAAAGTAACGACTTTCTTAGTCCGATGAAAGCATGATAGGAGCCTTGCCGGGTCTGGCCTAGTTAGGAGACTCTCTTTCATGGTATCAGCCCTTCAAGGTTGACCAAACACAACACCAAAGTCACGCCAGACAATACTACAGGAAGTTCTTGACTTACGATCACAATTGAGCCCAGAATTTCTGCTGCTAAGCAAGATAGTTTTGCCCCCATTAACAATTATTTTTTGGCAAAGTTGTTAAGTGAATCACAGTAATTGTTAAGTTAGTAGCTTAACACTTAACAGTTGTCAAGTGAATCTGGCTTCCCCATCGACTCTGCTTGTCGGAAGATCACAAAAAGTGGTCACAAGACCCAGGGACACTGCAACCAAGTGCCAAGCGTACAAATTTTGATCACAGGACCACAGGGCTACGGCAACAGTTGTAAGTGTGAAAACTGTCGTCAGTCACGTTTTTCAGTGCTGAACTTTGAATGATCACTAAATGAATGTTTGTAAGTTGAGGGCTATCTGTACTTTTATTCGAAAATTACAGTAAGAGAAACTTGCAAGTCTGAATGCATTTCCCTTCTTCCTCCCTTTATCTACATGAGAACTAGGGAGGCTCTTGCCTGAGATGCTTTCTCAGCTTACAGTTCTGCCCCAGACTCAGGTTTCTTTTATCTGACCCACTTTCTTGGTAAGCGGCTCTTCTTCCTGTCCCATAAGGTCATTCTTTCTGCCCATTACACATGGTGATCCACCAGAGACATCTAAGAAACCCACTTATACCACAAGAATTTGAAGTTGTGATTTTCAATCTGATCGATTTGGGGGATATGCAAAATATTCTTAATGCACCTCTATCAATTTTTTAGAAAATCATCCCCTCTGGAAGTCCCCAAAACTCAATATTGCCATCACTCTGATGCTCTCTATAGCATTTAAAACAGGCTAAAGTAATTAGAAATTGCCAATGCCTACACTTACTTATATCAAAGTTATTATAAAATTTCATGTATGTATGTATGTATGTATGTATGTATACACACACACACGTATACACAGTATTTAGTAGGGGACACACACACACACACACACACACACACACACACATAATCTAATAGATACCTTTCACCCTGGCTTCGCTGATAAAGGATAAGAGCCTGTGGCCTAATGGCTAAGATGTCTGCCTAGTATGTAATATAGCCCAGGTTCAAATCCCAGTAAGGGTATGGCTAGCTGATGAGAGCTAAATATACTAGTCTCCCTTTATTTATTTATCAGCACAAATACAACAAAAATGTAACAAAAAGGCAACAGTAAAATTATTGGGTTTCTGCCTGGATGGTCTCTTGTGATGAGCCGAAGGACAGAGAATGGAAGTAGTGATCTTCCTCCCATATTTGGGCATACCGGGGGTTGTAAAAAAAAATCTAATAGATACCTTTCACCCTGGCTTCGCTGATAACGGATAAGAGCCTGTGGCCTAATGGCTAAGATGTCTGCCTAGTATGTAATATAGCCCAGGTTCAAATCCCAGTAAGGGTATGGCTAGCTGATGAGAGCTAAATAGCTTGAAATAGATCTATACTAGTCTCCCTTTATTTATTTATCAGCACAAATACAACAAATATATATATATACACATACACACATACACACATACACACATACACACATACATACATACATACATATTTAGTAGGCCACGTGTTGACAAACTCTGATATATATCAATATGTGACCTACTAAATGTTTTGGACTAAATTTCAACAATTCCTGACAATTATACAGGCTGGCTATGAGTCTCAGAACTTGTCATTCAAAAGCTACGGGATTCAGTATTTATAATCCTAGCTGAATGAACAATTGTACTCGCCAACAGGTACTAGATACAGTCACTAGGAGACAGGTGGCATAGAAATGTTAAAATAAAAATAAAAACAGCAGCTGCAAGTAGGAAAATAAATGATACTGTGAATTGCTGTTCAGGACAAGAATCAAATATTGTTTTCCAAATAGCTAAATGACAATCATATCGAAACAAAATACAATATCCCTGATAGTATCTTCTAATAAAACCTTACCTTAATATTGGTGGGTATTGGGATCTTTCAGCATTTTTTCCTGAAAGGAACAGAAAATTGTTAACAGTGATCACCTATATCACCAAAGAGAAATAAACAGAAGCCTCATTTTGATAGTATTGGCAAAGGGAAACGTCTCTGGAGAATGCTTTTCCAAAGCCTTTACAGCCTCCAAAAACTGTGTGAGATCATGGCCCTCTCACACAGCTTCTGGTGGGTCCAGAGGCCATGCAAAGAATGCAGCCCAATCTTGCACAGCCTTTGCAGCTTCTGAAAATTAAGTAAAATGGGGCATGCTTTCAAAAATAGTTCTTGAATGTCGGTGAATACTGGTGCTCCACCCAAAACATTGAGGTGTAGCACCATTGATACATATGGCATAGGTTCACCATCACTGGCCTATTATGTGAATACTTACTTTTAAAAGTATTTTAAATACTTATTCAAAGCACATTTATGTGTCCTGAGAACCTTTTGCTTTTGGGAAATTCAAAATCTCAAATAAATCCAAAACAACTAGTACTTTTTCCTTCAAATTGAGTTATAAGAATTAAAGTTACAAAAAGAAAACTTAGAATAGATTCTGAATAAATGAATATGTGAACAAAATATGTTTTTAAAAACACCTTAAGATAAATATGTGTTCCTAGCCATATTTTAGGTGCAGCTTACTGAAACATTATTCTGTGTCTGGTTTCAGTGTTTCTTGATTTTTTTAGTCAACCAGTGTATTTTGTGAGATAATTTCCCTCTTTTATGATTCTTTCCCCTCAATATAAATATTTAGAACATGTTAGATATTATGTTATTGTCAATGTTTTTATCATATGTACTGTATTGGATTATTTTGAATTTTTTGGAAAGAAACTTTCTTTTTTTAAAATCAATTGGTTTAATAAATGTTTTAAAACTACAAAATAATAATCACACTGCAAGTGGATATGAATAATTGGTATCTTTTTTAACTTTTTATTTTCTATAATGTCTCAGGTTATCTTTAAATACGGCATCAATGCATTCTGAATGTGCACTCTTAGAAACATACATTCATTGTTTGCTTTTACATACAAATATTTTTTCCCACTCATTCATTTCTGATTATCAGTAATTGCTTGGACACATCCCTGCAGTTTTCTTGACACATTTTATCGGAACTGGTTTGGTACTGCTTCCTTCCTGAGAGAAAAATATTGGCCCAAGTCACCCAGCCAGCATTAATTTAAGTATCTTCAGTTATGTCTATTTTAAGATATTTTAAAACAAATCACATCACTGACTACCTCCCCTTTTCACGTTATTACTTTATTTATCTGCTTCTCTAGGATAAGGGAACTGAAATATTTACATTGAATTTTGTGACCTTCAGTTGGCTTAACGAATAGTTTTTAAATGGATTTGTGATTCACTTTCTTACAGTAGTTTATTTATTCATTCATTCATTCATTCATTCATTCACTCTATTTATAAATGAATGAATCAATAGACTCATGGAGGTTTACAAAAGTCAGCGAACCTAATACTTAAAACTTTTACAGTAATTATCAGTAGCTTTTAGACTTTTAAAAGGGATGGAACAAGTCTTAAACCCATATTAAACTTTAGCTCTCATTCAGCATACAACGGCACCAACTAAAAAAATGTTATAACTCACAGCTTGCAACTTGGGCAAAATCCTCTTTACTCTAACTCCTGCATCCCAGTCATACATAGTACAGAAAAGCCACACTCGCATACCTGTCAAAAACACAGGGAAGGAGTGTACACCAATATGCTATGGTGGGTGCATTTTGCACAAACCTGTCACAACCCCACTGTTTATATCATGAGCCTGACATCCATTGACACAACAAATGGAGCCAGTTACATTTTCTGATAAACAGCTTGACTGATTGGTGAAATTGACAAGTTTCTGGGTTTTTGTTGGCCATTTCAGTACAAACTATAGTGACTTGACTAGAATTAGAATCAATGAGAGCAGAAGTGGGGAAAGGCTGAGTCCACCTCTCTGTGTCCACTGGATAATGAAAAGTGAAGGGGGAAAAAGGAAAGGAAAGATATGCAGTACTGTAGGCCAGTGGTCTCCAACCTTGGCAACTTTAAGACCTGTGGACTTCAACTCCACCTTCAACTCCCTTTGCTGGCTGAGGAACTCTGGAAGTTGAAGTCCACAAGTCTTAAAGTTGCCAAGGTGGAGACCACTGCTGTAGGCTACTTCTGCTGCCTGCCAGCTGCTGCAATTTCACAGTTTGAATCTCACCACACTCAAGGTTGACTCAGCCTTCCATCCTTCCGAGGTCAGTAAAATGAGGACCCAGATTTTTTTGGGGGGGGGGCAATAGGGTGACTCTGTAAACCGCTTAGAGAGGGCTGTGAAGCAGTATACAAGTCTATTGCTATGCTGCAGCTACTCTAAATAATCATAATTAAATTTAAAAAATAATCATAATAATCATGACTCGACTCTACTTTCCGTCTTATGGCTGCAATAGAGTGATTGCATGCGAACCGGAGAATTCTGAGAATTGAAATCCACCCAATTTACAAGTTGCTCAGGGTAACAAACACAGATTTAAAGTGATGAGACCCACCTGTCGTAGATAAGGGGGTATTTTAGAAAAAAAATTAATTGCCTTCGCTCCAACATCGATTCCATCCATTTCGATTTTTTTTTTGGTTTTTTTATAAATGTTTATTTTAAACACATAAACACATCAACAAAAACAAACACATGACTTAAAACAACATAGGAACAAAAAGTTCCATCATATATCATACAGCAGTTCCATATCGGTTTCTTTGCAGTTAATGTTTTCCCTTCTATACATTTCTATCTTGCATTCATGGTCTCATTATTCGTTATCCATTTTTATGTACAATTCTATATTTATTTATACTTGGCTATTTATAACCAAATATTGTTTACTTATATTGTGCTTTATATTCTTACTGTCATTTATTCTCTTACCTACAATTATAGGTGTACATTCACATGGTTATTCTTTTTCTTTGCCATTCTTATACTATTGTTATTCCATTTAAAAGGTTATATGGTACAGTTTGGATTGTTTTGTTTACCATCCCTAGCGCCTGTTGTGACACCACCTTATTTTCTCTTTCTTTTCTTTTCTCTCTCCCTTCCTTCTCTACTTCCTTCCTTCCTCCTCTCCTTTTTTCTTCCCTTACCTCTCCCCTACTCTTACCCTCTCTCTTCCCCTTCCTACCCTCTCCATTTCGATTTTCTAATATATCCGATTATATGCCATCAAGTCGTTTGGGATGCCTAGCCCAGTGTTTCTCAACCATGGCAACTTTAAGTCCTGTGGACTTCAACTCCCAGAATCCCCCAGCCAGCATAGCTGGCTGGGGAATTCTGGGAGTTGAAGTCCACAGGACTTAAAAGTCGCTAAGGTTGAGAAACACTGGCCTAGCCACCTCATAAGATTCTCTCCATCTGCTTGGGAGATACGGAATCACCCGCTTCGCCATTGATCGGGTGAGATCCCAGAAAGGGATCCCCCCCTACCCCCAAACAGCAAGAAACCAGCGCATCTCATCCACCGGTGGACCGGACCGAAACCCAACCCAATACCGGGCTAAGGTATTCTCCAGCCCACGGGAGACCAAATCTAGGTCCCCTCCCGGACCGGCGGCGCTCTGACAGCGGCGACAACCCTAATAAGCCAAGCGCTTACCTGGAAGCTCCCTAGCTCCGCTCCGAGCAGCCGCACATGCACTGCGCCATGATGTGGCCACGCCCTTTCGCGCGTCACGGGAAGACGTTACGACGGTACGGCGGAGGGAACAAACTAGGCTCGTTTGTTTTTCCGCTTCGCGAAAGTCAGCCTTCGAAGTCAGGAACGCTTAACTCTTTCCTCGGACATCATCTGCGCGGCATCCCCCAGCACTGTGGAGTCAATGGAAAGGATGGAAAAGGCATCCTCGGGGAGGGGGAAAAACATAAGCTCAGAGCTGAAGAAGCTTCTTGGTTCAGAAGCAAAACGTCTTCAAAGAAAAACCAAAGAGTCCGGGTGCCTCTGGAAAAAGCACCTTTGGGACCTGGATTGACTGAGAATCTCCATCGACATCAAGTCTCTGGGGAAGACTTGATTTTTAGGCTGTATTTATCCCTGAGATGCTGGATTTATCTACAGTATCTGCATATAGCAATAGCAGTTAGACTTATATACCGCTTCATAGGGCTTTCAGCCCTCTCTAAGCGGTTTACAGAGTCAGCATATTGCCCCCAACAACAATCTGGGTCCTCATTTTACCCACCTCGGAAGGATGGAAGGCTGAGTCAACCCTGAGCCAGTGAGATTTGAACAGCCGAACTGCAGAACTGCAGTCAGCTGAAGTAGCCTGCAGTGCTGCATTTAACCACTGCGCCACCTCGGCTCTTGTATGAGAGACAAGATATGTTGGATGAGAGACAATAGAACAATAAAGAGGATTTCAGCCATCGTTTATAAGCTTGGTGTGTGTGACCATGAAGAACGAAGACTTGAAGGTGTTTCTTCAAAAGGCAACTAGACTGATTATTTTTTCCTTGAAAACGGTTCGTTTCTCATTCAAGAAGCTTCTTCGGTTCTTGGATGAACTCAAGAAGCTTCTTGGATGAGAAGTGAAACGTTTTCAAGGAAAAAAATAATAATCCAGTCCAGTTGCCTTTTGAAAACATTTTGGGACAACCCTGACCTGGATTGACTGAGAATCACCATGGACATCAAGTCTCTGGGGAAGAGTTGATTTTTAGGCTGTATTTATCCCTGAGATGCTGGATTTATTTACAGTATCTGTATATGTTGGATGAGAGACAATAGAACAATAAAGAGGATTTCAGCCATCGTTTATAAGCTTGGTGTGTGTGACCACGAAGGACGAAGACCTGAAGGGGTTTCTTCAAAAGGCAACTGGACTGGATTATTATTTTTTTCCTTGAAAACGGTTCGCTTCTCATTCAAGAAGCTTCTTCGGTTCTTGGATGAACTCAAGAAGCTTCTTGGATGAGAAGTGAAACGTTTTCAAGGAGAGGGGGGGAACAGTCTAGTTGTCTTCTGAAAACATTTTGGGACAACCCTGACCTGGATTGACTGAGAATCACCATAGGCATCAAGTCTCTGGGGAAGAGTTGATTTTTAGGCTGTATTTATCCCTGAGATGCTGGATTTATCTACAGTATCTGCGTATGTTGGATGAGAGACAATAGAACAAGAAAGAGGATTTCAGCCATCGTTTATAAGCTTGGTGTGTGTGACCATGAAGAACGAAGACTTGAAGGTGTTTCTTTAAAAGGCAACTGTCAGCTCCTCTCCATTAGTTAATTAGGAAAGAAAGACCATGAGACTCCATGCGTAGAAATCAAATGTACTTTTACTAAGTAATAATGGTTAAAGGCAATGCATAGCGAAGTCTGATTAATTAGGCGCGAAAGCAGTTGATATATAGAATAGCCCATTCCCCACCCCTTGGCATCACAATCCCAGCCCAATCATAAGTCTTCCAAATGTCAGGTGCAAGATAACTTCAAAAGGCATCATGAAGATGGAATGTCAGTGCCGTTAGACCTGGCGGGAAACACCCACGCATGCGCAGTCCGTGAACTCCAGAACCTTCCACCAGCACAATGAGTAACCCTTCCCAAATACCATGCCCTCCCTCCCCGTTTCATGGCAGCTGAAGCGATAGCAAAGCAGAAGCTGACAGCAACTGGACTGATTATTTTTTCCTTGAAAACGGTTCGCTTCTCATTCAAGGAGCTTCTTCGGTTCTTGGATGAACTCAAGAAGCTTCTTGGATGAGAAGTGAAACGTTTTCAAGGAAAAAAATAATAATCCAGTCCAGTTGCCTTTTGAAAACATTTTGGGACAACCCTGACCTGGATTGACTGAGAATCACCATGGACATCAAGTCTCTGGGGAAGAGTTGATTTTTAGGCTGTATTTATCCCTGAGATGCTGGATTTATTTACAGTATCTGTATATGTTGGATGAGAGACAATAGAACAATAAAGAGGATTTCAGCCATCGTTTATAAGCTTGGTGTGTGTGACCACGAAGAACGAAGACCTGAAGGGGTTTCTTCAAAAGGCAACTGGACTGGATTATTATTTTTTTCCTTGAAAACGGTTCGCTTCTCATTCAAGAAGCTTCTTCGGTTCTTGGATGAACTCAAGAAGCTTCTTGGATGAGAAGTGAAACGTTTTCAAGGAGAGGGGGGAAACAGTCTAGTTGTCTTCTGAAAACATTTTGGGACAACCCTGACCTGGATTGACTGAGAATCACCATAGGCATCAAGTCTCTGGGGAAGAGTTGATTTTTAGGCTGTATTTATCCCTGAGATGCTGGATTTATCTACAGTATCTGCGTATGTTGGATGAGAGACAATAGAACAAGAAAGAGGATTTCAGCCATCGTTTATAAGCTTGGTGTGTGTGACCATGAAGAACGAAGACCTGAAGGTGTTTCTTTAAAAGGCAACTGTCAGCTCCTCTCCATTAGTTAATTAGGGAAGAAAGACCATGAGACTCCATGCGTAGAAATCAAATGTACTTTTACTAATTAATAATGGTTAAAGGCAATGCATAGCGAAGTCTGATTAATTAGGCGCGAAAGCAGTTGATATATAGAATAGCCCATTCCCCACCCCTTGGCATCACAATCCCAGCCCAATCATAAGTCTTCCAAATGTCAGGTGCAAGATAACTTCAAAGGGCATCATGAAGATGGAATGTCAGTGCCGTTAGACCTGGCGGGAAACACCCACGCATGCGCAGTCCGAAAGCAGTCGGTGAACTCCAGAACCTTCCACCAGCACAATGAGTAACCCTTCCCAAATACCATGCCCTCCCTCCCCGTTTCATGGCAGCTGAAGCGATAGCAAAGCAGAAGCTGACAGCAACTGGACTGATTATTTTTTCCTTGAAAACGGTTCGCTTCTCATTCAAGGAGCTTCTTCGGTTCTTGGATGAACTCAAGAAGCTTCTTGGATGAGAAGTGAAATGTTTTCAAGGAAAAAAATAATAATCCAGTCCAGTTGCCTTTTGGAAACATTTTGGGACAACCCTGACCTAGATTGACTGAGGATCACCATAGGCATTAAGTCTCAGGGGAAGACTTGATTTTTAGGCAGTATTTATCACTGAGATGCTGGATTTATCTACAGTATCTGCATATGTTGAATGAGAGACAATAGAACAATCAAGAAGATTTCAGCCATTGTTTATAAACTGGTGGGGGTAAACTTCAAGCAGTCATTAAATGAATGGTTTGTTAAGTCAAGGACTACCTGCAATTGAATAGACTGAGTTTTGTGCTAGCTACGTCATTCTCATATTTGTGTTGTGTGAATGTAGGCAATAACAAAAGTTACAGAATTTATTATTGGTTCGTTCAGCGAATGGCAAAAGTTGCAGAAGAGCAAATCTTACTGTTGCCAACACCACGTGGAATGGGCAGTCAACTTCTATATGACTAGGATATGTTGCTCATCCCTTTGGGGGTAAATTGCATTTGAAGTAACTTGAAGCAGATGAAAACAATTACTCGGGGGGGAAAAACTAATGCAGTATGTACTGATATAAAGCTTTATTGATTACCATTTTAAAAGTCAGTTACATTTAATAAGGCAAAGTTCCACCTATAGAACAGGTTGCCTTTACAAATGAAAAATTATTTTTGCTTTTTTTTTTTTACATTATTTTACACATTTTAGAACTAACATACTAATCAAAGTATATTAAGGTTAGTATTTTGCTGATACACTGGGGGAAGTATGCAATTGTACAAAATGGCATTTTATTTTCTTCCTTTTCATTTTATTCTACCCAGAGATCCTCTTCATATAATAAAAGTATTCATGCGTACACAAACTCCTGTTTCTTCATATGACATACTTAAATACTACATTTTTTTTATTTACAGATTTAAGGTTTTATGGTTTTTTTTAAGAAATAACAAGCTAACTATAAAATACTCTGCAGGCTTTACAAATTCATTCCTATTGTACAAAACTGTTATATGACTATAGTTTAAGAACATACAACTTAAATAACCAATTAACTATGCACATGTTTGTATACATATAAAACACACTTAATACTGTTTAACAGTTCTCAATGTGTTGCCTTTTTTTACACAATTATTTTCCAAGGCTTAATCGTACAACTTTCATACTATTACTCAGCCATTTCATTTGTGAGTGTCTGTAGCAGCATTTCAATGGTACCAGAAAACCTGCACATATATTATTTAAAACAAACATTTTAGAAATGTTTTAAGCATCATGTAGAAAAAGTAATGTATACTGCTTAAACTATTCAACTAATTAACAAAGTGACAACATTTCATACAACTATGTTTACATGTATGAATTCTATCCATTTTCAGAAAGCACATTATGTCAGCAAAGAGCTATCAATCAAAATTCAGCAAGGACAATCTTGACAAGTATATTATTTACACTTTGGGTGAAATGTCAGCTTTGTAGCAACTTCCAAAATGGAAAGTGAAAGCAACTAACCTTCTCAAATAAACACAGAGTACTGAAAAAGTGAAGCTTGGCTTAAATAGTATTTCTTAGCAAAATAAAATAAAATAAAGCCCACAGTGCAATTCTAGTAGGCACTTAACACAGAGCCCCACTTCGTACCACAAACTTCACGTGCCAGTTCTATTGCACTTTGCAAACAGTGAAATTGAACTGGGCATCTTTGCTTTATATTATAACAAGGGACTTCCTCAGTACAAGATTTCTCTCTAGTGGGGGGGAAATGATCACCATCAGCCTTCTGAAGGTGATGTGGGTTGACAACTACATGCAGAAACTGATACGATGTGCATTTCACCAGCCAAATACAAAGATGGGCTGTATACTGTAAATCTAGCTCTTTGGAAAGACGACTATTCTACAGAGAGAGCTAGAAGCTAGAATCAATCCACACGGCCTACTCTCCCTTTCTAAAGCAGCTGATATGCACAACTTTTCATTTTTTTAAAAGGTTACTTAGAGGCTACCCAGATATATTGTATTGACTGGGGTCACCACCTCTATTTCACCTTGGATAGCAACATCTTTAAAGCCTATTTGTATTAAAAATTATTTGAGGCTTATTAATGTCCTCAGCGATAGGTGAATGCTCAGAAATGGAGCATAGATAAGTTTACATATTTCTAGATAACTTTGGAAGAAGTTTATTTCACATTTTTGTTTGTGCATTTCAAACATACTTCTCTGTAGTTACTCTTTGAAAAAGTTGAACAGACATGTTTTACAGAAGGCACAACTTGAAATCGTAAGGAAAAAAAATGCTATTTTTGGCTAAAACAGTTCTTTAGCCCTTTATGAAACGTATAGCCACAGTAAACCAGAGTAAAATAGAGTTAGCCATTTCCTCCAATTCTCTGTGCGTTCTATTATAATTACTAAATCAGTAGCTGCCTGAATTTGAGGTTAAGGTAACTCTGATAAGAAAGTCTGCCATTCTGCGTTTGTACTATTTTGTGAAGTATTTCCATATAAACATGAAATACTATACGTTCTAATCTTTGAAATGGAATAAGGGTTAGGAGATAAGAGGAGAGATAATGTGGAATGTCAGCAGGTATTCTGGTTTTTCACTTTTAAAAAGAAAATAGAAACAAAAATCAGCTGCATAAAAATCCATCCATCAAGGGAGGTACTTTTTCAAAGCCATAAGTATCAAAGAGGTCACTAATCCCTTCTTCTTCATCAAGCCCAAGCAGATAGTCCTCATGAAGTAAAGGTGGCAATAAGTTTACAAATGGGCCATCAAGACTTGAAGTAATTTGGTCCTCTGTCTGCTGCAAAAGATTAGTGGTAGAAACTAACGGGGAGATGGCCGTGGCATTTTCTGAACAGTCAGGACCTCCTGAGTTATCAGAGTTCAGATCTGTTATAAGTAAGAGAACAAAATATCAAAACTTGCATGCCGAAACATTTCACAACTTTATTACATATAAATGCTGTGTCTTCCACCCAGCTTATTGTAAAGTTAACTATGCTACTACAGGTATAGAAAGAGAAAGTAGCCCAACACCTTCCACCTCAGGAACTGCTTAAGTCCAGAGGACTTTGTGACATAAACAGGATTTACACAATTAAAAGACAATGCTAATTACAAAGTTGGTTTCTGTGGAATCATCTCTTCCGTTCTGTACAGTCCTGCTTAAGAAAGCCACTGTGGCTCTTTAATTCCTTAGCCATGAACAGCCATGACTACCAGACAGGGACTTCAAAAAGTCAGAAAAATCACTAGATAGCAGGAAAAGGATAAATTGTACTTCTCTAGCAGCCACTTGGAGTTTGGACCCTTATCTGACAACCCCAACCAATATGTATATTTTATAGGTGTAAACTGTAAACCAAACTGAAATTCAAACACCTTTGCTTCCTTCTATATATTAAAGTGCACACAGTATATATGTGCCACATATACAAGGAAACATATTCTTTATCAGAAATGTTATATGCAACTTTCTTAATCACTAAGAGAGACACCAAATTTCTGAAACTTGGGAGAAAATATTCACTGATATAAGAATCATACTGATTTAACTTTGTTAAAGTTCTACAGGTGAAACTCGAAAAATTAGAATATCGCGCAAAAGTTCATTTATTTCAGTAATGCAACTTAGAAAGTGAAACTAATATATGAGATAAGACTCATTACATGTAAAGCAAGATAGTTCAAGCCGTGATTTGTCATAATTGTGATGATTGTGGCTTACAGCTCATGAAAACCCCAAATCCACCATCTCTGAAAATTAGAATATTACATGCCATCAATAAAACAAGGATTGTACATAGAACAATATCGGGCCTCTGAAAAGTATAAGCATACATATGTACTCAGTTCTTGGTTTGGGCCCCTTTTGCAGCAATTACTGCCTCAATGCGGCGTGGCATGGAAGCTATCAGCCTGTGGCACTGCTGAGGTGTTATGGAAGACCAGGATGCTTCAATAGCGGCCTTCAGCTCTTCTGCATTGTTTGGTCTCATGTCTCTCATCTTTCTCGTGGCAATGCCCCATAGATTCTCTATGGGGTTCAGGTCAGGCGAGTTTGCTGGCCAATCAAGCAGAGTAATCCAACAGTCATTGAACCAGGTTTTGGTGCTTTTGGCAGTGTGGGCAGCTGGAAAATGAAGTCAGCATCCCCATAAAGCTCATCTGCAGAAGGAAACAGTGCACCAAAATGTCCTGGTAGATGGCTGTGTTAATCCTGGTCTTAATGAAGCACAGTGGTCCAAAGTCCTGTTGCTCAGTGGTCCAAAGTCCTCTTTTCTGATGAGAGCAACTTTTGCATCTCATTTGGAAACCAAAGACCCAGAGTATGGAGGAAGAATGGAGAGGCCAATCAAGCACAGTAATCCCGTGGTCATTAAACCAGTTTTTGGTGCTTTTGGCAAAAGTTGCTCTCATCAGAAAAGAGGACTTTGGACCAAGGAGCAACAGGACTTTGGACCACTGTGCTTCATTAAGACCAGGGTCAACGCAGCCGTCTACCAGGAGATTTCATGAGCTGTACGCCATAATCATCACAATTATGACAAATCACGGCTTGAACTATCTTGCTTTGCATGTAATGAGTCTATCTCATATATTAGTTTCACCTTTTAAGTTGCATTACTGAAATAAACGAACTTTTGCACAATATTCTAATTTTTTGAGTTTCACCTGTATTTAAAATTTGCAAGTATTTATAAAACTTCAGGATAAATATCAATCACAAAATCTCAATCTTCCAGCTGTCCTCCTTCTGGACTTGAGGTTAAAAGAGAAAAACTAGAAAGGGTCTAGCTGAATGAGAAAGAAACTTCGTCTTTTAGTGTGTGCTTTGCCAACATGAAGCAAACCACCAAATTTAGTTTGCCTTCCCTCTTTGGGGGAAAATCAGGGTATTTAAGGGTCTATTGAAAGAAATGAAGATATACTGGCCACTGGATAGCAATAGCACTTAAGACATATACCGCTTCACAGTGCTTTCCAGCCCTCTCTAAGCAGTTTACAGAGTCAGGACATTGTCCCCAACAATCTGGGCCCTTATTTTACCCACCTCGGAAGGATGGAAGGCTGAATCAACCTTGAGCTGGTAAGAATCGAACTGCTGAACTGCTGGCAGTCAACAGAATTAGTCTGCAATGCTGTACTCTAGCCACTACAACTCTTTGAAATACCCTCAAATACAATTAATTTTCCACAAGGAAAACCTTCTGTTTAATTCATTTAATACTAAAAGCATTCAGTAAATCCTAGCAGAATCTAATGGAAAGGAGGCTTTAGGCCTTTCACCCTCACTCACATATTATCCGCCCACAGTCATTTACATAGCATATCCATCTGGGGAACAAAGGTTTCAGGAAAAGAAATGTCAAGGTTGGCTTTTGAAGAAGCTGTGCCTGCAATGCATTGCGAGAAGTGCAGTGTGTGCCATAACCCTGATCCTTTTCCTTCAGTTGTTGTCCAAAGGTAGCTCCTAGGCTGTAGGAGAAAGTGATAGATGCTTCCTCCTGCTTTCTGGCCTCCCCAGATAAGCTCTACTGCTTTGGCCAGAGGGTAGAGACTTTCTAAGTGGGTGGATGCTTTAAGACAAACATATTCGATATAGAAAAATGCTGCCTCCTGTGATAAAATAGAAACTATTTTTAAATGTGACAATTCAACTTAATACATTTCCATGGCACAGATTAATTTTTAGGTATTGCCAAAATGAAATTATTTATCTGTTAAGCAGAAAACCTTAATTCACTCACTCTTTATTTAGTAGTTACTCAGTTATTGATTTGATTTGCAAATATGATCATAAAAAAATCATTTCCCAACCAATGCACGCATTTATGACTAAATTGTGTTATGTCTGACATTGCATGCAGAGTGGGAGTAACACTGGTATTGTTGCAAACTAGGAATTGTTATAAACGTCGTCATAAACACGAGTAAAATAGTAAAACATAATCTGTACTCAAGAATAATGCATTAGGGAAAACAGTTCTTTTGTTTACTTTAAAGACTAGCATTTAAAATGTTGTACAAAAGTTTATACTTTGACTTTAAGCTCTGCATATATTTGGTTATCGCCTGTGTTCAGATTACCTTTGGAAATGTTTCTTGAGATATTTCCATTGTGATCCTGATCCTGAGTTTTTATTCGAGTGGAGTAGTCGGTTTCTTCTGGACACAAGTACACCTCGATAGGTCCTTGAGTACTACATAAGTGTATCAGCTTATTCTACAACAAGAAAGAATTTCAGTTTTCTGCATCCCTTTTGCCAGTACTGCAAATAACTAGTGGAACATTTTTCATTCTTAACCTGTTGATCTGCCAAAAAAAAAAAAAGCCCAATGCAGGCTGAAAGTTTGCAAAATGATAATAACTGGTCTAGCAGAAGATATGAATTGGGATGGAACAAGGTTGCATTCATGTGCCTTGTTGGGCCAATGAGGCAACCCTGTCTTTTTTAAAACAAGGTCTTGTCATGTTCCCTGTCTAAGTTCTTGGCCAAATCACCTTCATAGAAAGTATGCTTTCATGGGTTTCTTTTCCGAGGTTTATTGAAAAAAAGGTACCATAGGTTATAGAAATTCAAACTATGGGGTTGCCCTCCCCTGACCTTCAATTTAGCGTATCTAAATTGGCATTTCCTAAAGTGGAGATTTTGTCAGTCTCTTACTTATGGTACTGAGAAAGCCATTCTCTTGACTAATAAGGAGGGACAATCCGGTGAATAAAAAATAGGAAACTTTCTCCATTTCTTAACCGATCAATCCAAGGCCTTACATTCTCTTACAACTCTTGCAATTGCTGGAAAAGATTTCTGTCCATGTGTTCCATGTGCATATAGCACATCTTCTTCCAAATAATACAAGAGTTAAAGAAAACAGCATGGCTGCTTTATTCTTAGAAGTGAGGGGACCTTAACGCTTTTTGAAATAAAGGAGATGCTTCTTGTTAAAGCTGCCCTTAAAGATTTGCACAGCCCAACTAATACTAAGCTTGGATGACTTAGCTATTCTGATTGAGAAGATGCTCTGAACACAGCATGAGGGCTCAAAATGTGTGGGCCCAGATTCTCATGTCAGAGGCAGCCATTTAGTGAATGGAACCGATGATGGAAAGGCTGAGAGAAGAAAAAGCAATTGCTTCAAAAAGGCAGGAGATGCAGAATTTAAATGTTTGGGTGGACATACAGGTATAAAATAGGTTTCCAATGTGCTCTTTGAATGTCTGGTTTCCTAATAAAAATACTTTTCTAACCTTCTCATGTTTGCTCCGGAATGTGGAACTGAGGGGGAATGTTCTTGCTATATCTAGCTGCACAGCATGCATCTGACTTCTAAATACAATAGTTCCATCTCAGAGAATTTATAATTTACTGCATGTTGCGGGAGGGCAGAAAGAGAGAGAGAGAGAGATAAATGAGCAGCAGAGACTGCCAAAGAAAAAGTCAAATGGCAGTGGCGCTGCTAGCAATGAAAGGCATAGCTGTTTAACATGGATCACATGTGGCATAGATGTTATAGAGCTGGTCTTGGACTAGAGAGATCCAGCTTAAAATCCGCCTCAGCCAGAAAGCTCAGCTGGTAAACTTGGGCTCTGTATCATCGCTCAGACCCCACTCCCCCTTCAAAGGATAGTTAAGGAGAAAGGAAAGAACATTAGTAACTGTGATTTGATGCAGAGTCAGTAAGGCATCCTAAGAAGGTAAGTCGGAATATAAAGAAACTTGATACTAGCTATAGAAAGAAGCCTAATTCCAGCTGTTTGAAAAGTAAAAATAATACAATGGGATAGTTGTAGATCAGCATTGTTATGGGATGGAATATGTAAAATGGAACTTAACATAAGAAGAGATTCCCATAGGTTGACAGGATCTAGAAAACTGGCTGATTTACCTTTTCAGTGCATGGCTTCTAAAAAAGCAAAACTGAACATTCATTCCAGAAGAAAACAACTGCAAGGCTACTTTTATCTTGCTGCCAAGAAAGCACCATGGAGGCCTCCACGCAATCCCCAGGAATGGAGTTCAAGTAGAGAGAAACTATTATTTAAAGTTAATTGAAAGACTATGAGTTCTATCTTTCATTTAGGCAATTGGGTATATCTAGTTTTGGTAGGTCAATCATTCTCTCAGCCCAAGCCACCTCACTGGACTGTTATTGTGGGGGAAGCAGGAGAGAGCAGCATTAGATGTGTGTATGCTGCCTTGAGTTGAACAAAAATGAGGGGAGATAAAAATCAATAAAAATCAATCAATCAATAAGCAAAAATATAACAGAAAAAACGACTGTAAACAAAGTTACATAAAGGTTTTTGTCACCCATAAAAACTTGTTTCATTAAATCACTCCTACAAATAAACGTTAGTTTTAAAACGTAGAAAAGAAAAATGACTGTGCTATGTAATAAAATAAGTTTTTACCTTTTCGGGGTCAAGCATTTCAAGTTTTGTTTCTGGAGGAGCTTTGACAAGTATGACAGTTTGGTCTTTAAGGCTCCTAATTTCTTGAATATCTTCATACCTAACATACGCTAATGTAATCAGTGTTAAAGAATTGCTGAGCAGCTGTTGAGAACTAGCAAACTAAAGTAGATATTTTAGTAGGCATTTTTATATTGTCTCCCCATTAACCTACCTTCATTAATTTGGGAAACTATTTTTTTTATTTTTTTAAAAAAGATCATGAATGTGTAATGTAGAGATTATAGTGAAGAGTGAACAAATTACAATCTAGATATTACATACTAGAATCTCATTGCCAGGCTGAGTCACAAAAATGCAGGAGTGGTCCCTGGATTTGGGACAACTTGAGAAGAGTCTTGGGCTCAAAGTCAGCCCAAGACTCTCTATTGATAGTCTTTTGAAAGACATTTTTGCTGATATTTTGCAATATTAAAATAAGGGCCCATGTGTGCTATTGATCACTACTTAAGCACATCCATGAAATATGCCAAATACCAGCCCTATAGCATAGGCCAGTATTTTTCTATTTAGACAATTTTAAGAAAGCACGATGGCTGAGGAATTCCGGAAGTTGAAGTCCACACATTGGAAGGTTGAAAAACACTGGCCTTAACCAAAAAAAAGGAAAAAAAAAACGAAGAGCACGAAGTATATTTATTAAAGGAGTGTATCTTCATTCACTATAAAAGGATATTTCCGATCTTCAGAATCCTTTAGCAGCTTGAGGTCATGAGAGCAGCTTTGGATTAACTCATCCAGCTTCTTTTCTTCCTGGCTGAGTTCTGCTACCTCTTTTGACAAGCCTTGACAGTGTGCCAACATGCCCCCGAAATCAGACAGACTGCAGCCCCTTCAAAACAAATGAGCAAACAGTTCGTGGAACACATGGCAGAGTTCCAATCTGAGGAAAGGTGTGTCTCATTCCAGCTGATTCTTATTTTGGAATAACTAATTCATTAATACGAAGAGCAAAAGAAGAACACATGGAGTTGCACAGCATTTTTTGAAAATGAAATAAAAGGCCAATAAAATATATCTTTATTAGCAACAAGGACGTTATTAAAGACAAAAGAATCGATACAATATTTATATTTTATCACTGTAAAATTTATCTCACCCCAATGAGATTGGCCTATCCCACCTGCTCTGGCAGAAGAGCCATACTGCCGATTTCCCCATCCAAGAAATTGCAGCTGCAGGATAAGACGCTTTTCTGCCATGAATCCTGCCCCCTGGAATGCCCCTCTGGATGAAATCTTCCCCCAATCCTATTGGCCTTTCAAAAGGGCCTGAAAATCTGGCTCTTCCACCTGTCTTGAGCCCCTGATGGAACCATCTCATTCTGGAGGTGACTACGGTAGATTAAAAGATTTACATATTTCTCTATTTACATATTTCTCATTGTTATCCAGTTTGCTGTTAATTTTAACTTTTTATGCCCAATGTTTTAGATATTTTAACTTTCTAATTGTTCTATACTGTTATTTTATGTCACTGTAAACTGCCCAAAGTTGCTCAATAGTGCGATGGGTGGCATATAAATTTAATCAATATATACAAACCAGCAAAGAGTTACAGCTGGCTTGGTCTAGTGGTGGTTAAGGCACCAGTATAGAACCCGTGTGAGTTCCAGTCCAAACTTAGGCAATGTAAATCAGCTCTGCGAATTTGGGCCAATCACTCTCTCTGAGCCCAACACATCTCACAAGGTGGTTGTGGGGAAAATAGGAGGAGAAAAAGTATTAGGTACCTTTGTTTCCTTGAGTTATTTATACGAATGATAAAGGGAGAAAATAAATAAATAATACAATGGCTGGATTCATAAATTGTATCCAATCCAAATCAAGAAGACAGAATGGGGGAGGACAGTACTTAAATCATCTAAAGCCATTAACCATGATTTACAAAGCATGAAGCTAGTATGAAAGCCAGTCTGGTTCAGTGGTTAAGGTGCTGGTGAAGAAACCAGGAGACTGTGAATTCTAGGCTTTCCTTAGTTATGGAAGCTGACTGGGTGACCTTGAGCCAGGCACCCTCTCTTAGCCCAACTCTCCTCAAAAGGCTGATGTTGTGGGGAAAATAGAAGGCAAAAGTGCTAGGCACAGTATATTCACTATCTTGAATTACATATATAAATGGTGGGATTAAATCAGAGGTGGTGTTCAGCAGGTTCTGACCACTTCTGGAGAACTGGTAGCAGAAATTTTGAGTAGTTTGGAGAACCAGTAAATACCACCTCTGACTGGCCCTGCCCCCATCTATTCTCTACTTCCCAAGTCCCAGCTGATTGGGAGGAAATGGGGATTTTACAGTATCCTTCCCTTGCCACGCCCACCATGCCATGCCACGAACCCAGAATCCCACCACTGTATTAAATATCTAATATCTAATAATATAGTTCACATGTAACACTAAGTTATAAACAAAGAGGCACATTATGGCTCAGTAGGGTATCCAATCCTGGCCCATGTATTAAGAGCAGGAACTATGAAGTAAATTTTGTGTTACATGCAATGTATTCAGCACAGGAACAACCTTGTGGGAATAATGTTAAATTGCTGGGGGGTGGGGGGGTGCTAAACATCTGAAGGGCCACAGCAGAGCCCCCCCCCCAATAGCAGAAAAATATGTAATAGTCTGTATACATGAAGAGGTTTCTTTCAATATGCCATTCCTAATCACAGAAGAGTTTAGTGCCATAAACTATAATGCGTAACAACACTTACAGAAAAGACTGTCCTGTCTTATATTTCTGCAACTTTGAATAAACCATCAACATATACATGAAACATTTCAGGCACATTATTAAGTTTCTTAGTCTAGCACTCTGAGGAGCATGGAACACCTTACAAAGCTTGTTAAGTATAATAGATTGTGGTTCTCAAATTATGTGTGTCTGTGGAAACTGTCACCTTCTCCATCCAATATGTTGGAATACCCTATAAAATGATTGGTGAGTTTAGTTTATCTCTTCCTTCTTAAAAACAACTTCCTGAATAATTTAAAATTAAGCTAAATATAGTTTTACCCTCATAATTACAAAGTTGAAAAGTAGTGTCAACTTTTTCTAGAATGCAAGAAAAATGCAAGAAAAATGCAAGAAATGTGATACGTACATCCACTGAATGTTGTTCTTGGATTTTTTCTTAATGAGATGAATGCCTTCCAGAACATTGGTAATATCATAAATCCTCCTTTTTTGTACCTTAAGTACCTCTGCTGCTTTGTTCAAGTCTACCACACCATCAGGAGACTGGCTTAATAATTGAATAAACTTCTTTGTGAGAAGGCCAAGTGATGTATCATACCGTGTCTTTTCTGAAGGAGATTTGGGAGCTGGAAATAAAAAGCATTTAATGCCAATTCAGAAATCTGGTATACCATTTTGTTACAAAAAATTTTAAGGTACCTTATGAGTTGTATTAAAGAACGCTTTAGATAGTTTCACTTCAGCACTTTGCAGGTAGTCCTCGACTTATGACCATAATTGAACCCAAAATTTCTGTTGCTAAGCAAGACAACTGTTAAGTGAATTTTGCTCCATTTCGCAACCTTTCTTGCCACAGTAGTTAAGTAAATCACCGCAGTTGTTAAGTTAGTAATATCGCTGTTAAGTGAATCCGGCTTCCCCTTTGACTTTGCTTGTCAGAAGGTTGTAAAAGATGATCACATGACCCTGGGACACTGCAACCGTCATAAATATGAGCCAGTGGCCAATCATCCAAATTTTCATCATGTGACCATGGAGATGCTGCAACGGCCGTTCAGTGTGACAAAGAGTTGTGAGTACTTTTTTCAGAACCATTGTAATTTTGAATGGTAACTAAACGAATGGTTGTAAGTCAAGGATTACCTGTAATTAGTTTGGCTAATTTTCATGGCTAAAACCTCAGGGTCTGTTAGGGCTTTGATCCTGACTCTGCAAGCATTAATTAACTACTTTTCATTCACAAGGTTTAATTTACCCAGGAAGAACATGTAAGAGACTACATGCATTCCATATAACTATGCACAGGTTTTCTTACTTTTTGGACTCTCTGGACTTCTTGTTGCAGCTCTGCCTTTCCCCTTCGGAGTTCTCAATCCCTCAGGTAGAAATTGCTGTCCAGGTTCTTCTAGTTCCAATCTTCGTTTTGCCTGTCAAAGAAGTAGAATTCAACAGCATCAGACAAATCCAAACTCAGTTTTGCATCGTTTAAAAACTAATATCCCACTTGCAGAGGATTCTGAGCACTTCAAGGCAGCATGAGCACTGGGGATTATGGAAGTTGTAGTCTAAATCAATTGTGATAAATCTATCTATCTATCTATCTATCTGTCTGTCTGTCTGTCTGCCTGCCTGCCTGCCTGCCTGCCTGCCTGCCTGCCTGCCTGCCTGCCTGCCTGCCTGCCTGCCTGCCTGCCTGCCTGCCTACCTACCTACCTATGGAGCAGTAATTTACATAGATAAAGGTTGGAAAATGCTAAATTAAGGGATGCAACAGACAGCTTGAAACAATGTAAAACCTTTCTCCCATAGAATTACCATTAACTTTATAAACTTACATGTATTTTTCATAGTAGCCAAGATGAAAGATATCATTGCTTATTCTTTGGGGTACTGAATAGGAAATCATAATTTAAAAATGCCTTCTAGTCTTATTGTGTTTTTTAGAAGCCTATTCCTTGTTTCCTATCTGGACTTTTAACAAAGGTGTATAGATACAAAAACTCTATCATAGTATTGCTACTACACTTTCAAACAGGGTTACTTAATAAAAATTTGAATAGAGTAATATGTTTTTTTATAAATGCTCAAGTTGCTTCTGCTGAATTCGGTGTTCATTTTTTATTTCCTGATATCTCCATATGGTTTTCTCTGTTGTGAGATAGTAGGCTTTAATGTGACAGTTATAGATAAAGTTCTGTGGGCGCTGGATATAACCACCAATACTAGCATTAATTCCAAATCTTAAAGAAGTGGTTTCTTTTTAAGCACCATACTTAAATTCAAAAAGAATATCTATGTATATCATAAACATAATAGAAGTCTTATTGCAATCATTACTCAATACAACATCCAGATTTACAAGTAAAATTATAAAATTATAAACTCCAAGTGAGAAAAGAAAAAAAGTTCTCCTAAAATGACTGTAGATAAAGATATATGTTGTTATTCATTTATTCAATTTTATGGCTGCACATATCAAATACACGACTCTGGGCAGGTAAAAATTAATAAAAACACGTTAAGAAACAACATATTAAGAAAAAAGGAAGTTTAGAAGCTAAAATATTTATGTGATTTAGGAACCCCAAATTATGTAAACCAATCAGATAAAATACCATATCTATAAAATGCTTTTGAAAAATTACTGTACCCCAAAAATGCCTCAAAAAGTACTATAATATTTTAATATATCTGTATTTTAACATACCATATTAATATTTAAAGTGCTAGAATATTTAGGCTAAATTTTACTAAAACAGTTATCAAATTCTTTATTAAGAAAACAAGTCATTGCCACAATGAAAAAGCTTTCATCACAATGCTAATCAACTTCCATGAGATCTGTAATATAATAAAAATCTTAAAATATTTATCCAGATAAAGTTAAAAGATCTTCAAATTCAGCATGCTCTTAGGTAGAATGTTGGTACTTGCCAGGTAATTGTTCAAATAGTATTTTACATGATTACCAATGTGGAGAATTTGATTATTATTCTTTTGCATCAAAGGGGCAAGCAAAGCTCTATTTGTAACAAAAATACCATTGGCAGCACAAAAGAAGATGGGCAAGAATTTCTATGTTCCAAAGCCACACGGACAGGGTCTTTCTTGTCCTCAGAAGGATCTTCTGAGATATTCCTTCAGGGATTGCTGATGGGAAATCATCAAAATGAATACTCTTCTACCCTGTTTCCCCGGATAATAAGTCCAATCGGGCTTTTGAGCACATGCGCTTTAATAAGCCCTCCCGCCCAAAATAAGTCCTCCCCTAAAATATTTAAATGCATGTGCAGCCGGTCCCTGCCATTTCTTGAGGGGAAGGGGGAACATGCCCACACACCACATATGTACCTGCCATCCATGAGGAATGGTCTCACGGAGGCCGCTCCCACAAACTCTATCTACCACGCCCCTTCTCTTAGTGACGGCTGCAAAAAGACTAAGACTAAGACTAAGAGCTCCCCGTTGAGATTCGTACCCTCACCACCATCCAGACCTTCCGCACAGCCCTCAAGACCTGGCTCTCCCAGCAGGCCTGGGGATAGGTTTCCAATTTACCCGCCCGAGTGCTGACTGTTGAATGCATGTTGTGGTTTACCATTTTATTTTGTTCACTATTGTTTGTCTCTTGGTTGCACCCCCTCCCCTTGTGATTGTAAGCCGCCCTGAGTCCCCTCAGGGAGAAGGGCGGCCTATAAATCTCAATAAAATGTGAAAATGTGAAATGTGAAAAAGAACGGCAGGCCCACCAACGCTAGGGATGGCAAGAGTATGCCAGAAACAGAACTTCTGGCCCTCTCTGGATCAGCTGATCCACGAGCCGAGGTTAAGGGGCCTCCTGCACCTCAAAAATAATAAGACCTCCCCAAAAATAAGGCCAAGCACTTATTTGGGGGGGGTCAAAAGAAAATAAGACCCTGTCTTATTTTCAGGTATACTTTGAGAAAGTATGAGATACTGGGTTGCTTGAAGGATAAACCCAAAGTAAGACTTGCAAAACCTCTGCTTTGAACTTTTTGCCTGTTCATATTGGTTACTTAGTCTTAATTCAGAGTCTTTGTGTTGTTCTATTTTATTCTCAAGAGCATTGCTGGTGGTGGTGGTGGGGATTATAATGGCTACCCTGCTTCTATGCATCTTCTGCGAGGCATAAAACATTGGGAGCTTTCCAACTTCTATTTGTCTGAAAGATCATTCCAGTGTAATTAAAACAAGCCAAACTGATCAAATTTCTGTCCATTGACAATGAAGGCATAATCATCTTGCGTAAACTTTACATTGTGCTACCTAGACCAGAACAACCATGTTACAACAAGACAATTCTGATAGAGCAGGCTCAATCCTACCTACTCAATTTTAGTACATTGTATTTTTCTGACTTCATAGACACATCAATGCAGTTTATTGGCAATAGCCAGAAGTTGTTTGCCACTGTCGTCTTCTGGGATGTTTTTCAACTTCCCAGTCTAGACTATAGCTCCGGGTTTCCCCGGAGATATTCTATCCAAGTACTAACCAAGCCCAATCCTATTTAGTTTATAAGTACAGACAAGATCAGCCACATATTGCAAACTTTTGAGATGTACACAGTAGATATAAATATATTATTGATATAAACATAATATTAATACGTATAATGTATTAAAGTTACATTGACTAGTCAGAAGACACTTGGTCTATACTAGGCCATATATTACTTAAAAAGGGTACACTAAAGATGTGACCAAGAGGATACCAAATATTGATGGCCAAAAATAAAACCATATGTTTAACAACAAGATATCCTAGATTTTGATTTATTATAAATGTATTATCTCAAAAATCTCCATGTGTCTTATAATAAAGACGCTGCACTTTTGCAAACATGTATACACAGAACACACACATGCACACAAAAAATTGGCACCAGAATTGCTAAATCAACATATTTCTAAGAAACACCCTATTAACTCAGCTATTTGCAGGAGCATTGCTTGATACATTACCAAAACTTTTATAGTTGCTGTTAGATCTCTGGCTGTCAAATGTTTTCTGGCAAGATAGAACTCCAATCTGGCTATTATGCTTTGTTTTAAAAATCAAACTAATTGTGTAAAACATGTAAAGGAAAGAATAATCCTGAATTTCTTTGCCTGGAATATTGTTCTTAGACATCTGGTTAAAACAAAGACAGATTATAGGCTTACAAGACTTATTGACTGACAAGCCACTGATAGGCTACATCAAACAATTGCTAGATGCAACATAAAAGGTCTATGAATATTCTAATGGATGACAAGTTTCAATGTCAAATATTCTGACCTAATCATATCCCTTAAAATTCCTTTTTGTAGTTATTTACAAATAATGGTGAAGCCTTGAGATTTTATTCAAGCATACTCAAGAAATGACATATGTTGCGAGAGTATTCTAACAGTACAGTAAAAGACAGCAAACTAAAAATGCTTCACTGAATCCTTTTCAGAGAGGCCCAATTCTACATCAAAAACAAAGACTGTTTAGAAATGGAAAACATACCAACAGTCATCTGGAAAACATGCAAGTTCAAACCCAGTTTCCCCACTAATCAACTTGTCAGTAAACATCTTTCCGGTCATACACCCACTGATACATTGGTTTAATTATTTCATAAGTAGGAAAATGTTTACTATTAGTGAATTTCAGATGACTTTACCCACAGACAATTCTAAATATGCTTATATGGCCAATTTGTTTTTGCCCAGGTCAGTGCATTACTATTATCCTTTAATTATAATAGAATTCTACCTCTTTCAAACAAAGTTACAATTTCTGCCTCTTCCAAGACTTCGAGCTTTTTTGTTAGTTTGCAGTTCAGGTGATATTTCAGGCTGGGAATGATGGAAAGCAATGGAAGAATTTCAGTTTTGGAATATAGTGTTTTCTATGTGCTTTTAAAATTCACAAAGTTTAACTTCAGAAGTGTTGTAGCCTGCTCTGAGAGAGAGGTGTATGCAGCTTTTATAATGACTCATCACTTTAAAAACACCACTGTCAGCTATGAACTGAAAATGCAAGCCCGTAATTACCACTGATAGCAGAAATCTAAGCAGCAACATCTGTAGTGGAAGATTTTACCTCTTGCAGCTCAAATATTCAACATTTGAAAATAACCATCCATCCCCACTGGGATGTCCTACATATACAATGACACTAAAAATCCCATACAATAAAATCAAATTTCCATACTGACTGGGATTCTGGGAATTTCAGCTCTTTCATATCATGTGACATCTGTTTAGGAAAGGAAGCAGAGTATTTTCACATAATATAGTTGTTATCATGAGAGATACTTATGCCTTCCACAATAGCCAATAAACATTTTCATTATAATTTTGTATTTAAAACATATGCAGACCAACGTTTCATGCAAACTGAATAAATATATGTTATGAAAATAAAATCTATGTTATACACAAGTCACATAAGGAATATTTTGCTAAACTGATTCAACTTTTTTCAGCCAAGAGCTTTATATACATATATAGGTTTCAGAATCACATGTTTTCAGCTAATACATATCAGCCAATTGTAAAACTTATGTGTGGATTTATTGTTCAGATATAAATTACAATGGTGTCTTTTTAAAAATGTTTCTTTATGAAAATGAAAGGCAACATCTTCCCCACCCTTTAACTGAAAGAGTTATATTTCAGTGGTTCACAAGCCTAAAATACTATAGTCAGTAATGTGAAAACAAAACCTAAAACCAAAATAACTAGTACAATTGCAGAATTTGTCTCTTAAATTTGAATTGGTGCATAAAAACACGCTAAGGATTTAAAGGCAAAAACCCAATTCTATTTTAAGCCTTCTAGTGTCGAGAAACGCTGAATGGCTGTTTTGTCAAAAGATTTTAGATTCCTGAAAATTAAGTACCACTTGAATTCATTTGCAACAGTAAAATATCACCACCCTTGTTCTTCCCAGTCCAAAGGGGCTTATGATATTCCAGTATCATCAATGTAGAGGAGCATGGGGGATTTGTACCATTATTTAGGAGTACGAAAATATGGGGCCATCATTGAACTGACATATAGATTAAAGAGTGAAAGGGAAAGAATTTTTTCTGAACAATTCAATATTGTGTCAGAGGACACCATGAGGCTTATACTTCACTCATAAAGTTGTGTTGACATATAACTTCAGTATTAGAAAAAGAAAGTGCAGTGTTATTATTGTAGTTATGATTGGTCACATAGTCAGATATATAGACTTGATTTGGTATTTTTGTTCAATCTATTGAGACCTATTATCATTATATTATACACAATGTGAAGTTACAGCTTTTAGGTGGTGTTGACCATGCCTCTCCTAATGTTTGCAAGTACACATTTTTGTCAATTATTAACTAGTTGCTGTCTTTTTAATGCAACACTTTAGTAAACTATCTAATCCGATGCAAGCTAATCAGATATTTAAGCCAAATTTCCAGGAAATGTCATTTTTAATAGCTTTCTCTCTAACCATTTCTGCTGTAATTAGTACTTACATTTGATTTTTGCTAAATTCATCTGCATTCTTCTATCCATCCAGTATTTTTATTATAGCATTTTTGACATGTCTATAGATCTATTTGAAACAGTATTGTATTCTTTTTGCTTGGTTTTCCATTTTCAGAATTTTATTGGCATCTATACTTTGGTTGAATTGCTGATTCAATTTCTGATTGAAACTATTGATTTTGAATAACTTGGATTAATCATGCCTCATAGTGTTTGATTTTCCCAGCTATTGCTGTTTTTTGTTGCTTTATGATTTCCAAAGCTTCAAAAAAATATGGTACTAAGTCAATTTTATTAAACTTGTCTTGATTCTTATATTCTTCAATTTTTGCTTTTCTATATAATATAAATTATTTGTATCTGATCTTAAGTTCTTTATCTTGCCCTTCAGTCTGATCTTCCACTTAAATATTTTGCTTTTAGTTTTCTAATTTCAATAGCGATTTCTTCAGTAACTGCCACTGCTGTATTCATATCCATCATGATAGGTGCTAGGTTTCTTTTGGGACACTACTTTCAACAATGGAAGTCTTACCTCGCTATAGATAATTCTGGATATGCCATAATCTTCCATTTTTTCCCCTTGTTAGTGGGTCAGTTCATAGGTTGTCTCAGTGTAGACTCTGACACAATCTGTTGTATTACTCCTTCTAAGTTATCATTTCTGTAATTCACATTAGCTCTTTCATTTTGAATGGTTGTTATCTGGCTCTTCATTTTCACAACTTTTCACATTCTCTTTCCGTTCCGCATCCTTTAATATTTTATTTCTATAATAAATATTCTTTTATCTGCTAAATTTTGTTCAATGGCATTTTAGTGTGGATAAATTCTTTTCCACAGTTCAAATATTCACTTTAAGTAGGCCATCTTAGTTGGTTCCAATTTATCATTGCCAAGTGATAATGGTGCAATTTTCAAACACAGTATACTTGGTCTGCAGTTGTTGTTCTTCCAGTAATCCTACAAGGCTAAGCCTTGGTTGCCTTGCCATAGCTCCCGAGTTCCATTCCCTCTTGTCAACAGATACCCTGGAATTATAACATCTGACGTAGCAATCCGCAATCTGGTACAGGATTCTTTTTCTGCTTTTAAAATCTATTAAATAGGTTGGCTCTTCTGCCAAGACCTGCCTGGATGAGTAACTTTTTTGATAGAATACAATACCTGCCATCGTAGATCTTGACTCTGTCAGAGCATCACAAGTGGGGATCCATGGAGGGGTTGTTTTATTGCTGCTTATATTATTGAGCCCAAATTTTTTGTTGTTAAGTGAGACATTTGTTAAGTACGTTTTGCCCCAATTTATGACCTTTCTTGCCATAGTTGTCAAGTGAGTCACTGCAGTTGTGAACTTAGCAATATGATTAAGTGAATCTGGGTTCCTCATTAACTTTCCTTGTCAGGTTGCAAAAGGGGCTCAAATGACCCTGGGACACTACAACCATCATAAATACATGCCGAGTACCTGAATTTTGATGTCGGTGAGGATGCCGATGGTTGTGTGAAAAATGGTCACATCCGTTTTTTCAGTATTGCTGTAACTTCGAATGGTCACCAAATGAATGGTTATAAGTGGAAGACTACCTGTACTGAGCCTTTCCTACAGATCAGGACTAGGTAGGTGTTAAAAGATATTGTTGCAGGATGTCTATTGTTGAGCTCCCTTTTCTGAATCCTGCCTGTTCTGTCTGTCCAATATTGGTGCTCATGGTTCAAATGTTTATCATATAATTTGCTAACATTCAGAAGACTCATAGACCTATAATTGCATAGCTCATTCTATTTCCCTTTTTATAAATATTATTGCCAACTCCATATTTTCTGATCAATGAATGTCAACAGAGATACTAGCCGAAGCCCCCTCTAGTTGCAAGTATTATTATTTCAGACAAAAAGCAATCAACAGCTACAGCTTTGCTCATCTTAAGCAATTGGTTTACTTCTTGCACAGAGGACACTAATTTTATTCCTGGCCCAGATTGATCTCATTCTCCTTTGTGTTACTACCAGAGTCCATGTAAAATACTCCCAGATTTAAAATGCCACTGGATTGACAGACTGGGAGTAGGAGGGGAGTGAATGGTCTACCTACTCTGGTAATTTGCCAGAAGTGAAAGAAATCTCTCTTCTTGACGCATTGAATTAATTTCTGCATGTCTCCTTATTGCGAGTTTTTCCTCTAGAAGGGACCGAGCGTTTAAGTTCAATAAGGAAAATATTGGCCCTCAGGAGATTGTTTAATCTTCCTACTTGCAGTCTGACATAACATTTAAGGAGCGGAGGTGGCGCAGTGGTTAGGGTGCAGTACTGCAGGCCACTTCAGCTGACTGTTATCTGCAGTTCAGCGGTTCAAATCTCACCGGCTCAAGGTTGACTCAGCCTTCCATCCTTCCGAGGTGGGTGAAATGAGGACCCAGACTGTGAGGGCAATTTGCTGACTCAATTTGCTAAACAAATCTGTAAACCGCTTAGAGAGGGCTGAAAGCTCTATGAAGCGGTATATAAGTCTAATTAATAAATAAATAAATTTTCAGCTGTGCACAATCCTGATGAAACTATTTTTTGTTCTTTACATTCCAATTTAAGTGAGACATTAGCTAAACCGTACACTGTAAATCTGAACATGTTTTGAGAGATTTGGCTGGCTAGTGTGCTCAAATTTCTAAGTTAACTCTTCCTGCCAGTTATTCTAAGACCATTTTAAAATTACTTTTGTTCCATCTATTCATACCTCTGCTGTTGTTTTGCAACTACGGGGTGTCGATTGCATCTGTTCTTACAGGTTCATGACATCAGAGGTGGCATCCAGCAGGTTCTGACCAGTTCTGGAGAACCAGTAGCGGAAATTTTAAGTAGTTCGGAGAATCGGTAAATATCACCTCTGACTGGCCCTGCCCCCATCTATTCTCTGCCTCCCAAGTCCCAGATGATTGGCAGGGAATGGAATGGGGAGGGGATGGAGATTTTACAGTATCCTTCCCCTTCCATGCCCAAGCCACATCATGCCCACCAAGTCATGCCCACAGAACAGGTAGCAAAAAAAAATTCAATCCCATAACTAGATGATATAATTAGTATTAGGGGAGTGATGATAGCTGTATAATTGAGAATTTACCTCTATCCACTATAAGGCATTTAGGAGATAACATGACAGATGGAAGGGTTGACTGCTGATCTTCTCCCTGCCACTCCCCCCAATTCTGCAGTGTGATCTCCATTTAGGGAGCCATTGAGTTTTATATTACATATTGACAATAACACACAATTACACACACACACACACACACACACACACACACACACACATATATACATACATACATACATACATACATACATACATACATACATACATACATACATTTAAGGCATCTTAGAGGTCAATGATGTATTTTATTCCATTTCCCTGTTGCCAGTATCAAATGGAGGCTTCATCACCAATATTTATGAGTGTGCCCTGACTTCATGTTCTTCTTGCCTCTCCCACCATGCTGTACCCTATGTGGAACAGCAAATTTATGTTAATATTGTCAATGCAATTCCATCAGCAGAACTGGGTTCAGTGGGATTGATTTTTGGCAACAGTACATATAATTTGTTTAGGATTTAAATCCCAATGGTATGTTCAGTATATTGAAGCAATGCAATCTAAAGGCATTCATATTCTTAGCAGTTCTTGTAATAACCAGTAAATTTTTCCTGAAACTTGGAAGAAATGTATGAGTAGAACAATAGCAAAAGTAATCTTACTGAACAAAAGCTGAACTGCAATTATGCTTATTGAGTAATAGTGACAAATTTCTGGGTATTCCTTTCAGTGATGTTCAATACTGTCAATAACCTAAAGAATGATTCTTTACATTCTTATTGGGCTTCTTCCATGGATTGTAAACAATTGAATAAATTTAAGTTATCCAAAATGGCTTCTGGAGAAAAACAGAAGCATTTTTGGTATTCTGGATACTTACCAACTTAAATAATTTTATTTCCTATGGACTTGCAATTTAACAACTGGAGGTATACGTGTATTACTACTATGACTCATGTTGAAACTTTGATTTTACACTTCAAGTTTCAGAATATAATTTTATGGCTATATACCGGTACTTTAAAATACATGTTCTGAGAATACAGTTTTAGACAGTTTCTGGAAATCATCATATTTCAGAAAGAAGCAGAACCCTAATGAAGTGGGAATCTCAAAAGCATAAACCTTGGAAAATAATACTGAATATTCTAATCTCCTCCTTCCGTCTCTCTCTCTTCATTATCATTGAAGTCACAAAACTGCATTCAGCACAAGGAACTGAGAAGTTGCAGCAAAAAGCAGTAGTAGTGAGAAAAGATAATTTGGAATTTCTACATCAAAACATTTAGTTGTAAATACTTATTTGACAAGACATCTACTGTATGTGGAATTATTTCCCAATGTGAAAAATAGAACAAAGATAATTAAACAATAGACACTTTAAAATGAAATTTTTCTTTCACATAAATAAATTATCTTTCAATAATAATTTCAAATTTCTATTCCAAAAGATTTTGGCATATCTCTAGGTACCACAGGCAAATACAAAATGCACCTAGGAAATTTTGATTTTTCATTTCAAAGCTGACAATTTTTATAAACTTTTAAAATTAGGGGTATATTTGTTTTAATTGAATCTTATACTGAAAGAAAAATGTATTGTGATTAAATATAAGCAGCACTACAGAGGTTTTTAAGAAATGATGTCTATCATACTTGGCCAATAAAAATGAGGATAGCTTTAGTGGAGTTCAATAGAAGAACTAAACAAAACAGAACCCAAACAAAATAATATCTTAAATTTACTCATCTGTGATTTTGCAGTCATTCATGTATGACTCGTGAATGAATTTGATCACTTTGTAAACTGGTTGCAACATGCATTTGTTCACCTATATCAATCTCTGTCACCTATAGATCAACAGTGGCCTTCAAATACCAAGCAACTCTTCAGTCACCTATTTTCAGTTCTAATTCTCACATAATGGTACTGAAACTGGGTAGCAAATTTTTAGAGTCTATGAACTCCAAAGAGGCAGAAATGAAAGTCCCACACAGACTATGGGGCAAAGCATTACTGACCCACTCATTCATCCAAGATAGCTCCTGCACCTGTTTATAGACATTTTTTTTTGCCAGTAAATAAGTCCTATTCTGTTTTCTTGACATACATCATATACATATAGCTGATCTGTATGGAAACCTAAGCATGCAGATGGCATGTAGTCTCCCAGGAAGAACTAAAATTTGTCTTTTTTTTTTTCTTCCTTCCCTTATTTCAGGATTAAAGTTATGGTAGGGGGGAAATTAGGCTTAAAGTATTTGTTATTCCCATTCCCATAATTAGCCACTTTTTCAGATTTGGAGAAGTTTAAAGATTAATGCTGGTTCCTGAATCTTTTACAAGGTTTAAGACATTCATTTTGGTTTTTGTAAAAAAAAGAAAAAGAAAATCTTGAAATACACAAAAAATTCAGTCCTGCCAATCTGGCTGAGATCACATTATTGCTCTGCCCACTTATCACTCTCAAATAGGAAAGATATTTGATTTGATTTATTGCATTTCTATGCCGCCCTATTCCCGGAGGGACTCAGGGCGGCTTACAAACCAAAGTAGGGGGGGGGGAAATACAAACAGGAGGGAAAAACAACAGACAAACAACTACAAACAATATTTAAAAAGCATGGGATATGGGATAGCAGCATACTGAAAGTACAACTTTGAAACTGTGTATCATTTGATTTGTATAGTTTTCCAAAAGTAGGAAAATGTGAGCCCTAAGGCAACTTCTCAGTCCATTTTGGTGGTCTGAGCAGCACCCCCACAACACAACTATCAAAAATTGTTGGTATGGTTTCCTGATAAGTCTATTGTTTTGAAGAGCGAACTACACTAATATTCTAGTAATAGATACAAGACTCATTGCATTTTCATGATATGGAGCACCTTTTGGATATCTTAATATAGGAAATCTGGATATCTTAAGACAGGAAAAGTCTCATAAGCTTCAGAGCTTTATTCTCTTTTTAGCATTGATGTTACTTCCAGCAGCTGCCTTGATTCCCCCCACCACCAAAATTCTCATATTTAGCAAGATTTACTAAAGTAATGGGAAGCTACTACAAAAATTCCAAAAAGAGAATCAATTAAAATTAAAATCAATAAATCTCTGTATTCACTATAGCAAAGATTTTCTGATTTTCTAACAGCCTTTCTGTGCTGTGGCACAAGGGAGTTTTCTTTTTTGATAATATAGAAGTTTATTGCTGCCAGTTTGCATAATCCAGCTCTCAACTATTATATTATTGTGATTTACACTCAGCGGTATCTTCAACAAACCATTTTGTCAAAACGACAAAATGTACATCATTCAAGTTCCATCACATATGTACCACTCTGTAGGATTTGTGTCTTTGCCCATTCCCTACCCATCCTATTTTCCTTCTTCAACACCTCATCATGGTTAAATCTACTAACTGTACTTTGTTTGTAATCCTGAAAGAGAATTGCAAGCAGTAGATTGTGTTGCTAAATCCAGAAATAAGACTCATTTAAATAGAGTTAAATTAATCCTAAGTAATTTAGAGTTACATCAGGATTAAACACAACTTTCTCTGAACAGAAGGTTTTAGCACAAGTTGTAAGTTGTACATTCGATATGACCATAGGGGGTACTATCTAATGTACTTTTGCCAACTATATTGTTGCCAATCCTAGGTATTTTTTTTAACTTGGATTGTATTTCATTTCCATTTCAACTACTGACACAAAAGCAATTCCACCAGAAGCTTTGGATTGTAATTTTTGGCATTATAGCCACCTAGAGTTGCCCCCCCCCCCGTCAAATGAGATATGCAGTATATAAATTTAATAATAAATACATGCTACTACTCTCTATTTCAATGTGCAGTGTCCACAATATATATCCTGCCATTCTTTTGCATTTCCATTCTAATTACTGCCAGAAAAATCAAACTCCTCAAAATGAAATATTATCGGCCACTTTAGATCTTTTCAGGGGATCCTGATATGATGGGATGATTTATAAACTTCAATGACTTGTGTGAATTCTTTGCAGTAAAGGGTCACCTTTGCATGGAAATTCCAAAGGACAAGAAGTGAAGCTAAGTGGCAATTCATAATGTGAATAAGAGCAAGCTGAGATCTACAGGCATGAGAAAGGCCACCCATGTAGGAGAAGGAATTCCAGAACCAAATAAAGAAGCTAACTGTACGACGTGGCAGAAAGAATTACCCAAGTTTGGGTGCTAAAGGTTTAGCCTCTCAAATTGGACAGCAATCCTGTAGTTATTACAAAGCATATAGACTATTCACAAGTAAATCTGGTGATGATATGGCCAAATTAAACCAACAAGATCTTAATGGTGCCTATGGTAATTTTACAGGGACATGAACAATTAGAATATTCAGTGTGAAAAGGATAAACAAGGAAAATGTTACCAGAATAGTAATGAAGTAAATTAATGTTTTAGGAAAAAGTAAAACAGATGGCCCTTAATAGTGGCATGAGACCATATGAAGAAATTAAGTATTAGTATAACAAAAAAGACATGTTAAACATGTTTGGTTATAACCTGGTTTATGATTGGATCATAGCTATTATAAGTAATGAATATTCTTTGAACATCTGTGTAATGCTAGTATATATGCCTACTACAAATATAACATGGAAGACACTGAGAATTCTATGGCACAGTGCAAAAAGTGCTAAAGACAACATCAAGGAAGGATGTAGTAATAGTTAACTGCAATGCTGAATTTGGAGAAATGGTAAATTCTGAAATTACAGGAATATTTAAAATGTGATAATGTAATGCAAAAAATAGGTCACTACAACAGTTTATTGCTAACACCACTATATGCACCAAAGACAAATTCCTTGTGTATCCAATCACATTTGGCCAATAAAGAATTATATTCTATTCTATTCAAGCGACTTAAACACAGGCTGGGTATTACTTGATGGACAACATTAAAATCATTAAGTAACAAAAAATGAAGAAATGTAATCAACCAAAAAACTTCCCAAAGTTTTAAACAGGGAAAGACATCCAAATCAGCTTCAAAACAAGCTATCATGTTAACCAAGGAAAAATAAAAGGATGAAAGTCTTGGATAACCAAAATGGCAAATAATGACTTAAAACAGCTTTCCAGCTTCAACTAAGAGTACAAGAAAATGCACCTGAATCAGAAAATATCAATACAGGAGAAAAAAAAGATGAGATGTATTTTTAAGAGTGAGAGAAATCACGACGACATTTAAAGCTATCATAAGATCTCATTAATAACCACAAAAGAGAACAGAGACAAATAAGGTTCAAGTGAGATGGAAAGCCTATATTAAAATCCATTATAAATGAGATTATTGAAGTTATATATATCCTCTATAGCAGTGTTTTTCAACCTTTTTTGTGCAAAGGCACACTTTTTTCATGAAAAAAATCACGAGGCACACCACCATTAGAAAATGTTAAAAAAAATTAACTCTGTTCCTATATTGACTATATATAAAGTAATTCTCCCACGGCACACTTTACACTATGTCACGGCACACTAGTGTGCCGCGGCACAGTGGTTGAAAAACACTGCTCTATAGATCCAATGATGCAATGTAAACTATGCCTTCAAAATGGAGTAAGTCCAAGTATTGTTTTACTTAACTTTATATTTTGTAGGTTCGGAAATATATTTTAGCTATATTTCTATTTATTAAATACATTTGTACAGCTACCCATCTTGCAATAATGATTGGGCAGCTATCATTTAATTCTATATATTTGTTATTGATTTATTTTAAAATTGCTCTTTTCAGGAATGGAAAATATATGAGATCAGAGAATTAATGTAAGGTTAATAAAGAAAATAAAAATAGGTGGTTTTTCTTTGCTTTATAGACTACACCAATGCCTTTCATAGTGTTAATCATGCCAAAATACAAAATATATTAAGACTCTTGTCTCTTTCCAAAACAGGGATAAGTTTGAGATGTGTGCAGTACCATTTTGTTAACCAAGTTAAAAAGAATCATTATGAAATTCCCTTTGACTTTATAGTCTTAAAATGAATATTAAAGATTAAAAATGTTAACCAGTATATTAAGTGTAGAAATGCAAAGGTGATAATTTTGGGAAGGGGGAATAGCTTATTGGTAGACCAGGAATAACAGTGAAGAAAAAGGAGAATAATTGTAGGCGGGGAAAGGGAAACACCAATTTAAGTAAGGTCATACAAGATAAAGGTATTTGAAGGATAAAGTGGCAACCAAGATTGTAATAGTTTAAATAATGGTCCTCCCAGGGGCAACATGTCTGTAAAATCTGGACATTATGAAAAAAATGGTAGGTAGTCATCAATCTTAAATTATGGATCCAAAGGTAACATGAAGAACCAGCTGGCTCATCCTGCAGCAATGCTTCCCGAAGGCAATAACTAGCAAATAGAAACTATTTTGTGATGCTAGCAGATGGTGGGCTAGAACAGAGGTCCTCAAACTTTTTAAACAGGGGGCCAATTCATGGTCCTCAGACTGTTTGGGGGGGGGGGAAACAGACTGACTGGATGGGTGTGGCTAGGTGGTCATGTGACTGGGTGGTCATGGCCAACGTAGCAGTCCATTAAACAATACATTACATTAAACTTTAATTTGTTATGCTTTTGGGGGTGGAAAGCAGGTTAATGAAGGAATGCAGTTACCTTGAGATGTGTGTATGTCTCTCTTTCTCTCTCTCTCCACCTCCTCTCTCTGGAGGCTGGGGAGACCAAAAATGGGTCCATTTGTGGTCACCTCAGCCTCCAGAATGTGGGTCAGGGTTGGTGGGGCGATATGGGTGGGGCAGCTTTGTGGTCCCTTATGGGTTGGATCAATGGCTTCAGCGGGCAGTATACAGCCCCCGGGCCGTAATTTGAGGACTCCTGGGCTAGAATATTACTATGATTGGCAGATATAAGGGGAACAGAAAAAGCGTAATACAATGCATAAACAGACTAAAAATGTATAAAACTGTCCATGATTTAGGTCCGTGATGGCGAACCTATGGCACGTGTGCCAGAGGTGGCACGCAGAGCCCTCTCTGTGGACATGCATGCCATCACCAGCTGGTCTTCTGGTTTCCGGCCAGCTGGTCTTCGCAGGCAGCGGAGCGCTGTTTTCTGGACCATTTTCAGGCTGTTTTTTGGGCTGTTTTCAGGCTGTTCTTCAGGCCATTTTCACACCTGAAAATGGCCAGAAAACGGGCCGAAGAACGGTCCAGAAAACAGGCCGAAAAATGGCTAAAAACCAGGTGTGCCAGCTAGCTGCTCTTCGTGTTTCTGGTGCTCCAGCACATGAAGACCAGCTGGCCAGGGCGCATGTCCGTGCCGAAACCCAAAGACCAGCTGGCCTTTGTGGGCATGTGCACCGGGCAGCTGGTGTTCGGATTTGCAACACTCCAGTGTGTGCACATGCATTCCAGTTTGGGCACTCAGTGTCGAAAAGGTTCGCCATCACTGATTTAGGTTATAACTTGAGGTAGGTCAAAACAGTATTTATCTATACAGTCACATAGTTTATGGTTATGTGCAAAAGAAAACAAAAAATAAGTTTGAATAAACCATGGTTAACGTATTCATAGGTAAAAATGAGAAGCAAACTGAAACTGCTTTTATTTGGGTAATTAGACTAAACCTTTCCAGCGGTACTTACAAGTACTTGACTCTCAGCTTTTAATCAGTCAGAGATTTTAGATCTGTTTGCCTCTGTACATCAAGGTTACAGATGGGCAAAAATCCTGTTCCTTCTTTAATTTCTACGGGAAGTATTGACAGCATGAAGAACCTTTTTTATTGGGTATCTGCACCAATTTATTGCAAGCATGAACACAACCATCTGCCTGATGATCTGCAAATATGTGCTTTAGATAGCCGAAGAAGGAAGCTTCTGCAAAATGTACAGTAGCTCTCCTCTTCACCCACTTTTAGGTTAGCGATGTATCACAGATGACTAATTTTGATATTGCTGATCTGCTTGTATCTATGTATTGTGCAATTGTCTGCAAAGCTGACATTTTAAAATCTTAAGCAGCATTTTCTGATGCCAATAATTTCCCACCATAAATCATTTAAATAAGAAAAATGCATATTGTGAGATTGTAATCAGCAGCTTTCTTGATCTGAGGAAATATAAGCTAGATAGTTTAACATTTGAAACTGTCATACTACTGTTGTAGATGTTTGCTTTAATTCATCCATGTGAATTCTAACATACACCCTGAATGTCTCTTCTGTTCCCCGTCTATCAAGTAATATGCATATAGATTCCATTTTTTCATGGATGTGTTTTGGCATTTACATACATTTTTCCAGCTTCTATTCATTTCTAGAGCAGAAAGTGAACCTGAAGCAGTTGCTAAAAATATGGAAGAACCAAATACTCGGTTATTTTTTCTTACTGCATGTAAATACATACAACAAAGATAAAAGATAGAAAAGTAATGCCGGTAGTCCAGGGGTGTCAAACTGTCAGCCCGTGGGCTGGATGGTTCACACGGAGGTCACATGTACCCTTTCCACAAAGGGAAAAAACGCCACAGTACATCATGCTACATGACGGCAACATGAGGCTGAGAGTTTGACACCCGTGAGATAGTCCTTGAATTAGGATTGTAATTAAGCCCAGAATTTCAATCATGTCGTGATCATTGTAAAGTAGGGGATCACTTGACTGTACCCAATTTTACAACCTTTTATGCAGCAGGTAAGTGGTTATTAAACATTGTTCATTATGGGGAAGTTTTGGGAGATGAGCGAGTCATTTTCAGGATCTGTCATACCTTCAAACACTTTTAAGTTGAGGACTACCTGTACTTCATTTTAGTGAGGCTGTTGTACTTTTTTTTCTTAGTATAAAAGTAAAGATAAAAGTTTTCCCTATCCAGTCATATCCAATTGTAGGGAGCTGTGCTCATCTCCATTTTTTTAGCTGAGGAAGCCAATGTTGTCTGAAGACACTTCCATGGTCATGGCCAGCATGACAATATGCCGAGCTGCACACCAAAGTGGTACCTATTTATCTCCTTGTATTTGCATGCTTTCAAACTACTAGGTAGCAAAAGTTGGGGCAAGTAACGGGAGCTCACCCCATTGTGTGGTGCTCAGACTTTGAACCTGGGCTATCAGCTTTCCAACCAATAAGACCACCATCATAACTGCTGAGTCATTGTTTCTTGGTACTATATGTAATTCAAACTCAGCTGTGTACAGATTTTTCTTGACACTGAGAGGGGTCCTTCAAGGATACCTTGAAAGCTGCAACTGCAAACTATGATTAAAACTGCTTTATCTATCTGTGTGATGTATATGGTCATTGATCTCACACAGGTGACTCTGGATAGTATACAAAAACTAAGAACAAAAATATTGCACAACATATAACTCTGATGTCCAAGGATAAACAAACTAGCACACCAGTAGTAGCAAAGCTGATCTGAATTCCTGACCCAAAGGCCTGGAGAAACAGCCATGTAATCAATGCAAAACAGGGTGGAGGCTATCTGAATCTCTGGAGGGAGTCCCGTTCCATAGGGCAGGTGCTCCTACTGAGAAGGTATGACTTCAGAGTTCAAGATACTGTTTGATAGAAGAGATTTAAAACATGTCCCTTCTATTAGATCTGGTGAGATGAGCAGAGATGGAGAAAAAGTGATCCTACAAATAATTTCTAGTACTTCCCATCTCATTCTAAACACACTGAAACTATAATGGGATTCTGGGTATGGAAATCACAACCTATATGGAAAACATCAAGTTGGATAAGGATACCTTACTCTTCATTACGGGACCTAAATTATCATGGCAGTCATGATGATTAAAAATACACAGTGTGTCTGAACAGAAGGAATGCTGCAACATAGATTGTACACTTGCTTAATACTGTAATTTTAATAGCTACAATTTAGGACACTGCCATAAGAATATAAATTGACTGTTCTTTAATTTAAAAAAAGATCTGCACAAACCCTTTATTAGAAACAAATATCCTAAGCAGATGGTCATCTGTTATTCAACAGATTTAAGTTCATGTATCCACTATGCCATGGGTTGTTTAAATCATAACTTGTGAATATAACAGTGAATATCTCACACTAAACCATTCATGGATGCATAATGTGCATCCTTCCAGATGTTGCTGTAACTAGCACAGCCAGTAGAAAGAAGTTTTGATTCAGTAGAAAGAAGTTTCGATTCAGTAACATCTAAAAGTCTTCATATTAGGAACCCATGCAACAGTTTAATATAAAAGTGGAACATGGATTAATACAAAGTACTTTTATTGAACTAATAAATGTTATTCAGAAAGAGTTGGGCAAACAATTTTTTAGTATTTGACACAATTTAGATATGTTTAGAATAATTAGCATAACTCTGATTGTGCCATCAGGGTTTTCTTTCATATCACATCTCTAACCCATATACAGAAATGTACATCATACTTTTTAGGAAAGAAATTTAAATCAAGAAAGAAATTTAAATCAAGAAAACAATTCCTTGTTTTCATTTTTCTATTTTTACTGTTTCATATTTTCATTCTTATTGCAAAAAGATAAAACTGAATATGCATTTTTTAAAAGGGGCTAGCATAAGCCTAATTGCTTTAATTGATTTTAAGTAATAAGACAGTTTCAATCGTCAGCCCTGATTATCTATGACACAAACAATGTATGATTTGTTTTTGCTCTTGCTGTATACGGTTCGCTAGAGTGAATTTCCCTAGCCAAGACAAACCAAACAGATATAATTTTAAAAAAAGTCATATAGGGACACAGATATTGACCTTTTAGCTTCAAAGCATGGCTCGAGAGGTAAACCATATGAAATAGCTGATCATCCAAACATATCTTACGAGGGGGAAAAGAAAAAGGAATGCAAAAGGCCCACAACCAACAGCATATGCTTGCTGGGAAGGAGCTTTGCAGAATAAATCTGTGTAGCCTTCTGACTGTACCTGTGAAAGGCCTTGAAATCTAATAAGCCTCACCAGAAAAGGTTTCCGAGCAAGGCCCAAGATGGGGTGGCCTAGAATTCAAGACCCACAGCCATTCTCCTTCATTTTATTTTGCTTACCTATATTGCCTCCCGCTTGTCCAAAGGGGGAAAGCTTTATTTTCTTTCTGTCTTCCCCCATATCTCCATTCTGCGCTTTTATCCACATTTTCATTCAACTTCCGAGCTATATGTGTACCAAGTCGGATGACAAGTGTATTCGTTTACAACAAGCAGGAACTTTTTTGGGGGTGGGGGTGGAAGCACTTCCAAGAACCATTTCACAAAAGAGCAAGGAAGGGGCACAAGGAGTTAAATTATTCCACAACACCCAAACATTCTCACACTTCTTAGTTTAACCCAACAGGGTTTTCCAACTAACTCCCCCCCCAACAACACCCCCAGTTACCCTTTGCTCTCCTCGGGGTAACAGCCAAGACACACAATCAAATTATACTTAGCAGGAAAGGTTGGGGGGGGGGGGGAGGTTGAAAGTTGAGGAACAAGAAAGGGAAGGCTTCGTTTGGAAGGCTACCCACCTCGCCTCACCCAAACCCCCTTAAGATATTTCAAATATTATAGTTTAAGTAGGTGGCTGCTGGCCTGAAGCAGTTACTAGAACCGGCCAACTTTGAGGGAGCCATCTCCAGTGACAGCAGAAACGCCAGAACTCAACTCCAGAGGAAAACATGAGGGAAGGAGGGGGGGGGCGAAGTGCGGGAGTTTCCATAACGGTAATTTTTAGCAGAAGGGAATCCTAGAGGCCACGAGGGGACACTTTGGGGGTGTTGAGGGGGGGGGACTTAGTACCCCAACTTCACATCCCCCCTCCCCGGAAACAGAAGAGAGGGAGCCTTCCCACTTGAGGGGAATTTCTGTTGGGCGAGCGGAATCTGCTTACTTCGGGGAGTGACTGTTGCAGGCAGCACCTTAACTGCCCCACCACCACCACCACGACCCCCTCTCCCCCCCCAAAAAAAACACACGCTTCCCTAACCTACCTGCTGCAGGGGCATTTCCAAAGCCTAATAATGCCCCCCCTTCCCCTTCCCGACAGCTCCAAGAGTTGAGAATCGGGAAGGGCCGCGTGTCTGTGGGCGAGAGAGGCGGCGAGGCGGGCACAGGCGCGCACCCTGTTGTGTTATGTGTGCAGTTCTGTGTGGTTGCTCAGGCCAAAGGAAGGCTCTGGTGTGTCCCCCCTCCCCCCCGCTCGGATCAGCGCCCCCTCCTTCCCTCTCTCTCTCTCCCTCCTTCGCCCGGCTCCCAGTCACAAACGCGGCCTCGGCGCACGTGTGCGAAACGTCACCACCGAGTCCGGGGGTGAAGCGAAAAAAGCGACCAGCGGGACAGAGAACCTTCCTCTTCCCCACGGCCATGCTGCCTGTTCAGACCCTGACCCCCCCCACCGCCGGGGAGAGAAAGGTCGAAACCCGGCCGGCCTTCTGGCGCATTCACACGAACCACGCCGCCAGAGCCTTGGTTTCCCCTGTGCCAGGGCGCTCTGCTTCCAACGCCGGCCTCTTTGTTCCTGCTTTAAGGCAAAGGAAGGGGACTGTCCCCCTCCCCCAGTAATCCCCCCACCTTAATCGGAGAACTACCACCCTCGAGGTTTACTTCGATCAGTTGGGGACGCCCTACTTGTCCCCAATCCCCCCCTGCTGCCGGGCTATGGTGGCTTCCCGCCAGGGGAAAAAAAGATAAAAAGTTTGTGGCACTGGGGAGAGACGTCGCATACAAAAGCGGCCACGGCACCCTTCTTTCAGGGAGCGCACCCCCGTCCCGCAGCGTAGAAAGGAAACTCAGCCCTCCCCCAGAGACCGGGAAGGAGGAATTACCAGGGATCGGCCTCCGCTTTCACTGGCGGGATGCACCAGCACCACCCGTCCGGCGGGCCCGTGCGGGGTGCAGCACAAGGAGGTGCCTCCGCCGCTCACGAGAGTAGGCCGAGCGCCCTCCGCCGCGCCACCATCAGCCCCGGGAAAGCTGGAGCCCCAAGTCGCCCCCAGCGCGGATGCCCCGGAACTGCTGTGCAACTGAATGAAAGCGCTGTTGGCGACGGCAGGAGCGAAACGAGCGGGGAGGCTGACGGCAACCGCGGGGCTCCCTCCGGGATCCATGGGAGGCGAAGCCGACCAAGCCGAGAGGCCGTGCGGGTGGAGTCCCCTCCGCATCCTTCTTGGGTGGATGTGCACCCGGAGCCGAGTCTCCTCCCACCCCTTTCGCTCGCCACCCCTTCCCCCCGGGCCTTCCCGAGTCTTTAGCTACTTAAGGCCCGGGCCCGCCTCTAAATGGTCCAGGCTGCGGATCCCGGGGAAGGGTCCAGCTTTAGGAGGAGACGTTGCTAAGGCGAAGGAGCCCGCATTATGGGCAGATGCGGCGGATGGATTTTGCGGCCACTCCCGCTGTGTGGGGCTAGCTGGAAAATGGCTCCAGGAAGCAGCGGCAGCTGCCGCTGACAATGAATAAAGAGAAGGGAGAAGGGTTACGCGCCAAGAGCCTCCCGCGAAACTCAGATTTCCCGCTCGCTTTTCAAACCAGATTTGCATAGCCCCGCCCTTTCAGCGTGCCGAGCCTGGATCGTGAAGCCATTGGTCTGCTCCCTCTGCCAGGTCTCCCAATCGGGAGAGTCTTGGACACTTTGCGAGTTTCTCATTGGATCGTTAAGGCACGGGTTTGCCCTGTTTTGCATTGTCCTTGCCGATTGGTTGATTAGTTGGGGGATTCCCTTTCGAGATGCCGGGATTCCGGACTTTTAAAGCCGAGACCTCCCACCGTTCGTCTTTATTCCTCTCCGAACTTTTCTCCTGTTTTACCGGTTTGCACTGAAAATGAGTCACAGACGTAGGACTGAACTCAGTGGATTGCTGGAGTATTAAAAACAAAATCTCCGATATCCAAGCTTCGATTCGGAAGAAATTACACTGGAACGGCTGCTTGAAGGCTATTGTAATTTATGCCACAATTAAACTTTTAATGACTACAAGATTTACCCCTCCCTTTCCTTTGGTCATCTGATAGGTATCTGACCTTGTCGGTAGATCACTAAAGACTGCTAATAGAAACAAAATTATCCCCTGGAAGTACAAATTCAAATTAAATTGTTTAAGTGATTTAAGCATAAAAAAACCCGCATTTTGTTTGGAAGATCTGTGGACAAATTGCTTTCAAGCATTCAAACAGTTGGTGGACTCAATTAATGGCAATTTGCACTAGGTTCTATTTGATAGAGTGTTCTGATTTAGACTGAAAAAAATACAAAGTGTTGCCTACATACCTGAATTAGATTTACCTTACTTTGTGGCAGATATTGTAATTCAGATTTCAGGGGATATAAGTGACTCCAATCCTCTTTGTGTTTGTGTGTGCCTTTCCTTTGAAGCTTTCTTCAGTTTGATATCAAACTATTTACCAAGAGCAATTAATGAAGAGCTCCAAAAGGATCTTAAAATTGTACATGCAAGCTATGTGCAGTTCAGTAACACTTCCACCCTTCATTTATACAGTGATGGAATAAGAGCTCATCAGGGAAAAAAATCTTAGGATCACAAGGATAGTCAATTTGTATGTCAACTCAATGTGTTGGTAAATGTGAAAAAAAACAAATTATATGGTAGGGTTTATTAGAAAATAGCTACGAAAGTGCATATATTTTTCTTCATGGATCGGGGATTATCAGTGAAGCTGAATGGGAAAAATTTAGAACAGACAAATGAAGGCATTTCTTCACACAGTACAATTATCCCATGGAATTCATTGCCATGAGATATATTGATAACCAATAATGGGGAAACTTAGAAAGAATGGGCAAATGTATGGATGACAGCTGTGCCAAGAAGTATTAGTCTTGAAAAGTCATGGCTTCAAATACTAATTGTAGAGGAGAAGCGTATGTTTCCATCTCCCAAAGATATGTGGTTTGGCCGGTTTGAGAAACAAAATTATGGAATTTGCTGTGCCTTGACCTGATCCAGCAGAGCTATTCATGTTTGCTATTATAAGACAGATAATCTATGTAAATGTAGCATTCCTAAAAGAATATGAGAAAGACACATACATCAATTCCTTCCCCCAAATAATGCTGGCTTTAGGTTATGGCCATGGCCTAAGGTACCATAGCTTAAGGGTGCCATTGTTGCCCTCTTTCCAAAATTCAAAATGCAAATTTGCATCAGCGAGCGATGGGGCTATCGGTCATGGTAGTCTAGGGGCGTAATATACCCTTGAGCTGGCATTGCATCAAAAGAGGATAACTGCAATACTGTACTTCATATGCACATAACATGACTGAGTGGTCATATTAATAGCACCTTTAATACCAAATACTAAATTTTCTTTTTTTTTTTAAGAGATGACCTACCCTTGATTTATATAATTTATTAAAACTGGAAGTAACTGTTACCATTGCTGCTAGGAGAGATACACATTAATCTAAGCAGATATAAATTTCAAATATTGATTGTATTTTAGATCAGCGGCCCCCAACCTGTTGGGCACCAGGGACCAATTCCATGGAGAAAGGTTTTTCTGTGGATCAGTGTTTCCCAACCTTGGCAACTTGAAGATGTCCAGATTTCAACTCCCAGAATTTCCCTGGCTGGGGAATTCTGGGAGTTGAAGTCCGGACATCTTCAAGTTGCCAAGGTTGGGAAACACTGCTGTAGATCATAGGGGCGTGGTTTCACTTCTTTGCATGGCTCAGTTGCTGGCATGCCAAGGCCCAGTGCCAGTCCATGGCCCAGGGTTTTGAGACCCCTGTTTTAGATGATAAGTTAATTTTGAATCCATTTTTAACATTTTAATTTTATTTTCTCAGCTATTATTTTAATGTATTGTTAGAGTCAATCTTTCCTTCAGGATATTCAGGTGGCATTTGTTACCTCCTCCTCCTATCTTTGCACAACAATAACCTTATGAAAATGGTTGGGCTGAGGCAGAGTTTGGGCTATCAGTGAGGGTATGCATAAGTCAATTCGCAATATTTTATCACCAGGATTACTATTTTAATTTTGGATTTTAGGCAATCCTATCAGGTAGTTGAGACAAGACATAGTCACTAATTTGTATAAGGGAAACTTAGAAGTCACACTGTCCTGATTTCTTAGTTGAATATCTTAATCATGGTTTGGTTTTAGCATCTAGTCCACATGACATTTGTAGGACCTGTAGCTTCTGATTTGGTTGGGGACAAGTTGAATACAATGCAAAGGGAAAAGATGGTTTGCATGGCCTTCTTATCAGGACTTTTTGGTTTAAAGGAATTACACCAAGTTTTTTTCTTTATATATTTCCAGCTTAGCCTTCATGCCACAGAACCATAATTGCCTCATTTCATTAATGAAAACAATATATCCAGTATTTTCCAACTAACAGCTTCCTGTAAAGTGCCCCAGTCTCTTAACCAGGTTGTTCCGGATTGACCCAGAGGGACTACTAGAAAAAAAGTTTCATAAGTGTTGCTAAGCACACCAGTAAGGTTTAGTATATAACTTGCCCAAGAGATGAGCATGAATCCTTGTTTTTAACCTTGATTTTCTTGCCTCTCAAATTTCTAACAGTCATCCAGACTTCAAGTCATGTCTTGTGTAATTTCAAAATAGATCATAACACAGCAAAAAGGATGAACTGACCTTGGATGAAGATCAATAAACTAGTATTCAACCCAGCAATGGGAAGAGCAATCTCCATGGAATGGGATAAAGGCATAAAGATTTAAATAACTTAAGGCAGGCATATCCAATTGGTGGTCTCTGAATCGCCCTGGACATCTACCGGCAGAAGTAATGCATTCACACAAGATATACGTTAAAGAAGAAAGTTTCTTATTTATTTTATACGTGGCCCAAGACAATTCCTCTTCACTCAACGCAGCCCAGGGAAGCCAAAAGGTTGGACACCCATAGCTTAGGGGAGAAATTCCTAAAGGAGTATCACTTTTAATATCTTTTTGTGATTGTTATGTCAACCCTATTCACCAAATAGTTTCCTTCATGGTATAAAAGGGGAATCACCTGCTGTCCTAATTTCCATCCCTATTTTATTATTTTTAAAGAAATTTAAGGCTGGAATAACCAATGGGCATTCCCTTTGGGATTATCCATGCTAATAATTATCCACAAAAGTTTTCCAGTAGTGCTGGAAAGCACCGTCTGGTTCTCTGTTGTGTTTTTTTAATGTACATATGTGAATTGTTGATATTAAGTCCCATTCCCCTTTTGCTACTAGTCTGTTGTCTATGTCTCTTTCTTACTTGATTGAAGTGACTGGCATGGGTCATACTCTAATCTCAATGCAGGAAATGATTGCGGGTATGCTGAGTATGCAAACTAGAAGCTGGGTCCTATTGTTACAAAATTAGACAATACCTGCACTATTTTTCCAGCAATGATTTGGGATCTTCCAATGGGGGCCATTGAGTTATATAAATGCCAGATTTCCAAATCTTTAACAGGACTTTGTTAATACTACACCTTTTCTCTTTTGTCTGCATGAGTTGGATTGTGATTTCCAAATTCAGCAATTAACACTGACATTTGGAAGAGACTAACCAACATCCACATTCCTCATCTAGTCTAAATAAATGTACATGAAATTTTGTAATTCTTAAATTCATCCTATTTTTTTTTTCCTACTTGTCTCTTTCCCTTTTATTACCCTTTATACCTCTCAACACCATCTCCATGATTAAAATACATATTATAGGGTATTTTGAAAAGCTTAGTGTCTTATACATGTTTCTCTTTAACATATTTATTGCATAGTTTGCAAAACTAATGATCAGATTAAAAATATAGCAGGAGAGTATTTGGTCAATAGATTACATTCATAATAGATTCCAAGATATAGTCTTATCAGTGTCCTTTGAACCAACACTGTGTTTTTTGACAAACTGATCAAAGGTTTATTTTTTGCATGTTTCAGTACAAAGAAAATATATAAAACAGAATGTCACCAAAGCAAATTTGTTGCTGGTTATTGATTTGTAATTAGCAATAAAAATTGAGAATTTAAAAATTCACTGTCCTAACTTTTAGCAAACCCCGTCTATTCACTCTGCAACACTAACATTGAGTTGTTCTGGCAAGATCTCATTAGCAAATTATTCATGTTTGGGTTTTCTTAAACATAATGGCCATTTGGCTTTTGGCTGAAAGTGTCCAAAGCAAGCTGAACACAAGCTAAAACAAAGTCAAAACAGTGGAATGATTTAAATCTATAAGGTGAAAGTGATCTGATTAAAATTGATTGAGAGCACAAGTTAGAATTCCCAAAGTCTTGAGTTCTGCCATACAGCCTTCTAAAAGACTTCTAAAGTAACAGATTTAGGAATTAAGAAGGTTCTAAAAGTGCAAACTATGTAATAAAGTTCCCAAGACACTGGCTGAAAAAAATAGACCATTTATTTGAACAGAAGATGAACAGCAGCAAGGTGGATAGACTCAGCCACAGTGGTGATGAGTACATTGTAGGAAGAGAAGAAGAACTAGATTAGGAACAGATTGTTGTTGAGTCAGCCTATTCACTAAGTATCAGCAACAACTTGATGGCACATAATCCATTTCCTGCTGTACAGAACTATGCAATGATCACATTGATAAGATGTTTATTTTTCTAATAGATTACCCAGGAAAATAAAGTGTTCTAAGCTAATTATTATTATTATTATTATTATTATTAATTATAATTAGAACTTTTCACTTGAAAACGTTTCAGTGGTTCCTGAAGAGCATCTTTTTAAATTCCATCTTAGAATATATTATGAACTTCCTCTACTATCATACTTAAGAAGCAGACTTGATCTTCTACAGAAAAGCTAATTGGCTTCATTTTATGTGGTTTAAAGTTGTATCCTATATATCAACCAGTAGGGGTCATCTTCACAGCTAATTCTAAGAAGTCATTCTATACAGGGATAAGGAAAGATAGCATGATTGTAAAGTAAATCTTAGTATTTCTATCCTTAGCCTTATTATTCAAAAAGAAAAATAATGCTGATACAAATAAACATTGGAAATATAAAATATGATTAGAAAGAGAACAGAAAAAGTGGGGAAACCCCCAACCACTGTAAGCAATCAAAGAAAGCCAATTTAGAGTAGTGGTTAAGGCATCAGAACAGAAACCAGGAGTTAGCTGGGTGATCTTGGGCTAATTAATCACTTTCTCTCAGCACTAGGAAGCAAGCAATAACAAACCACTTCTGAAATCTTGCCAAGAAAATTTCAGGAACTTGTCCAGGCAGTTGCCAAGGAGTTAATACTGACTCAAACGAACAAGAACAAAACCAATAAAATAAAAGGAGATGACTAACAAGTCTCTAATAACCAGCAGATCTAAAGTATCAAGTGGCTAATATATATATTAGCCACTTGATACTTTAGATCTGCTGGTTATTAGAGATTTTTACAACCCCTGGTAAGCCCCAATTATGGGAGGAAGCTAACTGCTTCCATCATCTGTCAATCGGCTCGTCACAAGAGTCCATCACGACAGAAACCCAATATTTTTACTGTTGCCTTTGTTATATTTTGTGTTATATTTGTGCTGATAAATAAATAAAGGGAGACTAGTATAGATCTATTTCAAGCTATTTAGCTCTCATCAGCTAAATCGAATCCCAGTAAGGGTATAGCTAGCTGATGAGAGCTAAATAGTTTGAAATAGATCTATACTAGTCTCCCTTTATTTATTTATCAGCACAAATAAAACACACACACACACACACATATATATATAAGCAACAACTGTGTACTATAAGATGTTTTATATCCAATTTCTATCACATATTAATTAAACTATAAAATTGATAATAGGAAAAAGTAAAAGCTATACATGGAAAAATCCTATGAATAATGTGTATGATTATTGTATACATTCTAGAATGGAAACTTGGAATTAGAGAATTAGTCCTTGATTAGTAACACATTCAGTGACAACTTGAAATTACAAAGATGCTGAATGAGACTTCTGTCCAGTTCTTGAAATTCCAGCCATTGCAGCAGCCCCAGGGTCACGTGATTGTGATTTGGGAGTTTGATGTATTTAAAAATGGTCACAGGGTCCCTTGGTCATGTAACTGCCATTTGCAATTCACTGCCAGCATCTGACGAGGAAAAGAAGTCACATGTCAGTCAGGTAAAGTTGCACTTAAAATCACAGTTCTAGTAGATCCTATTGTGGATAATAATTTCATATCTTACCAAATAAGAAGCAATGTGCCCATAGTTGGTTTGCTGTTGGTACTTAGGTTCTATTTCAATTATTTCAGTGTACTTCAAGAAATACCAGATTATATTTGGAAGAAGAACACAAATTGTAAATGCAGGGATTGAGTTGTAAATCCACAATAGTCTATGAAATATGAGGACATTTTACAGGTTATCTCACATGGAGGTTCAATGTTAACTTCCCAATTCTCTGGATTTTTGAAGTACAAGTGAAAATTGCAATGTGCTTTCACCTCAACCCATTTTTAACAATAATGAAATGCCTCCAAATTGACTACCTGGTTCAGATAATACAAAGCTAAATTTATAGGGTTAAAAATGATTCACTGAAAAATAGAAGCAGAGAGGTTTGGGTTTTTTTTTTTAAGAAAAAGGAGCTTCATGTTTTCAAAGAGCCTTAAAACAAAGTTTTTCAAATGGATGATTATGACATATGATTATTCCTTTCACTTTTGACATTGGATACTTTTCAAGAGAGCTAGTTAATAAATAAATATATTTAGACTAAATAACAATGGTTCGTGCGTACCCTAATTTCGACTTCCATCATTATTCTATTATATATTATCTATCCACCCACTATTATTGTCTGTATTTGCAAAAAAGACTGTGGCTAATGTTCTTTGGATATGCAAATCACAATGTATAATCTGTCCCTGTGGTTATAAACTTGTTTAACTACACAAGTACACACTCACTGTCCTAGAGAAAAGCTTCACCCAACAGTTCAAGGATTGCTTATTCTCCTCTAATAATCACTAATAATTCCAGAAAATGGATAGTATAAAGGTAAGTACAGCAAGTCCCCATCATTTCCTTAGTTGCATCGCCTGAAATTAAGGCACTATTTATTTCTCCTTTCTCATAAGGTTTGCAATTAGAACCACCGTCTTTTGCAGAAAATGTCCTTTCCCTGCTCAGCTTGAGCGCTCTAGCAAGTCTAAATAAACCATGATAGATCACAGATCGCCTTCTCCATATATAATATTTGTTTGTTCACTCCGGTCAAATGTTTTTCTGATTGCCTCAACTTTCAGAGGTTGGGATAGAATTGGTTCTCGGGCCAGTTGCCAAGCACCCCACAAACAAGAGATCACCATTTGCAATCTTCTCTACTGGCATTTTAAAATCCCTTAATTATTTTAAAAGAACCTCAAGGCAGTGAACATACCTACTACTCCTTCCTTCTCCTATTTTCCCCACAACAACAACCCTGTGAGGTAAGTTGGGCTGAGAGAATGACTGGCCCAAAGTCACTCAGCTGGGTTTCATGCGTAAGGCAGGACTAGAACTTACACACTCCTGGTTTCTAGGCCAGCGCCACATCAAACTGGCTCTGTAAAACTGTAAAAATATTTTAAACATAAATACTTCAAATGCAAATCTATGGTTATATTCCTTTTAGAATTTTGGCCTGCCACACTTTCTCTTATTTCATTATGCTGTTTCTTTAGTATAGTCGATGGGAGGGGGGAATAGACAGGAGTGAGATTGTGGAATGTATTGTTTTTCATTCTTTACTAGAAGCCAAGGTCATCCTTTGTCTCCGCACTTTCACACCTGACCGGAAGAAGTTGGGTGTAGACGCCGGCGTGGAAGAAGACTGGACCATGTGATGGACTGTGGGTGTGGGGACAAGATCATGAACTTTTAACTGGGTGGGATTCTGATGTTAACTTCCAGAGTTGGAATCCCACAGCACGATGCCAACATGCCTGCCTTATTAAATTGGAACTTTAAGCGTAGTTTTGCCTTCGACTGTGATTTAATTCTGCAAGGTATTTGGAACACTGACACATGTCACATGAAATAGACATTGCTTAGTTAAAAGAAAAAAGAAGAATTTTAGCTGTCAGTGTAATATTCTGCATAAACCATAAGGTGGCACTGATCTACTATGATATTAAAGTGGGGAAATAAGCGGTCATCTGAAACATGCCTGATATAGATTCAAGACTGCCATAAAACATAGTCATTGAGCTTGTACTGAAATACGTATTTAGAAAACTTAAGTGTACACAGGAAAATAAACTTTGACATGGCTTTTGCTTAAAGCATTTTGCTTGTTTCTTAGACGTAGCCCAAGTCCTGTTATCTAAACCACGTGGGTTAACTGGGTTATTTATCGGAGTTTTGGGCGAGGTGGTACACTCCCTTTTCCTAATTCAGGTACAGCAAAGTCAAGCAGTCTCCTGGGTTATATATTAAAACCTGAAACATAAGAGAAGTTATGAACTCTGACTCAACATTCCACCCAATGGGTGGAAACTAATCAAGGAGAGAAGCAACTTAGAACTGAGGAGAAATTTCCTGACAGTTAGAACAATTAATCAGTGGAACAGAAGTTGCCTCCAGAAGTTGTGAATGCCCCAACACTGGAAGTCTTTAAAAAGACGTTGGATAGGCATTTGTCTGAAACGGTATAGGGTTTCCTGCCTAGGCAGGGGGTTGGACTAGAAGACCTCCAAGGTCCCTTCCAACTCTGCTATTGTATTGTATTGTATCATCTTAGACTGACGGTGAGATTGCAGTATTATGAATGCAGAATTCATGAAAGGGATCATAGCATGGATTCCTTTGCCCGCTCCCCAGTAAAACCTACGAATGCTCCCCATTACCATGAAGGGACAATGTTTTCCTGCTAAAACCTTCATATAATGAATGAATCAACCATTCCCCAAGTCAGATCAGCCCACAGTTGCCTTCTGCAAAGTAGAAAAAGCCAAGTTTTTTCTTCAGTACAGAACATCTGGGGGATGAAGAATGTGCACCATCCATATTACTGTTGCCTTGTGTTAATATGTGCTTAGTCAAGAGTTGATTGTACACCTGGGCAATGTAAGCAGTCCCCTACTACGGCACCAAATTTTAGGGGGTGTCAAAGTGGGAAAGATCTCTGAAAAACACACTATGAGTTTGATCATCTTTCATTGTTGTTTTACATTAGAATTTCTTTGTACAGTTTCTTAAAATCCTTTACTCAGAAAGTCAGTTATGTGGTAATGAACAGCCCACTAATCACGCGTTGCAAGTCACACAATTATTTTTTTTTACAGTATTACAGCTAAGGACTTCAGGAAGCTGATATTACTGAAGCAAGACAAAAGTCTGACAAGGAGGGTAATGAGTTAGCAAGTTGTGCAATTATGGAGCTTATTAAAGTTATACCCCAAAAAGCAGTAATGGTGCACTCAATGGGTTCCACCACAAAAGCGCGTAGGACAAAATCGCGCTCGACAAAAGCGCGCTGTGACGTCATCACAGCGCGACGAAAAAGTTCGAAAAATGTAAAAATAAAGCGAAAACGTTACCCTAAGCCCCCCAAACCTAACCCTAAACCTAACCCTAAACCTAACTCTTAACCTAACCCTAAACCTAACCGTTAAAGTAACGAAAAACCTAACGCTAACCCTTAACCTAACCCTAACGCTAACGCTCTAAAGCTAACCCTAACCCTTAACCTAACCCTAACCCTAACCCTAAACCTAACCCTTACCTTTATGTGAATCGGCTTGCTTTAATTTAATTTTTATTAATTTTTATTTGAATTTTTCGATCTTTTTCGTCGCGCTGTGATGACGTCAAAGGCGCGATTTTGTCGATCGCGCTTTTGTCGTCCGCGCTTTTGACGGGTCACGCACTCAATGATACTCTGTTAAGCAAGACTCCCAATTTATAGAGATGAAGGGGGGAAAAAACCTTGAAAACTATATGTGTTACTTTGCCTTCAGTTCTCAAATGAGTTTATTAAGGCAATACTTTCCTACTGCTCTGGTCTTCTTTATGGCAGATTGAGCAAACCAACCCAAGGCCTGTTGTCATTTTCAGGCTCAGGAAATTCCATCATATCCTCTTTATGAAGAAAACTCTAACTTCAACCCTAGCAACTTTAGGGATTCCTGAAATGCTGAGTAGCCAACAACTTGAGCTAGGTGGGGCCCATGACAGGCCTCCGAAAGCTGTTTCTATCCCATGAATGAAAAAGCTGCTATATGAATAGCCTATTTGCCTTTCACCTGCTTAGCAATCTTGTAATTTGGCATGTACCGTTGTCATTTGCACGCTAGAATCACCAAAACCTGTGTTACAACTGCCTGCCCTGTGGGAAATGATCTGTAGATAAATGCAGCAGCAGTCAAAGGATACTTGTAGAGAACTGGCCTTGGGCAGCGTTTCTGCCATTGAGAGAATGTGTTTGTGCGTGGAGGCACTTTCAAGCCACTTTCTCACTCCTGGTGAGTCTCTAGACCCGTGATGGTGAACCTATGGCACGCGTGCCACAGGTGGCACACGTAGCCATACTTGCTAGTATGTGAGCCATCAGCTCTGGTGCGCGCCATCTGATTTTTGGCCTTCCAGAGGGCTGGGGGAGGCCGTATTCGCCCTCCCCAGCTTCTGGAAAGCCTCCGGAGCTTGGGGAGGGCAAAAAACGATCCATTTCTGGCTTCTGGAGGGAGGCCTCTTCAGGCTTCAGGAAAGCCCCCAGAGCCTAGGGAGGGCGAAAAATCACCCCCATGTAGGGGGGATTGTTGAGGATTCAGAAAGTCCTCGACTTACGACCTACCAGCCAGCAACAAGCCAAGCCGCGGCCTGATTGGCTAGGCGCCGCTTGACTTAAGCGCGGGCCGCTAGGGGCGCACTTATTGGCTTTCCCTGCTTGACAGCTCCGTATAAATAGGGGTGTGCACGCATGCACATTAAATTGTGGGTTGGGGGGGGCACACACGCGCAATAGTGTGCCCGAGCAAAGTTTTGGCATGCCTTTAGAAAAATGTTCGCCAGAGAACGACTGGCTCAAGGTCACCCAGCTATCTTTTTGCCTAAAAAGCAGCCCGTCTCCCAGTTTCTACCCTGATGTCTCAACCAGTGCACCCTTCAGGTTCTCACAAAAAAACCTAGTGAGGCATCAAAGTTGAAGAAATGAAATAAAGCACCAGGCTTCAAAATCGGAACTGAGACCAGTCCAGTGGCCTTCCGTCTCCCCGCAGGCCAGATATGGTAGCCCTGCAAGCAGCCTCTCCTCCGAACTCAGAAATTAAGCACCTAAACCAGAGGCCTCCAACCTTGGCAACTTTTAAGCCTTGTGGACTTCAAGTCCCAGAATTGAAATTCAGCTGGGGAACTCCCAGAATTCCCTAGCTGGCTGGGGAATTCTGGGAGTTGAAGTCCACAAGGCTTAAAAATTGTTAAGTTTGGAGGTCCCTGTCCTACACTTAAAAAAAAAAAAGCACTAGAATTCCAGCTTCTCTAAATGCAGCCTGGGGGGGGGGGGGGGAAGACTGGCGGCTGTTTCACTTTGGCCGCAAGAGGAACTTCTCAAATTCTCCACGACCACGAAGCCTGAGCTTGGAAACACCCAAGATTCGGCTGGACCGCCCCCAGACCTCAATCTGTTCACAGAGACCAGGGCTGCGTGTACACGCATACCTCCTCACGACCTGTTTTTGAACCCGCGTGGGAAACACCTCCCCCCCCCCAAAAAAAAAAAAACCTCCAGCGCTCCAACATGCAGCCTTGCTGGCTTCGAATGGCTGCAAGCAAAGTGAAGCTTGTCGCTCCGAGCCAAACCCGGAAAGATGGCCTTCCCCGGGCGGTTATAGCAGCAGGCGCTCAGAGCGACCACAACCCCGCCGCTTCCGAGCACATTCCTCCTTCCTGGGGCGTTTTCTCCCTCGCAAAATCTGGACGGCAGCCCAGACCTCACCCGCTTAGGAGGAGCTGGCTTCCCTTTTTGGCCCAAAGTCCCTGGGACTCTCCCCTAGCGCCGGGCCTTGAGCTGTGCGCGGAACTGGCGGGGGGGAAAGCAAGGCGGGAGCCGCAGCAGGCCAATCAGAAAGGCGGCGAGAGGCGCGCGGTTGCGTTGGTGCTGGGTTGTGTGTTGTCTGTGTGTGAGTCTGTTCCAGCGCTGGGTTGGGTCCGGAGGAAGCGAAGGCGGCGTTTTGCGGCCGGCCGGGATGCAGGATGACCGAAGCAGGCAGAATTCCCCGTAGAACGACGGGTTCCACTTTCTTGCACCCGATTAGCGACCTTTTCGGTATCCCCCTCGAGCAGGTGAGCGAACCGATCGCGGCTTCCCTTTGCAAGGAAAGGGAGATTCCCAGGCATCCAGGTCACGGTTGTCCGTCCCGTCGTCCCCCCTTCAAAGGTGGCTTTTTCCAAAAGGCAACTGGACTTTCTTGGAGGGGATTTTGTCTTTCTTTGAAAACGTTTCGCTTCTTATCGGAGAAGCTTCTTCAGTTCTCTAGAAAGAAAAATCCAAGTCAAGGAAGTCCGGTTGCCTTTGGAGGGGGGAAAAAAAGGACTTTTGGGATTTGGATTCAATGGTCCAGGGAGTGCGAGAGCTAAAGGCAAGGGGACACTTCGTTGATCGCCGGCGAGTGGGAATAGCTGAAATGGGTGATGCGTTTTGCTCTGCCTTTTGCTAGAAAACGAGGGAAGTAGAGCTCAGTGGTTAGAGAGGGCGAGGCAGCGTTTCTTTCCCGGCGCTTGAAAAGAGGCACCTGTGTCTGATAGGACGTTGTGATCATCGCTTTATTGCAATCGGCTGTACAAATAAAATAACATTCAAGCAACAAATTCTCATATGTTTGCTCAAAAATAAGTCCTGAGTTCCAATGTTATACCCGCAGGGAGAGTTTAAGATGGGCTTCCACCCGCAGAGGTGGATAGGATAGGATGGGATTTAGTTTGGGTCTAAGAACCCCGAAGAGGACTGAAGGGGGAAAAGGGAAAGACATCCGAATTAAGGGCAGGAAATAGTAACAGAAAAGGAGGAGGGAGGGAGGGAGGGAGGGAGCGTGTCAGCACAAGGCACTGCTGAAAATATTTTTTAAATTATTAATCACATATGCAACTTCCTTATCCACAATCTGTCTCTATTTTGCTTTGTAAAAGACTAGCAAAGTATTTTTTTTTAAAGAACAATGGCAGTGCTGCAAACACAATTTTTTTCTCTCCTTTTCATGGCAAAACTATCCAGATTCAGACTAATCTGGCCACTGCTCTGAGGTGAAGGGAGGTAAAACTTCATTAAAACTGTTGTTACTTTTAATGAAGTCCCTTGCCCCAGGTTTATTCCTTTAAAAATACTTCTTTCACGGACTGAAGAAAATATGCAAATATATATATATTTATAATACTTTGGCAGGTAGGAAGTTTATCAGTTCCACTTGCTTCAGAATACATGTGTATGGGACTCTGCACTTGACTTGATTATAAAGTGCCACTTGTAATGAAACAAATGCTTCAATTGCTTTTGTTTCACTGCAAAGACAATACGCAGTGTCAAATGTGCTTTCTAAAACTCTCATTTTGATTCTCTACTTAGCTAAAGTCATGGTTTGCTATGTCACCTTGTTGAGTGTTAGATGACCATCAGTGGAGAGAATTTTTGATATCCTTAGGCTCTATTCATGTTACACTATAATCCCGACATCTTGGTTAATATGATGCCTATCATTTACTTCTTATTATATGGTGAACTTTAACCAAACTTTGTGGCTTTTTGTGTCTTCAGTGTCAACCGTACTAGATAGACCACACCAGGAAATCAACTCCACCAGAAGGTTGAAACTTATTTTATTGGTATTGACTGTAATTACAGAATTTTGCAAGTCTAATTTTGTTCTGTATCTTCCTTCTCTTTGTTATAGTTAAGTGAGTTGAGGAACTGAACTACCTCCAGATGTTATCTCACTGTTGTGGAGTTACAAAATGTTTCTGCCTCCTTTGCCTGCCAACAGCTTCTTCATGCCTCCATCGCTGTCATCTTCCTTAATGTCTACACCCAAATGAGAAATAGCCATTGTTTTTATTTTTGCCAAACTGGACTTTGTAATCAGGCTTTAGAAGGCTACGAAGTTTCATTTCTACAAAGCCAATATAGCAGGAATCTCGGTTCTACCACAAATGTGCGCACAACAAAAGCGCGCCTGACTAAACCGCGGTGTCTAAAGCACGGTGACAAAACCGCGCGACGAATTAGCGACTAATTAGCCCTAAAGCGCGCCGACAGAAGCGCGCTGTAACATAACCCTCACCCTAAACCTAACCCTAAACCTAACCCTAACCCTAAACCTAACCCTAAACCTAACTGTAAATCTTACCTTAAATGAAATCGCGCTTCGGTCGGCGCGCTGTTGTCGGCGCGCTTTTGAAATCGCGGTTTTAGCGCCGCGGTGTTGTCGGCGCGCTTATGACGTTCGCGCTTTTGACGGGTCACGGGAATCTCAGGTGCAGAGAGGACACTAGGCCTCAATCCTTGCAGAAAATCCAATGCATGATGACTTTGAATAAATAAGACCGTGCTCTGATTTTTTTTTTTTCATTTTTTTGCTTACTGGCCACTTCCTATAGTAGAACAGTTGTGACTTTGATGCTTAGTTTTCTTTTTAAAAAAATACTTGTTCCAAAATACAGATATTATGGTATGCCATAGTCTTGGCCTTGTCTTGTGACAGTTGTCAAACTTATTGTGCAACAATGTACGTGACAATTGCATTACAGCAACAGTTTGTAAAATATTGAGAAACAAGCTTTTAGTTCGGTCACAAATATTTAAGGAAATAGCTTTAACATATCCTTACAAGTTTTAATTTTTAAAATTAATATATTAAGCCTTCCCACATCTTGGATATTTTCATGAACAGATTGTCTCAGATTGTTATGCTAATTTTTCATGGATTCTTGGAATGATGCTCATTCTTGAGCTGTTAGATCAAAGTAACTCTTGTGTGTGTCAGCAGCATCGACAGTAGTCTGTTTTATGCGCTGTTCTGTTCTAACGGTATGGTTTCACTTGGATCAATTGTTTTTGGCTATTTGCAACTCCTTGCAAATTTGACTCCTATGAGGGAAATTCATTTGCAGGGAGTAAACCTATTTGGAGCAGTGTATTTGCTTGTATGGACTGATAAATTTGGGAGCAGAGTGAGGTAGCTGTAGTTGTGTTTGAATTCTGTTTTAAATGTTTTTCTTAAGGCTTGTATGTTAGATTTTCTTTTTATTCCGGCACCTGTTAGCTTTTTGGCTTTTTTTGCACAACAAGGAAACGTGTATTCATTCAGCAATGAGGAAGTATGTGCTGGGTTAACAGCAATCGGTTCACTGGATTGTACTGACTGATAAACCAGATAGAAGTGTAGATTGTTTATAGGAGTTTAAAAAAAAAACCATAAGCAAGGGCGAACTAGTTCAGGCAAGACTGATTTTATTCTTATGCAGTCATAGGATCTTTTTTTATGAGTAGAATTTAATGCACATCCACAATGTTGTTTTCAAAATAAACAGTAGTACGCCTAGCATGGAAGAGAAGTAAGAAGTAGTCAAGTAAAATTAAGATAAGAAATAAAAGGCTAGGACAGCTAACTAAATCTATTTTGTACCAATTCCACTCATTATACTTCTCTAAACCTTTTTATTGTGATATATATGGTCTTTGTGTAGACCACATCTATACACTGAATTTCAGGAATTTCAGACTTGTGTAGTGTCCTTTGTTCCTTTTCTGAGTCCCAGCTGTTGATAAATGTATATTTTTACATACAATCTCATGGTAGTTAATGTATGTCTTTAATTAATTCATAGCATTTATTCGTGGCACGTCAAAACCGCGCTAGACAAAACAGCGCGGACAAATACGCGTCGACAACTACGCTTAGTCATTAGCGCGCCCACATTACCGCGTCGATATCAGCGCGACGACGGCAGCGCGAAAGGAAGGTGAATGCTTCAGTGACGTTTAAAGTGAATGCTACGTTTGTGTTTAAAGTGAATGCTTCAGTGACGTTTAGTGACGTTTGTTTTAAGCACGGCTAGGGCTAGTGACGTTTGTGTGACGTTTGTTTTAACAAGAATTTATGGACTTGCCAGAGATGAATTGACAGTTTATCAATTAACGTTTATCTGTTTTTATCAGGTTCAATTATTTCACTGTGGCAGAAATAGTCACTAAATGTTATCTTGGCAATATTATCCGCTTTTTCTTCTCTTTCTCTGATTTTTTTTTATATTTAGAGAGAGCAAGATTACAGAGTTTGCTGAATCTTAATTTCCATCAGCTTTAGACAATATGGCCCATGGTGAGAAGATGGGATTTGTCATCCATGAGCAGAATGTAGACTCACATGTTGTTATTGTTTTAAGTAGAAGTCATTTCTTTGTTAAGTAGAAGCTAAAAGTATTCCTTGCTTAATAATCATTTGTTAACTGAACATTGAAAGTTACGATAGTGCTAAACAAATGGCACAAATAGTCCTCGACTTACAACCACAAATGAGCCCAGCATTTCTGTTGCTAAGTAAGACAGTTGTTAAGTGAGTTTTGCTCCATTTTATAACATTTCTTGGCACATTTGTCAAGTGAATCACTGCAGTTGTTAAGTTAGTAGTACGGTTGTTAAATGAATTTAGTTTCCACATTGACTTCGTGTGTCAGAAGATCACAAGACCCCAGGACAACTCAACCATCATAAACATGAACTAGTTGCCGAGCATCCAAATTTTGATCACGACTATGGCACAAACCAGCAGTGGTAATTCCAGTGGTAATTGGCACACTGGGTGCTATTCCAAAAGCACTGGAATTACATTTAAAACAGTTAAAAATTGACAAAATCACCATCAGTCAAATGCAAAAAGCCGCACTGCTTGGATCTGCACGCGTATTACGAAAATACGTTACGACGTCCTAGGCCCCTGGGTGGGGCCCGACTAGTAACCAATGCCAAATCCGGCGAAATACCTGGCCGCTGTGATAACAAGATTTGGAAGGAACTGTGGAGGTTTTCTAGTCCAACCCCCTGCTCAAGCCGGAGATCCAATGCCATTTCAGACAAAGGGTTGTCCAATCTCTTCTTAAAAACCTCCAATGATAAGAGCACCCACAACTTCTGAGACCAAGCTGTTCCACTGATTAATTGTTCTCACTGTCAGGAAATGTCTCCTTAGTTTTAGGTTGGTTTTTTCCCCCTTGATTAGTTTCCATCTTGTCCCTCCTTCAGATGCTTCAGAAAATAGGTTGCCACCCTCTTCTTTGTGACAGCCCCTTAGATATTGGAATATGGATGTCATCTCACTCCTAGTCCTTCCTTTTATTAGACTAAACATACTCAATTCCTGCAATCATTCTGCATATGTTTTAGCCTCCAGTCCTCTAATAATATTTGTTCTTCTTTGCACTGCTTTCAGAGTGTGCCTTCTTTATTTGTTTATGGAGCTGATTCAAAATTTTTCAGTTTATCACAGTACAAATAGTTTTACTGTGTGGGAATGGTGTGGTGAGAGAAACTGCATGAGGTTTTACCTACATATTCCAAGAAGTTTGTTTGGACCAAGTAAGCTCTTATAACTGATGGCAATTAATGACAGTCTCCCCATAAGATAATTATCTCTAAGCCCACAAGAAACCCTTCCCATATGTTTGTGTCCCAGAAGGAGATTGATCCAAAGGTCAGAACTAGAGTTTCCTTGTTTAGAACAGAATAATCAGAAATATATTAGTAATATTAAGGCACAGAGAAAAAATGGTCTATATCAAAGCTACCATTTTCTTCAACCGTCATATAGAAGACTATAAGAGTAACTGACTGTCATGTGAAAGAATCTTCACATCTACGCTTAATTTGAAAGAGGTTAATTGAAATACTTTCCCTTTTCATGTTGTGCTGACTTATGGATTTCATCATTGTCTTCTCCTGGCAGGTAATTACTACTTTATCAGCTTCACAGTGGGTGGTCTACGAAGAGGAGATGTTCCAAGGTTCAATTTGGAATCTCAGGAGCTTTGTAGGGTATTTAAAGTTAAACTTACTGATAAAATCAGCGATGTAGTACAAAACACAGATCCAAGATAAAATAATGCTCCCCATTATTATTATTATCACAACAACACAATTGTATCACAGTGGCCAGTTGTTTCGCCGGATTTGGCATTGATTACTAGTCGGGTCCCACCCAGGGGCCTAGGACGTCGTAAAATATTTTCGTAATATGCATGCGGATCCAAGCAGTGCGGCTTTTTGCATTTAACTGATGGTGATTTTGTCAATTTTTAACTGTTTTAAATGTAATTCCAGTGCTTTTGGAATAGCACCCAGTGTGCCGATTACCACTGGAATTACCACTGCTGGTTTGTGCCATAGTCGTTGAATTTCAATTTTTAAGTCCTGGTATTTCGCAATTTTTTTCATGTTCCTTCTCAGCGACCCTGCTATCACCTGGTATTGAAATGTCTATGATTGTAACCTTATTTTTCTCAACCAGTCTGATGTCTGGTGTATTATGCGCCAGTATTTTGTCCGTTTGAAAATCCCATAAGATCTTGACCATCTGATTTTCGGTGACTTTTTCAGGTTTATGTTCCCACCAGTTTGTTGTTGTTTTAATATTACAATTTTTGCACAAATTCCAGTGGATCACTTGTGCTATGAATTGTGCCGCAATTTATAACCAGTCTGCGCAATTTTTTTACAGCAGCTAAGTATGTGATCAACAGTTTCATCAACTTCTTTGCAAAGTCTGCATTTGGCATCATCAGAGGATTTTTCGATTTTGGCCTTAATGGTATTTGTGTGAATAGCTTGTTCTTGCGCAGCCAGGATTAGTGACTCTGTTTCTTTCTTTAATGTACCTGTTGTTAACCGTAACCAAGTTTGCTCACTGTCCACTTTATCTTTTATTTTTTCCAGAAATTGGCCATGCAATGCTTTGTTCTGCCAACTCTCCATTCTTGATTTTATCACATATTTCAGTATTCTTGTTTCGTCTGTTGGGCCTTCAGTAGATTTTTGTTCTTTATTTCGATTAATAGATGTTCTTGACTTTCTTTTAAATAATCAGCCACTTATTATTATTATTATACAATTGTATCACAGCGGCCAGTTGTTTCGCCGGATTTGGCATTGGTTACTAGTCGGGCCCCACCCAGGGGCCTAGGACGTCATAACGTATTTTCGTAATATGCGTGGAGATCCAAGCAGTGCGGCTTTTTGCATTTGACTGATGGTGATTTTGTCAATTTTTAACTGTTTTAAATGTAATTCCAGTGCTTTTGGAATAGCACCTAGTGTGCCAATTACCACTGGAATTACCACTGCTGGTTTGTGCCATAGTCGTTGAATTTCGATTTTTAAGTTCTGGTATTTTGCGATTTTTTCATGTTCCTTCTCGGCGACCCTGCTATCACCTGGTATTGCGATGTCTATGATTGTGACCTTATTTTTCTCAACCAGTGTGATGTCTGGTGTATTATGCGCCAGTATTTTGTCCGTTATTATTATTATTATTATACAATATTATTATTATTATTATTATTATTATTATTATTATACAATTGTATCACAGCGGCCAGTTGTTTCGCCGGATTTGGCATTGGTTACTAGTCGGGCCCCACCCAGGGGCCTAGGACGTCGTAACGTATTTTCGTAATATGCGTGCAGATCCAAGCAGTGCGGCTTTTTGCATTTGACTGATGGTGATTTTGTCAATTTTTAACTGTTTTAAATGTAATTCCAGTGCTTTTGGAATAGCACCCAGTGTGCCAATTACCACTGGAATTACCACTGCTGGTTTGTGCCATAGTCGTTGAATTTCGATTTTTAAGTCCTGGTATCTTGCGATTTTTTCATGTTCCTTCTCGGCGACCCTGCTATCACCTGGTATTGCAATGTCTATGATTGTGACCTTATTTTTCTCAACCAGTGTGATGTCTGGTGTATTATGCGCCAGTATTTTGTCGGTTTGTATACGGAAATCCCACAAGATCTTGACCATCTGATTTTCTGTGACTTTTTCAGGCTGATGTTCCCACCAGTTTGTTGCTGTTTTAATATTATAATTTTTGCACAAATTCCAATGGATCATTTGTGCTACTGAATTGTGCCGCAATTTATAATCAGTCTGCGTGATTTTTTTACAGCAGCTGAGTATGTGATCAACAGTTTCATCAGCTTCTTTGCAAAGTCTGCATTTGGCATCATCAGAGGATTTTTCGATTTTGGCCTTAATGGCATTTGTGCGGATAGCTTGTTCTTGCGCAGCCAGGATTAGTGACTCTGTTTCTTTCTTTAATGTACCTGTTTTTAACCATAACCAAGTTTGTTCACTGTCCACTTTATCTTTTATTTTTTCCAGAAATTGACCATGCAGTGCTTTGTTCTGCCAACTCTCCATTCTTGATTTTATCACATCTTTTCTGTATTCTTGTTTTGTCTGTTGGGCCTTCAGTAGATTTTTGTTCTTTACTTCGATTAATAGATGTTCTTGACTTTCTTTTAAATAATCAGCCAGTGCATGTTTTTCCTCTTCAACTGTTTGCTTCACTTGTAATAATCCTCTGCCACCTGATTTTCGGGGCAGATATAGTCTATCAGTATCACCACGTGGATGTAAACTGTAGTGCATTGTCATTAGTTTCCTGGTTTTTCGGTCCAAAAGGTCCAAATCAGCTTGTGTCCAGTTAACTATACCAGCTGTGTATCTTATAACTGGTATTGCCCAGGTATTTATGGCCTTGATTGTATTTCCGCCATTCAATTTAGATTTCAAAATTTTCCTAACTCTGTTGGTGTACTCTCGCCTGACAGTAGTTTTTACTTCTCCATGTTTGATGTTATCCAACTGCAGAATGCCTAAGTATTTGTAGGCTTCATTTTCTTTGCATTTAATTAATTGGCCATTGGGCATTTCAATTCCCTCACATGCAGTGATTTTGCCCCTTTTTATGGATACAGTGGCGCATTTTTCCATGCCAAACTGCATTGAAATATCGGTGCTGAATACTCGGACTGTGTTTGTCAATGATTGGATTTCTATTTCTGACTTTCCATAGAGTTTCAAATCATCCATATATAGTAAATGCGAAATTTTTTCAGCTTTTTTGGCTGTTTGGTAGCCTAATCTCATTTTTTTTAAGATTACTGATAGTGGGATCATTGCGATGATGAAGAGAAGAGGTGAAAGTGAATCACCCTGGAAAATTCCTCGCTTGATATTAACCATTCCGTAGCTCTCATTCCCTACTGCCAACTCAGTTCTCCATTGTTTCATTGCCTTTTCAGTAAAGGATGTAATATTTTTGCTAATGCCAGTTGTTTCTAAGCATTTTATGATCCAACTATGTGGCAGTGAGTCAAATGCCTTTTTGTAATCAATCCAGACCATATTCAAGTTCGTTTTTCTGTTCTTACAATTTTCTAATATCATTTTATCAATTAGAAGCTGATCTTTTGTGCCCCTGCTCCTTCTTTTGTTGCCTTTTTGCTCTACTGGCAAGATGTTGTTTGTTTCCAAATAATCCATCATGTTATCTGCAATAATGCCTGTGAGTAATTTGAAGGTTGTTGGCAAGCATGTTATTGGTCTATAGTTTTCAGGTGTTGTTCCTTTAGTTGGATCTTTCTGAATCAAGTATGTTTTTCCAGTTGTCAACCATTCATCAATTTGGCCCTTTTGTAAAATTTCATTCAGTTGCCTGGCCAATATTGCATGTAAACTGGTCAGATATTTGAGCCAGAAACCATGTAATTGGTCCTTTCCAGGTGATGTCCAATTCTTTACCTTTTTAACTCGATTTTTGATCATCTCAGTTGTTATTTCTAATACTTGCATTTGTTTGTTGCCAATGCTTTTCTCAAAGTCATGTATCCACTTTGCTTCCTTGTTGTAGTCCTTTGCATTTTCCCACAATTCTTTCCAGAATTCAACTGTGGCCTGCTTTTCTGGTTTTTCACTTTTGGTGTCACCATTCACATTAAGACTTTGATAAAAACGCCGTTGGTCTGATCGAAATTGCTGATTTTGTTTATATTGGATGATTCGTGCCTCATATCTTTCAATTTTTCTAGCTGTTGCTGTTATCTGCTGTTTTACAATCTCTACAGCTTCATTGATGTTTCTTGTATCCAATCTATATCTTCTGATTAGCCGATCTATGATTTTGTTGTTTTTAAGCCGTTGCTCATGCATGTTCTTTAAGTTACTAGCATCTGCCCTTAATTTTTTGATTTTTTGTTCTAAACGGATTTTCCACTTTGGCTTTGATGCTTTTTCTGTTGTGTGACTAGGTACTTTAATTTTAATGCCTAGTTCATTAGTGACTATTACAGCTGCGCTGTACATTAACTGGTTTGTTTCCAAGATGGATCCCGGTTCAATTGTTGAAAACACTGCATTAACCATTTTCATGATAGGGGCCAAAATTTTCTTAGGCACAGTTTTTAGTGATGGTAAACGTTGCCTTTCCTCATTAAGTAGAAAATGTTCCATGATCTTATCCTTCAATTCTTTTTGTTTTTGAGTTAGTTCATCAGTTGGTTCAATGATAACTGGTTCTAGTGGTGGTGATGTTATTTCCTCCCCGAGAGCTTCTTCTGGGAGTTCTACTATAGTGTCTTTAGTTGTGTCTTGAATATCAGTTATTTCCGCTTGTGATATTGTTTTTTGGGTTTTGCAATTTGCCTGAATCTCCTCATGTTCAACTTCACTAAACACTTTATTCCGTATAATAAATCGCCTTTGATCTGCTAGTCGTTGTTCACTAACATTTGAATCTGGATATTGTTGTTTCCATAATTCATACATTCGCTTTAAATATCCTCTTTTTTCTGGCTCTGAGTTGTAGTAACAGGCCATTATGGCACGGTTTTCATCTGCACTATATTTTTGTCGTTTTGTTGGCTGGTCCACTTGTAGCCCACTTCTCGACGGATGTCCAGGGACCCCAACATCCGCCGCGGCCCTTGTTAACCCGCGCGACGACCGATGCGGTATGGAATTCTTATTCGGTTTTTTCACCATATTGTATGGGTTGGCGGGGTTTTTTTTACGGGACCAGATGCCAACCTGATCCCAACCTTCCTCCTTTTTCATCCGGGCTTGGGACCGGCAACGGCGGAGTTATTATTATTATTATTATTATTATTATTATTATTACAACAACAACATGAAACTCAACTGGACATTCAAAAATGCATCACAAATACCATTGACAGTTGTTGTTGTTGTTGTTGTTATTATGTGGTTAATCTTTGGTGAGATTCACAGCCTTTGGGGCTGTTTGGTAGCTCAACAGCTCGAGTCCTAATCAAGGACCAAGGAACTGTTAAGGTAGCGTCGGAGGGTATAAGCTGTTCCAAGTAGGGTGGTTTTTTGTAGAATCAGAATGTTCAAGTCTGATAAATTTAAAATTTCCAAATAGTAAGGTAGCCCTTTAGGTATTGCTCCAAGGGCTCCAATTACAAGCGGGACAACACACAATTTCTTTTTCCACAGTCGTTCAACTTCAATTTGCAAGTCCCGGAACTTATTATTATTTTTCTGTTTCTTTGTATGTGCACTGACCTTTTGCATCCAAGACCAATTTCTTGTGGGTTTAAACAAACTTGGCCAAATAAAATATTCAATTGCAATTTAATTCAAATAAGATATGAATTAATAAATATATGTTTTAGTATTTTTGTGAGAAGATTATGATTTTCTATTTCAGAATAACCAACATTCTACAAAATAAATTATTCTTCTGGTTGTTTTGCCTTCAGCAGGCAACTGCTTGCCATTTTCTAAAATAAGGCTCTGTTACTTTATGTGCATCGTAGCTAAAAATTCTGATTTCAGCACAGTTTTGTGCTAGATATGGCTTGAAATGCCTATCCCATTAAAACTGAGCCACCTAAAGTATATGTAGACTTCTGAATTCTCAGAAATTTTCATTAAGCAAGATATTGCAGAAATGGCAAGAGGAAGAAATAATGAAGTAAGAAAAAAAAGTCATAATGCCTTTCTCATTTTGCCAGGGAAAGAATTCTAGAGAACAGAAAAGCTTGTGTTGTGTGTTTGTTGGTGATGCCTATTTTAGCACATGAAAACCTCATGGGGAATTGCCCAAGTGGAATATGTATGTTTGTATTCCAGTCTTTAATTCTGCAAATTTGATTCTGTAATAGCAAGCCGCGGGGTACGTCTATTAATTTACTTTGAGTAAATCTTTGGAATTAATTTGGCTAATTTTCTTGCTTGCCTTTGAATTCAAAGAAATGTTTTTAGAGAGCAACTTTCCTTCCTCCTTAAAAAGCTTGCAAACTCCACTGAACTTAGGGGATCTATGTCTAAATAAACATATGTAGAACGGCCCTGTGAATCTGGATTTAACCTAAACGTCTGGATTTTTAAAACCAAGCCGGATTGAAGGCAGAGACTTATTTTGCTTAAAATAAACATCAAAGGCAATTTACTCATTTGCAGGATTGCCAAGCTTTATATATATGTAAACATAGTGCTTCCTTTCTCCCACTTCTTTAAAGGAGAATGATAATGATGATGAGAAATTTCCTACAACGTCTCCAGGATTTTATGTCAGGTTTTTTTTCCCTTCTTGCTAATGATTATGAGTGATTCCAGTCTATTTTCATATTCCTTTAGGTCAATTTCGTTGCTTGTCAGCTTTGCGCACTCTTGGCTGCATTTTGGTTTCGCTTGTACTTAAAGCCTAGTCAAGCCAACTCCGGCGTTCGTCATGCATTTGCCACAATTTTGGGAATATATTTTGCCCTCTTCTGCTTTGGTTGGTGAGTCATTCCTGCCTAACTTTCTATTCACTGTGACTATGAATCGAGTAGCTTGTGTATGCTGGGAATTGTAAAACCTTCCGTTGGGCAACCGTAACATTATGAAAACAAAACGTCAAAGCTCTTTTATCAGCAGGTACATTTTCCAAGAAAGAAGCATGTATTCAGTCTGTGATTTAAGAGGAAGAGAGCAAGAGCAAAGGAGTTTACTTCAAAAAAAAAAAAAGTGAACACTGATTCAGACTGGATTCTTTCTTTCTACACAACTTTTAGTTAATTTTAGGGTGGTGTGTGGCTCAGCGGTTAGGATGCTGGGTTTCTTGGCTGGAAAGATGGCAGCCGAGGTTTGAGACCCGAGTACAACATGAGTACCACTTGTGTTCCTGCCCATCTAGGCAGTTGAAAGCATGCAAATGGGAGTAGATAGGTATCACTTCGGTGAGAAGGTTAAAGTGCTCCATTATGTCATGCTTGCCACATGACCATGTAAATATCTTCAGACAATGCTGGCTGAATGGTCTTGAACCAGAGATGAGCACCCTACAATGAGTAAAAAATCCGCAGGGACACCTTCACTTTTAGTTAATTCAGAAAAGTATTGTTGTCTGTTAGCTATTACTGACTTTTGGAAAATGGAATTTCTTCTTCTTCTTCTCTTCCAAGGTACTCCATCCATATTTTTACTTTAGTGATGATAAGTTATTTCATCATGAACATGGCCAGTATTTCCAACATTCATAGGTAAGTTTGTAAGTCTATTGTAAGTGTTAAAAACGGAAATATTTTTAAATGTTGATGTTCCTTTATGTTCCTTTACTGATCTAATTAATGGTTGCTCATGATCTTGTGTTCTTGTCTTGTGGTACTTCTTATTTCAGCCATTTTAAGGCATTGTGGAGTACTGTTTAAATGCACTTATTACAAAGAGCAAGAAAGATTACCCGATTACAAAATCCAATGCCAGAGTGATGGGTTGAAATGCTGCATATTTTGACTTATTTATTAAATATACCTGTGTCACACACCTCCCCTATAAGGTGATTGTTTTAAGTCTACAACAAGCAGAAAATACTCTGAAATGGCTCAGAGAGACACCTTCCTAATTCACGGAAGTGTAAGAAGGAGGAGGTATAACACAATCACATTCATAAGATTGATAGCAGCCCCATCAAATAGACCAAATCAAGGCATCAATTCCACAGGATGGCTAAAACTATTGTTTATTGAGACTGGTTATATTTTAGCTATAGTTTATAAACCCACAGATCAGTGGTGGGATTAAATTTTTTTTACTACCAGTTCTGTGGGCTTGGCTTGGTGGGTGTGGTGGCTTGGTGAGTGTGACAGGGGAAGGTTACTGCAAAATCCCCATTTCCTCCCAGTCAGCTTGGACTGGCGGGGCCAGTCAGAGGTGGTATTTATCGGTTCTCTGAACTACTCAAAATTTCCACTAGTGGTTCTCCAGAGCTGGTCAGAACCCGTGGCACGACAAAACCGCGCTCGACTAAAGCGCGCCCGATGAAACTATTGTAACTGAATAACTGAAAAAAAACCAGGCAGGTCCTTTAAAACACTGTAACCTTTTATTCAGTAGCTGAAGTAGTGTAACAAAACTCACAACAATGTATTAAACGAAGCCGGCTGGGCGGCTGCAGGAACAGCTGAAAACAATAGAGCAATCAGCAAGGTTGTTGCTCTAACAAGACAGTTAACAGTTTAAACGGCTTGCCTTTTAAACTGCAAGCACCTGGCTCGTGTTACAGCTCGCGCTGATGACAGCTCGGCAACTGACAGGCACGTCTGATTGGCTAAGACGCACCTGGCTGCTTCCGAGCTGTCATTCGTAACAGCGAGGACTTTCTTCAATACACAACACTTCTTCCCCCCCAGCTGTGCGCAAGCACGCGTAGTCTTTTAAATAAGCAGGGGAACGACGGATTCGCTCAGACCGCCTTAATTCTATTGCAGGCGGATCCTGGCAACGATGTCCTTGTGGTACTTGTGGAGGAATTGCATAACTAAAAGGTGAAGTGTGTGGATGAGACATGGTGGCAGATGATGCTGGAGGGGCATGAGGCTGGTAGTCTGCCTCTGAGGGGTTTGGGCTATGTATATAAGGATCTGGAACCCTTGGAATGGGAGGAGCATTTACACCGGCTAGATTTTGTTGAACTTGCAGTTGAAACCCTTGAACATCCGCTTGAGAAGCTACGGCTGCTGTCTTCCGTTTCCTCAATTGATCCAGGTGTCTTCGCCATGAGGATCCATCGGATAAGTCAACCCTATAGGAAACGGGTCCTGTTATTTGTGATATAACTGCTGGAACCCATCTCAAGTCCCCTCCATAATTTCTAGCCCAAACTAGATCCCCCAGTTGGAAAGAACGGGATGGGGTTGGAGGCCCCAGGTTGCCAGACTGAATTCCTGAATAGACGGGATGCAATCTATCCAGGGTGGTCCGCAGGCGCCTGCCCATCAACATCTCCGCGGGGCTCTTCTGTGTCAGAGGGCAAGGTGTGGAATGCTGTGCCAATAAGTAAGCATCCACCCTAGCCTGCCAGTCACCACGGTTTAGCCGGCCCAAAGCCTCCTTGGCCGATCTAACCGCCCTTTCCGCTCGGCCATTGCTTGCCGGGTGGTAAGGGGCAACCAGCGCATGTCGTATCCCTAGTTCAGCCAGGAAAGTTTGAAAAGTTGTGGCTGTAAATTGCGGGCCGTTGTCAGACACCACTGTGTCTGGCAACCCATGGGTTGCGAACAACCGTCGCAAAGCTCGCACCGTGCTGTCAGATGTGGTGGAGTGCATTAGCAATACTTCCACCCATCGAGAGTACGCATCCACAACTATAAGGAAAACCTGCCCATGGAATGGACCAGCGAAATCAATATGTAACCTAGACCAAGGCCCTCGAGGCATCTCCCATTCCCGGGAGGGAGAGGAAGGAGGAGAAGGCCGGGACTGTTGGCATGTCTCACATTTGGCAACCCAGGCTTCAATGTCGGCATCTAACCCTGGCCACCAAACAAAACTGCGAGCAAGAGCTTTCATTCTACTGACCCCAGGATGACTTTCATGAAGGCGTTGCAAAATCTGTTGTTGCAGGACCGTTGGGATGACCACACGGTCGCCCCACAACAGGCAGCCGGAATGAATTGAAAGCTCTGCTTGTCTGTTTTTAAAATGTTTGAATTGAGGTGGTAATGTACCAGAAGGCCAACCTCTCAGGACCCAATTAAGAAGTTTTGCCAAAGTAGGGTCAGACCGAGAGTGGGCTGCTATGTCTGTAGCAGACAAAGGCAATTCTAGCTCTGCAATTGCCAAAACTGAAAGGCAAGGAACTGGTTTAACTTCCTTCAATGGAAGTGGGCAGCGACTCAGGGCATCTGCATGCCCTATCTGCTTGCCTGGACGGTATCGTAAGGCGTAGGAGTACGCCGCTAAGAATTCCGTCCATCGTGTCATTCTTGGGGATAGAATAGGAGGGGTCGGCTTATCACCTGCCAAAAGCCCAAGGAGTGGCTTATGGTCTGTAAACAAGGTGAAATGCCGCCCGTATAAGTAATCGTGGAATTTTTTAATTCCTGACACTGCAGCTAGAGCCTCCTTGTCAATTTGGCTGTAATTCCTTTCTGCTGATGTCAGTGTCCGGGAGTAAAAAGCTATGGGAGCTTCTGAACCATTGGGCAGGACATGGCTCAGAACGGCTCCCAAACCCACGGGCGAGGCATCACATGCTAGAGTCAGAGGCATCTTGTCACTGTATTGGACTAAGACTGCATCTGACGTCAGCAGGGATTTGACAGCTGCGAACGCTTGTGCTTCGCGGCTGCCCCATTGCCAAGGCGCTGATCGGTCCAGCAACCGATGCAGGGGCTCGGCCAGTGAAGCCTTGTGTGGAATGAAAGGTGCATAAAAATTTAAAAGCCCCAGGAACGATTGTAACTGCGCCTTGGAAGTTGGAGCAGGTGCGTCCCTGATAGCTGCCAATTTTGAAGGGGTAGGGTGAATTCCCTGGGCGTCAATTGTGAAGCCCAGAAATTCCACTTGGGGAACAGCAAAGAAACACTTGCTGCGTTTCAATTTAAGTCCCGCGCCCCTGAAACGGTCGAGGACTTTCCTTAGAACTTTGATGAGGTCTGATCGGCTGTTTGCAGCGATCAGGACGTCATCAAAATATGGTACCACTCCTGGAAGCCCATGGAGCAACCGCTCCATGAGACTCTGGAAAATCCCCGGGGCAACGGATACGCCAAATTGTAGGCGGCGACAACGGAAAGCCCCCCGGTGGGTGACGATGGTTTGGGCAGCCGCCGCATCGTCATCCACAGGAAGCTGCTGGTAGGCTTGCGCCATATCCAGTTTGGCAAAAATACAACCCTGCCCCAGGGAATGGAGCAGATGTTGTACAACAGGGACTGGATATGGGTTTGCTTGCAAGGCGAGGTTGATGGTGGATTTGTAGTCGGCACAGACCCTAATGGAGCCGTCGGCCTTCACTGGAATGACAATTGGGGTCTCCCACGGTGAATGGTCGACTGGCTCCAGTATGCCCTGTGCCACGAGCTTGTCGAGCTCGGCTTCAACCTTGGGCCTTAAAGCAAAAGGCACCCTGCGGGCCTTCAGTCTGATGGGAGCAACCTGGGGATCCAAGTTGAGAGAGATAGGGTTACCCTTGTACCGGCCCAGCTGGCCATCAAAAATGTCAGCGTAATCTGACAAAACTAATGCCACATCAGCAGAAGTGTCTGTCATGGAATGAATTCCATGTATTGAGAGACCCAGTGGGCTGAACCAATCCAAACCTAGAATGGATGGCAAGGGCTTAAGCACAATTAAAACAGGCAAAGTTGTACAATGCTGCCCATAAGAAACTCTGACATTATAGGAACCAACAATAGAAATGCTAGACCCCTGATAGTCCTTTAAGATAGAGTCAGGAGGAGAAAGGTGACAGCGTTTAACATGGGGGCACAAAAGAGAAAATTTGTCCCACGATAACAAGGATTTGGAAGCTCCAGAGTCTACTTCCATGTTGCAAGGTTGACCTTCGATCAATGGAGTGACAATTATCTTGTTCGTACCCTCTGAGGAAGAATTGATGGAGACATCAGGAAACGGCAGGCCAGCTTGCTTGACGTTGAAGCAATTATCCTGTCGCTGAGCAGACGCGCGGGGCTGAGGACTTCTGTTTGAAGCAGCTGTCCCATAAGGAGGTGGAGGAGCAGACGATGCAGCTGTAGCAGGCTGAGCAGCTCTACAAACTTTGGCCAAATGTCCTTTTTTCCCGCAACGGCGGCACTCTGCAGCCTTAAAGGGGCAGGAAGCCCTGGCATGCGGACCACCGCAGCTAAAACAGGCATTTGAATTAGAAAGTGGACGGCTGATAGACTGCTGCTGACGCGGTTGCTGTCTGCGGGGCTGTGCCCCAATCCTGTCCACCTGTAAATTAAGTAAATAGTCTGGAAGAGGGGCAAGCTCATCAATTAAATTGGTGATGTACGTTGGCTGTTGTAGTGGAGGAGGAACCAAGGCAGTTGAGGCTTGACCCGTTGGTAAACTGCCAGCAACTGTCATCTGCGCGAGGTAACGTTCTATCTCGCTGGATGACGAATCTGCCAACTCCGCAGCACGAGCCTCATCTATGGCATAAACTAACGTGACTTTAGGCTTGCCCAAAAGCCGGCGTCTGAGGAAAATGTCTTTTAATCCACAGACAAATTGTTCTGCAAGATTAGCCTCTAAGTCAGGGAAATCGCACTGTGCTGCAGCAACTCTTAAAGCTTGCAAAAACTGATTGACATTCTCTGCAGGCTTTTGGACGCGCCTGCGGTAAGCAAAACGTCTTGCTATTTGGGAGGGGGTAGGGGCATAGTAAGCCTGAAGCCCATCTGTGAGCTCTTGCCACGAGAGGTCATAAACCGCTCTTGGGGCTGCAAAAGACCTTGCGGTGGCAAACATTTCCGGACCACAAGCTGTAAGAAAAAATCCGCACTTTCGTGCTTGAGAATAACCCTGGCGGTTATTTGCGATCAGGAAGCACTCAAACCTTTCCAGGAATGCTTCCCAAGTCTCACCTCCGACTCCAAAAGGTGCAAAAGTAGGCATACCAGCCATGACGGTGAGGAGAACTCTAAACAACTGAGAGAAGAAAATTGCAGTTGATTTTCTTCAGGTTACAGGTCCCCAGTCTTCGTCGCCAGTATTGTAACTGAAAAAAAACCAGGCAGGTCCTTTAAAACACTGTAACCTTTTATTCAGTAGCTGAAGTAGTGTAACAAAACTCACAACAATGTATTAAACGAAGCCGGCTGGGCGGCTGCAGGAACAGCTGAAAACAATAGAGCAATCAGCAAGGTTGTTGCTCTAACAAGACAGTTAACAGTTTAAACGGCTTGCCTTTTAAACTGCAAGCACCTGGCTCGTGTTACAGCTCGCGCTGATGACAGCTCGGCAACTGACAGGCACGTCTGATTGGCTAAGACGCACCTGGCTGCTTCCGAGCTGTCATTCGTAACAGCGAGGACTTTCTTCAATACACAACAGAAACCACGTTGCTGACGTCATCAACAGGGTGACAACAGTGAGCGCAGAGAAAGAAGGGCGCTTTAAATAGCACTTTGAAAGCAAGCCGATTCAAGTTAAGGTAAGGGTTAGGTTTAGGGTTAGCTTTAGGATTAGGGTTAGGGTTAGGTTTAGGGTTAGGTTAAGGGTTAGGATTAGGTTTAGGGTTAGGTTAAGGGTTAGGATTAGGTTTAGGGTTAGGTTAAGGGTTAGGTTTAGGGTTAGGTTAAGGGTTAGGATTAGGTTTAGGGTTAGGTTTAGGGTTAGGTTAAGGGTTAGGTTTAGGATTAGGTTTAGGGGGGTTAGGTTTAGGTTTAGAGGTTAATTTTAGGTTTAGCGTTTACAGCGTGTGTTTTTCTCCGCGCTGTTGTCGTGCTGTGATGACGTCAGCTATGCAGTTTCGTCGAGTGCCCTTTAGTCGAACGCGGTTTTGTGGTGGAACCATCAGAACCACCTCTGCCACAGATTATAAGAAAGCCATAAAATTTGCTGTTGAAACTTTTTGATAATATATATACAAGCAAACCTAAGTAAAATAAATAGCTGTATTGGGAACCAGGTTCTACTGTGCTTGCTGTACTTTTGATTACAGTGTTTTGGCTAAATTGTTTCATACTATCAATGCATATGATTCTAGGTATTCTTTTTTGGTAGCTATGGGATACCTCACACTGTGCCACATTAGCCGAATATATATATTCCAGTATGGTATTCTCACTACAGATTTCTCAGGGTAAGTAGTACTAATACATATTTTTATACTATAATAAATAGAAATGAGAGGAATTCAGTATCATATGATTTATTTTAATTAATAACATGTCAAAATGTACATGTAGATGATGGAACTAGATGAATTTTAGACTGTTGGTGAGGGAAATAATCTTCCAGTCTTTTAGTAAGTATTTACATTTCAAATGAATCAAGCCTGTTGATAGGGCCAAAAGCGAGAAGATGAATATTGGAACTATATGTTTCAATAGCCATAACAATAGCACTTAGACTTATATACCACTTCACAGTGCTTTACAGCCTCTCTAAGTAGTTTAGAGTGTCAGCATATTGCCCCCAACAATCTGGATCCTGATTTTACCAACCTCAGAAGAATGGAAGGCTGAGTCAACTTTGAGCCTGGTGAGATTCGAACTGACGAATTGCAGTCAGGAGAAGTAGCCTGCAGTACTGCTAACCACTGCCACAGTTTCAAAATTAGAAATGTACTTTATATAACGTGTCTCGTGGGAATAAATATTGTGCTTTTTTATTCTTGTTCTTTTGCTGCATCTCTTTTCTTGGAAGTGTATTGAGTCCATTTTTAAGTCTATGCAATTTAATTGGCTTACCTGACATAGGTAGAATTAGTAACCTATTGAAAATAATCTTTGAAACATTGCAGGATTACTAATATACAGTAACTAACCATGGCCAGTCTGAATGTATTCAAACATCTTAATTAAAATACATTTTCAGTGTTTTTTCTACCTGCTTAAAGATTAAAATGTTCAGAAATCTTGCATTTCATTAGCTGTCCATTTTCTTTTTGTATTTTTTTTAGGATTGTATACATTTATAAATATAGGTTTTTTTAATGTCTTATTTTTTAAACAAGAAGATTATCTTGGTTTATTTTCCCCCAGTTTTAGCAATTGTTTATAATTCAGACAAAAGAGAAGAGGTTTGACAAGAGCTCTTTGTTTAGATATTTGACCAGTTGGAGCACTTCATCTTTTCCAATGTTCCAGACATACAAAAGCATGCTTAATCAGAAAAATCCTACAACTTTAATGGTTGTACAGTAAAAATGGCATTTCAGTATGCATCTTCATCAGACCTTCCCCAAAGGATTCCTGGCCCTTTCTTGTTTTGAATCTAGCCATTCCTGTGGCTTCCGTTGCAAATTTATGGTAAACATACTTATGAAGGGTTGTGGGAAATAGACTCTGTACAATGAGCCTAGTACATTGCAGATAGGAGTTTTAGAAATGTTGTTGCCAGCAATGGGAACATTTCCTTTAGATATTCTGGGTCACAAATTTAGAGGATCGGTGGAAGGACGAGACAGGAGCCAAGACTGAAGAACGCAGAAGAGTTTATTAACAGGTCAGAACTATTTACAGGTCATTCAGCACCTTCCCTGCTTGACAGCTATTTATATGGAGCTGTCAAGCAGGGAAAGCCAATAAGCGCGCCCCTTAGCTGCCCACGCTTAGCCAAGCCGCGCCTTAGCCAATCAGGCCACGGCTTGGCTAGTTGCTAGCCGCTAGGTCGTAAGTCGAGGACTTTCTGCGTCCTCAACAACAAAGCCTTTAATTCCATAGCAGCATAGGTGGATACATTTCAAGAATGTTGGGTTGAGAAAGTGTCCCTAAATCGACAGAGATCTAAGACTAACAAATTACGTAACAACCAACATTGGAAATGTTAAAACAAAAATTATTTTGCCACATGTGGTAATTACACAAAGAAATCTCAAAAGTATTGGAAGGAAAGGCATCAAAACTTCTGTAAATGAATAAAGACAAAATTTGAACTGAAACTAAATTATTTCCATTGGAATAATTCCATGGCTATGGACGGCTTAAGGCTGCACTTACCGGTGGTGCTAGCAACCCTGGGGCTAAAGTTGATGCCCGGGGACAATAGTAGTCACTGAGACCGCTAAAAGCCTTATGCCTCTACTTCAGTCCCAGTGCCACCACCAAGGAGTGCTGCTACACAGGGTCCTAAACGGGCAAAGATGAAGTACAGAAGAGCGGGTTGGGGGACTGGAAGTGCCCCTGCAGTCATAAATGCAACTGGGCTGTAAAGCACCGAAACATTGATCAAGTGACTGCGGGTAGCGCTTCAGGGATCAATATTTGCCATTTGTTCAGCACCGCTATAACTTCAGTCACTGAATGAATGGTTGGCATTCAAAGCCTGCCTGCATTCTCACCCAAGCTTCACCTGGAAATTACCATATTTTTCGGAGTACAAGGCGCACCTCCCCCTGCAAAAAAAAGAGCATGGAAATGTTGGTGTGTTTTATACACTGAATACAGCTATTTTTGGCCTCCCAAAGCTGTTGCGTCCGGCCCGACGCAGCCAACAGCCGCAGCCCACGCCCAGAGAAGATCTGATTGGCTCTGGCGCGGCTGGCGGGAGAAAAGCCGCTGTCTGATTGGCTCCCCACCTGACAGCTGTCAGTATAAATAGCTGTTAGGCGGGCGCTGTTCTTGCCCGCGCGTTCGGAATGTTCTGCTGTTCAAAATAAAAACAGGTTGTTGAATCGTTCCCTCAGTGCCTGCCTACTTAAAAAAAGCCCCACCCCCACATCCCATTTTTGCGAAAAACAGGCCGTTTTTCACAAAAACAGAAGCTTTTTTGCCTTGCCCCAGCCCTGCTGAAGTCTGCAGAATGCTGCTGGGGTCTGAGGGAAGGCAAAAACTTTTTTTTTCTTACTTACCTCTTCAAAATCCTGATTCGTCTTATACACTGGTGCGTCTTATAGTCTGAAAAATACGGTATGTGTACAAGTAGTCTTCAGGTTACAAAGGCAATTGGGACAAAGGATTTTCACTGTTAAGTGATGGGGTCATAAACTGCAACCACATGTGACCACATGACCAAATAAGTGCCATTCCAGTTGCTATGATAACCCCAGGACTGTGCAGGTTGTTAAGTGCGTGACCCGTCAAAACCGTGGTCCACAAAAGCGCGCTCGACGAAAGCGCGCATTTGACGTCATCACAGCGCGACGAAAAAAATTAAAAATCGAAATAAAAATAAAATTAAAGCAAGCCGATTCACATAAAGGTAAGGGTTAGGGTTAGGGTTAGGGTTAGGTTAAGGGTTAGGGTTAGGTTTAGAGCGTTAGGGTTACGTTTAGCGTTAGGTTAAGGGTTAGCGTTAGGTTTAGGGTTAGGTTAAGGGTTAGGTTAAGGGTTAGGTTTAGGGTTAGGTTAAGGGTTAGGTTTAGGGTTAGGTTTGGGGGGGTTAGGGTAAGGTTTTCGCTTTATTTTTACATTTATCGATCACAGCACGATGTTTTCGTCGCGCTGTGATGATGTCACGTACGCACTTTCGTCGCGTCAACGATTTTGTCATCCGCGGTTTTGTGGTGGAACCGTTAAGTGAGGATCTTGCATGACTGCAATGTAGAAAAAGGTAGGAGGCCCAGGCAGGCCACAAGGAGTGAGGTATGGTCTACAGAGTGGGTCCCATGGCAGGCACTAGGAAGTGAGGGGCTTGCTCTGGTATAAAGCCTGAGGCAGCATTCCCTGGCGGTGCCACCCTTCAGTAATTTCAGCCCATTGCCATTGTCCCAGAGCGCCTACTTCAGGGCTAGCGCTGGCTTAAGTGCCACCTCAAGCATTGGCCAGCATCATATCTCCTAACCATATCAGCCAGCCCCACAAGGCCTTGAATACTTGATACTAGTGTGATTAATGCACGAAGAATTTGTCTCTGGTACAAAAGCATTCAATAGAATTAACAGAATTATTCGGCATTTATTATTCTGCTACTAATTTTTCAAACTCACTGCTTCTAGTAGTAGAAAAAGTACAGGGAATGATAAGTGATCACCCTACTCACAGTGTTACGTGCTGTTAGGGTGGCTTCTCATTTAACACGTGTAATAGTTTCTTCTTCACAAAACATTGTTCTCACAGGTGAGAAATTAAAGCTAGGAATCACTGACATAGAGAATTGGATGTCTAAATTAAGCTAATATCTTGGCAGTCATTCAAATTCTGTTGTGTAGCTGAAAGTGCACAGATTAAGTTGATTACAATGTTTCTCTGCAAAGCAAGCCACAGTGCTTGTTAATTATATACCATACTCATGCACATTTGGGAAGATACAATGTCATTTGAACTATGTGTACCTGGAGATCAACTTGTAATGAATTTGCTACAAAATTGGCTGGATTTGTAAGCTGTGTGTTTAAACACCCAAGTAATTGATCGAGAAGATGTGCTGACAAGGGAATGTAATCAACCTATTGCTGAGCAGCTGTTTTAAATACATAGCCTTGTAGTTTTGCCACCACTGTGCAATGTTACCATTCAGAACAAATTTCCTAAAGCAAGAAAGAGCATGTATTGAAATTTAAGCCTTTAAAATTGTATAAAGTATGCATTTACATTAAGTTATACATGTACACTACCAACAAAACAACAATATATTATTTAGTCGTTTGCCCTTCATGCCATGTAGCAAATACACACATTGTATGCAGCTTGTAACTTCTAAGCAGTCTTCAGAGTAGCGTTGTAAGATTCCCATTTCAGTAGGTGAATCCTGATGTATAAAGGCCTCTTTCTACCGTTGAACTATCGCTGCAGTCGTAAGCATGTTTGTATGGCAGGAAAGTCTTTGTGCACAAAATGATAGATTCCCAATGAGTATTGCCGTTTGTGGAATGTCAAACCCATATCAAATATCAGTTCTGAACAGGGAAGACACGAGTTTCACTTTTTCAGACACATATGAAGCCTAGTATGTGATATTTCCTAACTTGGATGATTGTCATGATACAAATAATTCTATATAGCTGAGCTCACACAAGCCAAAGTTGAGCTGGCTCGATTTTGCTTTATTACACTGGGTGAATCCATCTCTTTTAGTTTGTTAACTATGATTTATGATGGTTATATGAATGCGAGTCATTGTGGTTTAGTCAATAATCCAGGCTTAAGCAAATTACATCTTCCTGTGCTGTGTGAACACAGTGTGTATATATCAGTGATGGGTTTCAAAATTTTTTGGAACCTCTTCTGTAGGTGTGGCCTGCTTTCCGGGTCCACTGGTGGAACCTCTTCTAACCAGTTCGGTAGATTTAACGAACCGGTTCTACCGAATAGGTGCGAACTGGTAGGAACCTACCTCTGGTATATATACTGGTGGCCACAGGGAGATATCCTGAGCATTTCTGGATACTCAGAGTATAATTCTTATAATCCATTGTCTTTGCCATGTTATCTGTGTCTGATGGGAATTGGTGTAAAAATATTTTATCTGAGGCTTGTTTAAATCGTAAGAATGCATTAAGGTGAAAAATGTGAACACATCGGAGCATGCAAAATGCTATCTTTCTGCATTTTATTACAGCCCGTTGATGATTGTAACACAAAAGATCTCAACTCTTGCATTCCAGGTTCACGATGGTAAGGAAGATGATTTTCTCATTTGCCATCTTGTGTGTTAAATTCTCTAAATAGGCATTGGCAGCCTTTGGGGAAAAATTAGTCAGTATGTGTTTTCTCTGCCAAGATCTTGAAGTCATCTTGTTACAATTAAGGTTTGGTAATAATAATTTTAAAAACCCTGAAGTTTTGCTTATTTAACCCTTATTTGTTCTGTTTTTTATAAATGGAACTGAAAGCATTACAAATAATCTGTATAAATCATAAGAAATTGCATCCTTAATTGTTTTGATGGACTGAGTCATATTTGTGGAAGGATTTAAAAAAAATATGAAAAAGGTATGGTAGCTAATGACTCACCAGGATTCAGGAGTTCCAGCTCTTAGTCAAACCTCAACCATGGAAACTATCTGAAAGACTTTGATGCACCCTATATAACTCCTTGAAGGAAAAGATATAATTGTCAAACAAAAAAAAAACAACGATTCCTTAACCAATTAAATGATTTTGTTAGTTATGGAAGAGTTTAAAAGCTGCATAGACCCTTTCTACACAAATAGTTATCAATTTCATTTCCCCCTTGACAGCAGAAGTATAAATATTTATTTTAGAACAAACATTTGTAGGTTTAACATTCTCTTAACAGTATTTTGAAACATTGTGTTCTGCCTTACCTGTATTACAAGGAAAGAGACGGGAATAAACGAGAACATTTAGATAGCCATAGCAATACCGCTTCACGGTGCTTCGCAGACCTCTCTAAGCGGTTTACAGAGTCAGCATATTGCCCCCAACCATGTGAGTCCTCATTTTACCCACCTTGGAAGGATGGAAGGCTGAGCCAACCTTGAGCCTGGTGAGATTCGACCTGCCAAATTGCAGGCAGACAGTGATCAGCAGAAGTAACCTGCAATACTGCATTCTAACACTGTGCCACCACGGCTCATCCTGAAATTCTTAGGGGGGGGGAGGGGGGAGGATTTAAATCATTTTTTCTCTTCAGTGTCATGTCAGTAATATACAGTGTGAACTTTTGGCCCATCCAAAATTACTTAATCTAACTAGGTTGAGTCTAACTTTTAAAAAAAAAAAAAAGATTAAAAATTAAATTTTCCCTCAAATCAAGACTGGCTCCTGAGAGACCACATTATCACATTGATATAGCTTTCTTGATAATTGTATGAAACGGTCCTGGATTTCTCAACTTCCTGATTTCCTGATAAACTTTAGTTTTCTGCTTAACGTTTTTTTGGAAAAAAGCCAATTCTAACATCTGAATGCCTAAGGGCATTGGTGGACCAGACAGTGTAGGTCCAAATAAGAATCAAACATTCTGTTTACATCTCTCCCATGCTCCTATTTTTGCTCAGAAATCCATTCAATGAGACTTTCTTTTAATACGTTCATATAAAACTGTGGAGTTAATCTCATCTCATTTTATAGGGACAATAAAATTGCTTTTTATTCTTTTATTACACTAATTTGTACTACGATCTACCTTTATTGTTGGTAAGTTTCTAGCTACCATTCACCTATTTATTCTTTTAAACAAAGATCCCTGGCAGTGCCCAGCACCTTTGGCAGAAAAACACACATTCTACTAAGAGCTGTATTTCTTTACCTATTTAGAGTCTGATAAGATTATTGGCATAACTGGAGTCCCTTGCTGACTATAGTTCCTAATCAGACGAACTATGAAAGTTCACTTAATATAAGTTTATAATAAATTATGTATCAAGCATTTCTTTATCCATAAGCCAACATAATTTCTAGGAATTGTCTAAAGTAGTTTCAAAAGCCCAGATCCCCTTTCTGAAGCCCTCAGAAAATAAATGTTAGATGCCGCATCTATTGATGAATGAATTTTGATTAGAATTGATTTTTATTGTCTTATCTTTTTTGCAAAGTTTGATTTAATTATTATGTCTTTTTGATAGGAATAGGTAAAAAAGCTGAAGATCTAACTCCTGAACAGAAGCAGCTTGCTATAAAGTAAGAAAATACAGTGGCACTTAAATGATTTTAAAAAAATCTAATATCTGCGTTATTTTAGATGCTTATTTCTGGTATGCAGTTTCTATTTAGCATTAATAAAATGTAAATAATTATCCATGCACTTTTACATTCTGGATTTATTATTTTATGTTCTACAGATCTATTCTCTGTGAAACTTTCACTTTAAGATTTTTTTCCATGTATAAAGAATAGGATTGATTTTTACTTTCTCCCATTACAACTATGATTCACGTACAAATATCTAAACTGAGTGTCTTGTATTATAAGATTCTCAAAAGGATATTTTGAATTCTAGCTTTATTTTATATATATATGTATGTGTGTGTGTGTATGTACGTACGTACGTACGTACATACATACATACATACATACATACATCATGCATCTTATTTAAACCAATTGCAGGAGATGACCAGGCTGAGCCCAAGGGAGGGGGTCAAGCATGTCATCAGTTTGGAGTCCCTTCGCCCCCGCTAAAGATCAAAGTCCAGCCAATTCCATTGATTCTTAACTACCGCCAATTTGCCTTAGCTGTTAGTAGTTCAGATTCTTGTAAAGAGCTAGAGTGGAATAAACTTGTACTCATTTGTTCCTGGTTTTCTGCAATACCCCAATTCCAGAAAAGGCATTTATAAATAAGCATTTCATCTCTGCTCTAGCAAGAAGTGAAATGGTAGCAGAGATAATAGAAATTGCACCCATAATTGAAAATATTTGATTTTACATCCTTATAGAAATAAGGTAAAGGTAACGGTTTCCCCTCGCACATATGTGCTAGTTGTTCCTGACTCTAGGAGGCAGTGCTCATCTCCGTTTCAAAGCTGAAGAGACAGCGCTGTGCAAAGATGTCTCTATGGTCATGTGGCCAGCATGACTAAACACCAAAGGTGCACGAAACGCTGTTACCTTCCCACCAAAGGTGGTCCCTATTTTTTCTACTTGCATTTTTACATGCTTTCAAACTGCTAGGTTGGCAGAAGCTGAGACAAATAACGGGAGCTCACTCCGTTACACAGCGCTAGGGATTCGAACTGCCGAATCTGTGATCAACAAGCTCAGTGTCTTAACCACTGAGCTACCATGTCCCTTCATACAAATATCTGTGTATAAATACAGTAATTGCTTAATCAGACAACCTCATGGATGAATTATTTATGTCGTCTCTCTTGACTGCACAAATTGTTTTATTCATGAAATAATCAATCTCCAACATTGTAGGAGGATTTTCACTCTTGACATTGTCCTCCAAACAATTGTGTCTTGTAAATTTATTATGTGTTTCACTACTTTTTTCTTTCTCAGACTTTTGAACTATGTTTAAAATAAAACTGCCATTTATTTAAACGTAGTATTTGCTGCTTACCCCCCCTCAAAAAAAATACTTGAAATATACATATTGATTGTTTTGACAGGACAAGACCTTCCCTATTAGAGTATCTGAGTTATCAGCTCAACTTCCTGAGTATTATTGCTGGCCCATGCAGCAATTTTAAGGATTATATAGATTTCATCGAAGGGAGACACGTGCAGATGAAGTTATTGAAGTCCGGTTGGAAACAGAGGAGTTGCGATAGATTTCCTGATCCTTCTCCAGTGGTAAGCCACAAAATGCTAAGACATTTTTAGACATTTTTTTAGACATTTTATTAAGATTTATAGGCCGCCCTTCTCCCTGAGGGGACTCAGGGCGGCTTACAATCACAAGCTTTTATTCTGAAATGCGGAAATGGTTTTTGACAATAAACAGTATCCGTTATGATGAAAATATAAAAAGAGCTTTCCTGGTTTAGAAGAAGAACCTTCACGTCCTGCACTCTGTACCTCTAGTAGGGAGACAAGAAACCTATGAGAAGCTCACAAGGAGGACTTGATTATGTTTATATATGTGCTCCCCAGATGTGGCTGTTAAGAAGCAGTGCTGCTATCTCCACATCTGGAGATCATATAATTTTTAATAGTAATAATCCAGAAGAAAATACCTCCCCCCCCCAATATTAGGAAGTATAGACAATGAATCATACTTTTAGTAGGTCAATTCTTAAAACACAGGTTTTTTTTTAAGGCTATATTCTCTCAGATGTAATCACACCAATAATTTATTCTGTTTTCCTTTGTAGGGAGCCATCCTGCAGAAACTTGCTATCACACTTCTATCTATGGTAGTGTTTTTGACGCTTACCAAGACCTTCCCAGCAACTTACATTGTTGACGATCAATTTATGAATCAGTCTTCATTCCTGACGAGGCTTGGTTTTCTATATGTTGTCATGCAAGCCTCAAAGCCCAAATACTACTTTGCTTGGACACTTGGTAAGATTCATTTTAAGATGGTTTTTCAGACCACAATTGAAGCCCAAACTCTCTGTTGCTAAGTGAGACACTTGTGAAGTGAATTTTGTCCCATTTTTTTTACCTCCCTTGTTATAGTTGTTAAGTGAATCCCTGCAGGTGTTAAGTTAGTAACGTGGCTGTTAAGTGAGTCTGGATACTTCATTGACTTTGTTTGTCAGAAGGTCACAAAAGGGGATCACACAACAACACTGCAACCATCATAATTTTGAGTCAGTTGCCAAGCATTTGAATTTTGATCATGTGACCATCGGAATGTTGCAACGCTCATAAATGTGAAAAATGGTCATAAGTCACTTTTTCAGTGCCTTTGTAACTTTGCTACCATTGAAAAGCGTTCGGAGAATGCAGCCGCGCGAGCGATATTGGGTGTACCTAGGTACACCCATGTTACATCTATCCTCCGCGAGCTGCACTGGCTACCCATTGGTCTCCGGATGCAATTCAAGGTGTTGGTTATTATCTTTAAAGCCCTACATGGCCTAGGACCAGCATACCTGCGAGACCGCCTACTACCACACTCCTCCCAGCGGCCGGTAAGATCCCACAGGGTTGGCCTCCTTCAGATGCTGTCAGCCAGACAATGTTGGCTGGCGGCTCCCCGGAGGAGAGCCTTCTCTGTGGCTGCCCCGACCCTTTGGAACGAACTACCCCCAGAAATCCGGACCTCACCACTCTCATGGCCTTCAGAAAAGCTGTCAAGACCTGGCTTTTCCGGCAGGCCTGGGGCTGTTGACCTCATTGTTGAGGTCCAGCCCCAACTAAAATGAATGTATCTGTGTCGTTTTAACTTGTCTTATTTTATTTTTATTTTTTTATTTTATTTTTCCTTCTGTAAGCCGCCCAGAGTCCTTTGGGATTGGGTGTCCTATAAATAAAATTAAACTTACAAACTTAAACTTGAACGATTACTAAATAAACTGTTGTAACTTGAGGACTACCCGTATTTGATGTAGATGTTTCCATTTCATCCATTAAGGCACAAATGTGATACAGAACCATGGAATATTGCTGTATTATACAGTTAACATTAAGTACATTATTTCTGATTAACAGAAATTATTTACCAGTCCGAATAAGTGTCAGAGGATATCAGACAAGCTAAAATTCATATATGCGTTAAATATCTGATAATATTTTTTATTTAGAATTACTTATTTTGTGTTGAACATGCCCTCACAGTTCTATGACAGTTTTTAATGTGATGTTAAGCACACAGTCCAGGACATTAACAGTTTTTCAGTTCATTGTATTAATAAATATAGCAACACCCATAAATATAGCAACACTAAAATTAAGTTTTAGTATCTTCTTTATATGTTGGATCATCTCCCACTTATTGTGAGTGTACTTGTTATAGGAAATGAAATCTTTGGGGCTCACATTCATCAGGTTAGCAAAGGCAGGTCTAAATTTTCCAGGACCGGGACAGTTTAGGCAAAGTAGACCCCATATCCTACCATATCCTTGTAGCGGGAGCCCGCACGCTTGCTTCAACTGTGCGCGGCACGTCTGGGCAATATGCAGAGGATCGTAATTCTAATTCTAACCGATTCTCGCTCAGGATAGAAGTCATCCAGAGAGCCTAATTTTAGGAATGAAATTATCTGATTTTGGGGCATCCATAGCTGCATGTTAGAAAGTGGTTCCCTTTGCTTTCTTCACCAAATGTGAGTTGGGCTGAGAAAAGGCTGCTTCTACACCCAACTGCTGGAAAGTGAAGCGCCTTTTAGAGAATGCTTGCGCCCCTAAGTATTTTAATGATATGGTTTACTTCCCTTTCCTGGATACCTTTTGAAAGAAAGAGAAGTGCCTTCTGCCTGCTTCTCCCGTCATCCCCTTTCCCAAAATAGTGTTTCTGAGAAGATCAGATAGACATTTCAAGGGGGAAAAAAGATTCCTGCCCTATCACCATATCACAGATTACTGTTGCTTAAAATATAGCTGTAGGGTAAGAAGCGTTTGCATTTTTGCAAGTCCCAAAGTTAAGCAGCCATTGTACTTTGCTGGCTTCAAGCTCAGCTGGCTTAAAGTTCAGTGGATATTTTAAGGCTTAAAAACAATCCATACAGAAACAGGATGGAACAGGAATACTGGATCAAGTCATGCTCTGTGAAGGGTACAAACCATCTTCTAAATCATATTATGGTTTAGTTTTGGCATAGTGCATTGAGAAAAGCCAATAAATTATGACTTACGCAATTATACAGTATGTAGACAGTTCATGATGAGAGTTTGAGGGAAAGATGAGTCACCTACTGACTCAGGTCCTAAAATGTCCAGAGTATGATGTTCCCAAATAAAAGCTAGAACTGACTCCTTTTTTTTATTTTGGAGGATAAACAAAGCTTGTGTTTTCACTTCATAATATTCCTTGAAGGTGGTAGCAATCATATTGTGAATGTCCTGCACAGATCAACCTCCATAGCAAAGGATTTTCCCTTAATCAACAAATTGGTAATGCGCATAAAAATTAAAATGCATCAGTAGAAGAATGCAAAAGGATACATTAGATAATTTGAATTAGTAATGGTATCCTATTATCTTCACTATCAGTTTGGTAGCAGGAGCCTGCACGCTCACTTCAATCGCATCTGGGCATGCGCAGAGGGTCCGTGATGATGTGTGGGTGGGCGGAGCTTCATACCGCCACCACTATGGTTCGCCCAAACCAGTGCAAACTGGCAAAATGCCACCTCTGGTTTGAATGTTGTTCCTCTGTTGTTAGAAACAAAATGTAGAATTGAGTTTGTGGAGCAATTGGGATAGTAAATACCTTTCTGTATTGGGAAAGGAGAAAAGCAAAGTGCTTTTTTATATCAGTAAATCCTAAAGTTTTATCATTTTTCTTAACTGAGTAGCATTAATTACCCCTTTTTTCTCAACACAGTTTATCTACAGAATGTAATATTTTGTCAATCAAATAAAACTGCTGTTATTCTTGCTTATAAATAGGATAGCCTCCTTTTTATATGGAAAACAGTATGGATTTGCTATTGGAGAATGTTTAATGAAAGATCATTCTGTTCTAATGTTAATTGAAAAAAATATATATTTAGAAATCAAATTTAAAAAGTGTTTAAAATTCCAAAGCTGTTTTTTTAAAAAAGTTAAAATATTGTTTTCGGAGTATTAGTTTTGGTCCACAATTACATATTCCAAAATGTTACTTTAAAAATAGATTGATTTAATTTGATTTGATAATTCTGAACATAAACAAACTGAATTGGAATTCTAAATAAAATGCTGTTACATTCATTGAGAAACAGTTGTTCTGTTAATTTATACAGTATATTTACATACATTTGGCTTCTGCTTCCTTGAATTTGTTTTCCAAATCAGGCCTGCTTCCAAAAACCAATTATGCCTTTCATATATACAAAGGAAAATTAACCAGGGGTGGGATCCTACCAGTTTAACAACTGGTTCGCTGAGTGCATACATGCGCCAGGACGCGCACAAGGTTTAGAGAATACTTACCTTCCGGATTGCTGCTTGGGAAGGAAAATAACTCAGGCATGGCAATCCACTCGGCCACGCGACTCAGCTGAGAAGATAAAGGTAGGTAAAGTGCAGGGGCGGGCGGGCACTTGTGAGAGCAAACTGGTTCGCTCCCAGCTGATCTTAGGAGCTACAGATTTGCCGAGCCGGTCTGAACTGGTCGAATCCCACCCCTGAATTTAACTTATCGTTTCTAAAACAACTATTTTATATCTTCCCTAGTAATAATTCCCTATAACGTGGAAATTGAAAAATAGCATGACCTGACAAATGCACGCCCGACAAATGCGTGCCGACAAAACCGCCGCGACAAAACGGCGAAGTCAAAAGCACGCCCACTAAAGCGCGCCGACAAAACCGCACCCACAAAAGCGCGATTAGGGTTTTTGGGTTAGGGTTAGGGTAAGGGTTAGTGTTGTTACCGTTGTTTTCGCGTTTTTGTCAGCGCGCATTTGTCGACACGCTTTAGTGGGCACGCTTTTGACTTTGCCGTTTTGTCGCGGCGGTTTTGTCGGCGCGCATTTGTTGGGCGCGCATTTGTCGGTGAACCAAAAATAGTTCCATTAAGATATAACATCGGATGGATCATTCTAAGGACATATGTCAGGTAGGTTTTTATATTTCATCCCAAGTTTTTTTTTCCTCTTTTTTTTTCAGCTGATGCAATTAATAATGCAGCCGGTTTTGGATTCAACGGTGTGGATGCGAAAGGCAATTATCGCTGGGATCTTCTGTCCAATTTGAATATCAGGAATATTGAGGTAAGTTGAAGTATGGTCAGAATCCTCTTTAGAGATAACATTGGAACTGAAAATTGTTCCAGACCCCATATTTAGAACTTGTCTAAACAAAGTGGAGAAAGTCCAAATTTCATGCAATAACTTCTTGCAGGAAGATTTGCTGCACTGGTGCAATATGCAGGCAAGGGCAAAAGCCATTATTCTGGCTTTTAAATCATCTTCTTCCTCTTCTTCCTCCTCTTCCCTCTCCCCCACCAAAGGAGAAAGCTGCTTATTCATATCCAAATATATGAGCCGAGGTGGCGCAGTGGTTAAATGCAGCACTGCAGGCTACTTCAGCTGACTGCAGTTCTGCAGTTCGGCTGTTCAAATCTCACCGGCTCAAGGTTGACTCAGCCTTCCATCCTTCCGAGGTGGGTAAAATGAGGACCCGGATTGTTGTTGGGGGTGATATGCTGACTCTGTAAACCGCTTAGAGAGGGCTGAAAGCCCTATGAAGCGGTATATAAGTCTAACTGCTATTGCTATATAGTAACCGGATTTTTTCCCCCAGAAATGTTTTTTTTAATTGCAAAACCTGTGAAATGATATATTTTAAATTGTCTTTTGCCAATTAAAAAGTGTACTATAGGGTGTAATATAGCTGTAATGAAACATACAGAACTAGTATAACTTAAAATATGGGTAGAAACTGACATTCTTAGTATTAGGAAACATAATAATGCATGCTTGTTTCACTCTTAGATGGCAACAAGTTTTAAAATGTACTTAGAAAACTGGAATATTCAAACAACTGCCTGGCTTAAACGGTAAAAAAAAAACTTAAGTGTTTTGTGGTTTTCCTTGACAGGGGTTCAATCTCTTATTTACAGTGTTGCATTCAGTGAAAACGAAAAAGATTTCCCCCCCTGAAATTCTCATCATTTTATAACAATGAAAGAAAAAAAAGATTTTCACAATATGCTCCTGGCTCTAAGATAAAACTTCAAATGATACTGCCTACAAATAAGGGCACTCTGTATGTCCATTTCTGAAAATTGACACACAACATTGGGATAAAACACTTTCATTTTAATTTTTGTATTATTCCGCTTATATCCTCCGTTAATGTGTGTGTGTCAGTGGTGGGTTTCAAAAATTTTTAGAACCTCTTCTGTAGGTGTAGCCTGCTTTGTGGGAGTGGCTTGCCGGCCATGTGACTGGGTGGAAGTGGCTTGCCAGCCATGTGACTGGGTGGGCATGGCCAACTTGTAAAATGTGATGAAACTCACTTAACAACGCTCTTGCTTAGCAACGAAAATGTTGGCTCAGAAACTCTGGCATTTGAAGTACGCAAGTCTTAAAGTTGTCAAGTTACAAGACCCCTAACCCTTTAGAACCCCCCCCCCCAGGGGTGTTCAAACCTGGCAGCTTTAAGACTTGTGGACTTCAACTCCCAGAATTCCTCCTCTCGCTCTTCATCTTGATGATGTGCGGACGGGCGGGGGGAGGGAGCTGAAACCGCTTCTAAACGGCACTGTAGATTTGTGGAACCTCTTCTATAGAAGAGGTTAGAATTGGCAGGAACCCACCCCTGGTGTGTGTGCATGCGCACACGTGCACTCCGTTATTATCACTAATGTAGTGATTTCTTGTTTACTGAAATGATTGTGGCTTGAGCTTTTGGTACAGAAATGTTTGTGAAATGTTTTCCTCATTTGCTGCACAGGAATAGTGTTGCTTTCTTAATTTACACCATTGACCACTTTTAATTCCACGTGTTGATGGAGGAGGATAAAAATCCCTTTTCAGAAAAAAAAAAAAAACTATTACGTAGATTATTGTCAGAGGTATTTAGGAATGATCTTTCTAAACATTGACAAAGGCAGTAAAAGAGTTGCTTCAAACATAAGATGCTTTGCACATTAGCAACACTTCTCTACAAATAATGGTAACCATTATGTAATCTAAAATGTAAATATAAATTATGTAAGTTTCTGATCAAAAGTAAAGTTATGGGTTTGTGGACTTTCTACATGCTAAATATAATAACAGGTTTAACAGAGGGATTTGAAAATTAGTGTAACATGCATACATACATACAATATGTAAAAGGGGAGGAGAATTTATTGCTTTTTCTATTATTTTGGCAACCAGCCAGGGTGGATCCTACATGTTAAATGTTAAATTTAATTGACCACTCTTTCCTCCTTTTTGTACATTATTGTTTTCTTTTTTATGGTTGGGGTTGAACGGGTTTGTCTGTTTTACTATTTTGTATTTTATTTTCTATTTTACTATTTTTTATTTTATTTTCTACGAGAAAACAATAAATTTAAAATAAAAAGTAAAGTTTTGTACTGCAAAAGCCGCACAACCACTGTGTGCTCTAGATATTTATTCTTTTAAGATTTCAGATTTACCGAAGTATGAAATATCCGAGTTCAATTAATGATGATATCTAAAATCAGATTTTTTTTGCCATTCCTTTTATGTGTAGTGAAATAGGGGAAATAGTCAGTAAATACCATCTAGTCCTTAATAACTCTTCTAAGAACAGTTTTGTTTGAAACAGACAATGAGTATCATTTCTGATTCTATGATACAGTAATAAACTCAGATATAATTGCATGTAACCTGCATATTTATACATTTTCTTTTTCTAATTTTCTTCTCAGTGTATGTTATGATCGGACTTCTTGGTATCCTACAGCCTTAACATTTCTTCTCTCAGCTCTTTGGCATGGTGTTTATCCTGGATATTATTTTACATTTACCACTGGCATCTTTATGACACTAGCAGCCAGAAGAGTACGTATCCCTGTTAATCCCTTTTTTATTCCTTTTCCTCACAGCTTTTGAAAGTTTTTTTTTAATTAGCAATAGGAAGAAAAAAGCAAATATTTTCATATGTTACAGCAAAACCAGGCGGCATATGCATAGACTAGAAATCTGTTTGAGATGCACCATGTGAAAATTCTTTTAAAACATTTCAATTTTTTTTGTTATAAGGTTAGGAACAATTGTCGACCCGTCTTCATCTCATCCAAACTGCTCAAGGTGGGCTATGATATGGTCACCTGGTTTGCAACCCAGCTATCGGTGTGCTATACTGTGGCACCCTTTGTTCTTCTTGCTGTTGAGCCAACAATTAAATTATACAAGTAAGTTATTTATATTAGTTTCAAATGGTGCATTAGAATGACTGGACAGGTAAAATGGATTGACTATATTCAAAATAAATATGGGTCTAGGAAATTTCAGATAGCTTATGATTAAGATCAGAAATGATACAAATTGTTTATAGTTAGCCTAGCAAGGTGGAGCTAAGCTCAATTCAAAGACGTTATTAACTTTCTACTTTCTCTTTAAGTATATTTTAAACTGTTTTTGTTAAAGATTTATACCTTGTATTGGTTCTGGGAAGTCGGGGGGGGGGGAGGTTGGGGGGGTTGGGGGCAGGGTGTGAGGGAGTGGAGTCTACTAAGTTGGAGGAGGGGTGTTGGATTTTAAGGTATTATGATTGTACATGTATACTGCTATTTTTTCTTTTTTATGTATATTGAAATGGAATTATAAAAACCATCAACACAAAAGGGAGTTTGCTCAGAAGCTGAAATACACCAAGTGAATTAGAGGAAGAGTGGGAAGCAGAGGAGAGAAGAAATATAGGAAGAGGGGGACAGGAGAGAGGGTGAGGGTGGAAGATGAGGTTTATAAGGAGTGGTAAGGGGAGAGAGGAGAAGGAGAAAGGAAGGGGAAGTAGAGTAGAAAATGATGGAGGGAAGACAGGATGTAGAAAGGGGGAGGAGAGAGCGGGAAGAAAGTATCGGATAAGGTATAAATATGGTGTATGGAGAGCAGAAGAGCCAATAACTTGGTTTTTCTTTTTTTTTTCTTTGGTAGTTGATGGTAAGATGAATTGACGTAATTACTTAATAATACAACATGATATTGCCTATGTAATAGTATACATGTGATTATATGCTATGAAAATGGAAAATAAAAACTTTCTACGTAGAAAAAAAAAAGAATGACTAGACAGGTGTGTGAACAGATGAACAGGAAATGTCCCGTGTAAAGCCCCTTAAATTATCTGCTCAGAGTATCACTTCAGCTGTCAAGATGGGCTTTGGCTGAGAGATGGAACTTATTAAAGTGGTTTAATAAAGCCACGTTTTTTGCAGTTGGTAACTGGTTTACATTGTCTCTCCTCACTTGCAGATCGCTGTATTTCCATATGCATATTTTATGTATATTGGTATTACTGGTGCTACCAAACAAATCTCAAAAACTCAGCAGAGGGAACCAGGCCATTGGAATGGAGGCACACAGCTGCAATAAAATCAAGAAACAAAAGTGAGACTGGAAATCCTCCAAAAGATCATCAAACAAAAGTTACAGAGAAGGCATACCATGTCTTCATTTAAAACGCTTTCTAAAGGACGTGATAGAACTGGACTTTTTATTGAAATACAACTCTTACTTGGTAATGTTTACATACTTCAAGGGCAAGATTTATAAGTTTTTATAAATTAAAGAAGCTATTTTAATGAAGGTTTCTACTGCATTTAAATATTTATTCTTGTGTTTCATTTGTTGAAAACATATATTATCTATTGTTCAGGCAAGTTGGTTCACCTAACATCTAAGGCAATGTTTCTCAACCTTGGAAACTTGAAGATGTCTGGACTTCAACTCCTAGAATTCCCCAGCCAGCGAATGCTGGCTGGGGAATTCTAGGAGTTGAAGTCCGGACATCTTCAAGTTGCCAAGGTTGAGAAACACTGTTCTAAGGTTTTCCTTTCTCTTGTTAACCTTTCAAATTGGTTAAAATAAAAACAAAAACCTCTGGAAGTATTGTTCCCAAGGAATAGACTGTAAAATGTTATAAACAGCTGCTCATAACATATCAAAAGCTCTTAGGTTTATGATTTTTTTCATCTTTGGTAAAAAGGAATATTCAGATCTTAACATTCAAGATTTATTCACCTGGATTGAAAAGCATGTGCTGTTTGATTGGAAAATAATGATAAAGAACTGTGAAATCTTGTGGTCCTGGTTTTCCTTAGAGATGTAAAATTAGATACCTCTGTTCTGTGTGATCTGAAGTACGTACTACTCATCTTTGTTCTAGGCTGAATAATGAAGGATGCCTATCATGGAACCATCATTCCATTATAGCATTTTTTACATGGAAGCAAAATTTTATAGGAAATAACTCAGGGACAATTTTATGATTTAATGATTTGACTTGAACTGTACAGAATATGCTTCTTTCAAATTGTCTGATTTTAAAAATGTTTTTTAAACTAGAATTTGCGAAGTATTTTTTGCATTTTTCTAAAAGAAAGAAATGCTACGAGGAAACACGAGAAATTAATAAGAATTAAGCAATTGGATTGTTGAATAACTTTCAGCTTGTCTGAGTGTTTGTTGGCTGCTTGTTGTTAAGTTGCATTGTTGGGGGAAAAAACTTTCAGATTAAGAGTGGAAACCGACAAAAGCCATGTATTCATATCAGAGAATAAAAACAAATAAGTTCACATTTCCTTTTATAAAATCAGCAGCTTTTCTTTTTAAAAAAGAAAAAGATTAATGAGCCAGTGTGTTCCAAATCAACATGAGTAATTCATGTAAACTTGGTTTATGCGACTTCTATGTAATGCACTTCCCAGAACATACTGCTTTGGGAATTAGTATTATCAGTTTTCATTACTATGTTTTTATGAACTGTACCATTATGTCTGTTATGCATTCTGGACAATTTCTCTGAGTGGTCTTCCAAATTCTTAATTAGTCAGATTTAAAAATGCAACAAATGTCAATAAAAAATATTGAAATGCAGTAATAAAATCATTGGTAAAAGTATGATTGATTGGGCAATTTTAAAAAGATTATCAATTTTAACGTGTCAATGGGCTCCTATTAGAAACAAGAAACACAGAAGCCCTGGTTATTCAGTATCTTAGAATCTAATTGTCGTAATGTAGATCCGCAAATCATTTAAGAACTAACAGTATAAGTCTTGACAATTTCTGGTTTGCCAGAAGTTGCCAGAGTTATATGGAATTTGAATTAATGGTTTAAAAATCTCTATATGATTTTAATGTATGAAACAGAAAATAAGCTGATTTGTTCTGGATCTGAGAAGGACTCATTCAGCAGGACAAGAAAACAAAAATATTAACATTTAAAAGGTATAAATCTTGTTTTCCTCTTTCTTCAGGTGCTCTGTCCCTAAATGAAAATGAATATTCTTCCATGCCTATACAGTCCATCTTGATCTTCCCCGTGGTATAATCATTATTTTAAAAGTATACAAATTCAAATTTTCAGTCTTTTCATATTGACACGAGTTTCGATGAATCAGAAGGAAGGAATCTTCAGTCAGCTCAAGGAGTATCTCTTACTGATACTCTTTTCTTTTTCACCTGGAAAACCAGTTTATCAACCACGTGGAAAGGAAATTTTTCCTTACCTCTGTGCCGAGCAATTGCCTTGGGAGTTGTTTGGTCCCTCATGCTCTCCACCTCTAAAAGTTAAGGAAATAATACATTTCCTTAACCTGGCCTTTAAATGCAAAACTGTCTTTGGCTTTTGAATGTTTACTTTGGTTTTTTATGGAATCAGCTGCCTGTAGTATCTAATTTGAATAGAAAAACGAAATGACCCAGCCAGTGAATTCATAGTGAAGGTTTCTGGGAGTTGCAATTTAATAACATCTATGGAATGAGAGTTTCTCCACTCCTATTAGAATTGTTTTGATAATATTTTTAAAGGTATCTGCTTTTAAATGAGACATAGCAGTAGTGCCATCTAGTGGTCACATACATATATTAACTTTGTCTTTTTTAAAAAAAAGATTGATAAGCAATGGAGAAACCTAAACATTTTTTTTGCCACATCTTGTATCTTTATTTTAGCTTTGTACTGGAAATGGACATACATCATGCAAATACATAGGAGTGCAACCTGGGGTTCATTGATATACAGATGGTCATCCAAATAATCTCAGACTCGAGCTATTTAAGTTGCAACGTGACTAAAACCACTTTACATTGGTCTCAGTTTCCAAATAGCAAAATAAGTATAACTAGATAATCTAGGACAAGTATGTGCAATAGTTTTAGGCCAAAAATTAAATTTGAGTGGAAAAGTCTTCCTTCCAAAAAATAACGGGGCAAGAGTAAAAGCTAATTTAACCTAATTTTTACAATGGAATGCAATTAAAATTAAATTCATTATATGCAATTAACCTCCATGTAAACGCTGCCAGGACTGTGACAGCCAGGTGGGTTCAGGCAGTGATACATTCTACACTGCAAGGAAGGGATGTTTCTGGGACCTTTTAAGGAGACCCTAGTTTGCCCCTCCTTAAAAAAAAGGCACCTCTAAGTCCTATCTGGACAATTTTTATCTAGTCCCCCACCTTAAGGAAAATGATAGGGAAGATTATTGTTTGGCAGTTTCAGAGGGTCTTGAAAAATTATCTAGACACCTTAAAATCAGCCCCCAGGCTCAGTTATGGGACAGAAATAGCGTTGGCCTCACTTGAGAGTGATCTCTGGCAAGAGCTGGATAATGGTTGCGCATCCCGTGATCAGTCAAAACCGTGCTCGACTAAGCCGCGCCCGATTAAACCGCGTCGCTGACGTCATCAACAGGGCGACAACAGCCAGCGCGGAGAAAGAAGGGCGCTTTAAATAGCGCTTTGAAAGCAAGCCGATTCAACTTAAGGTAAGGGTTAGGTTTAGGGTTAAGTTTAGGGTTAGGTTAAGGGTTAGGTTTAGGTTTAGGGTTAGGTTAAGGGTTAGGGTTAGGATTAGGTTTAGGGTGGTTAGGTTTAGGTTTAGGGGTTAATTTTAGGTTTAGGGTTTACAGCGTGCTTCTGTCTCCGCGCTGTTGTCGCCCTGTTGATGACGTCAGCGACGCGGTTTAGTCGAGCACGGTTTTGTGGTGGAACCGCGCATCCATCCTTGCTTTCCTTGACCTTTCAGTGATTTTCAATCGGGTGGGATTCAGCCGGTTTGGGTGCACCGGTAGCTCCAATGATCAGCTGAGAGTGAACCAGTTTGCCCGCCCTTTACTTACATATCCTTTCAGCTGATTAGAGCAGCAGAGCAGATTGCCATGCCTCAGGTGTGTTACTCCCCAAGAAGTAATGTGGAAGATAAGTGTTTTAGCAACACGCAGTGACCGAACTGGTTGTTAAACTGGCAGGATCCCACCACTGTTTTCAATGCCATTGACCATGATATCCTTTTGAGCTGGCTACATGGTTTTGAAATACAGTCTTAACACTGGTTTGGCTCCTTTCTCCAAGGCCAGCCCCAATTGAAAGGGCCAATCCACCTCTTTTGGCATGCTGAATGGCTCAGGACCCTCTCTACCCTTTTTAACACCTACATCAGGAGTGTCAAAATCACGGAGCGGGGGACGGATGCATCACGCACTGGCCACAGCCACCTCCGGTTTAGTGAAGGGGAAAAAAGTCGCAATGTGGCATGTGGCTCCAGGCTGTTAGGCTTAAGCTCCCCGTTGGGAGAACGAGTATGTTCAGAGAAGCGTTGTGAGAGTTGTGTTGGAGAACACACAAACCAGCATACAGAGACACTGCAGTTAAATAGGCTTTTACTTTCGTGGAAATAGAGGTATCAGAGTCCATCTAACAGTCCAAGTCATACACAGATAAGACAGTCAATCATCAATGTCTTTCAGTTAAGGGATAATCCAAATAATATAGTCCAGTATTATATAATCAGTTCAGTATTCAAAGTTTGCTAGCAGTTGCAAAACTTACAATAGCTCACGGCACTTTCTAACAGTCAGCTTCCAAAACTCTCAGATCAGACCAGCCCAGCATCTAACAAACAAAGAGCTAACAGTCATTCTGGCTCCCTCTTATGGCCGATTGAGGAAACAGCAACCAATCACATTTTACAGTATGATTTAAAGAAACAGGCACAACATTGTTACATGATTTATATATTGCCAACCCAACCGTTAGATTATATTCCTAACACAGGCTATCTGAGAAACTGACTAACCCCGATGGGATTGACCCAACCCACCTGCACTGGCAGAAGGGACATGCGTCACCAAAGGAAATTTGCTTGGCGGCATCCCGAAGAACCTTTTCTTGTGTCAAATAGCCTGGGGCCCCACTGGTGGGGGGGGGGACATTTTGGAGGTGGCTAATGGACAGAGAACATTCTATCTTCTTTCTTTCCATAGTTTGATTTCTTCCTCTCCAGCCTAGTTAGTTTTATTTTAATTGAAATTTAAATTTATTACTATTTATTGTTTTAATATTTTATAATGCATTTTAATTGGATGTCTGTAAGTCTTCTAGAATTACCTCTGTTGAGATGAGTGGCATTCAAGTTTAAATAAATATTTAGAAAAGGAAGGGAGGGAGGGAAAAAGAGAAAAAGAAAGGAAAGAAAAAGGGAAGGAAGGAAAGAGAGAGAAAAGGAAGGAAGGAAGGAAGGAAGAAAAAAGAAAGAAAGAAAGAAAGAAAGAAAGAAAGAAAGATAGATAGATAGATAGATAGATAGATAGATAGATAGATAGATAGATAGATAGATGATAGATAGATTGCAATCTGGTCTCTTCCAGAATATGGCACTTCAGCTTTCTGAATCTAAACCAGCTAAGTTTTTTTCCTAAAACTTCTAGAATGATCCTTTCAGAGAAATTAAAAGAAACTTAGAAATTAAAAACTCTCCTTAGAGATAGGTGATACTATAATACTTTAAAGACTCATTGTTATTTGATAGATAATTATGAATTTAAGGAAATAAGGATTGTTACAAATGAAAGAATATTAATGGTAATTTGAGCACATAATGCTCAATGACAGTGAAGCATTCAGTTATGTTTAATGTAAACCAGTGATGTTAATCCTAAACTTAAGAATTGATGCACAAAAACTTGTAACCAAACGACATGCTTGATGAAATGGAGGAAAGTTGTTCTTTTTTCTTCTCTTGTTTTGTTTTATATATGTTGTTTTGTTTAAAAAGAATAAAAATATATTTAAAAAAAAAAGAAATTAAAAAGTCAGCCATAGCAGTTGGGTTGAGTTCTACAATTCATTTAATTAAATAAAACTACAGGTAGTTTCTGACTTACAACAGATCATTTTAGTGACTGTTCAAAGCTACAACAACACTGAAAAAAGTGACTTACGACCTTTTTTCACACTTACGACTATTGCAGCATCCCGATGGTCATTTGATCAAAATTCACTTGCTTTCTGGGATCATGTGATCAGCTTTTGCAACCTGACAAGCAAAGTCCATGAGGAAACCAGATTCACTTAACAATCTTGTTAGTAACTTAACTATAACGATTCACTTAACAACTGTAGCAAGAGAGATTAAAAATGGGGCAAACTCCCTTAACAAATGTTTCACTTAGCAACTTAAACGTTGGAGTCAATTGTGGTTGTTACTCGAGGTCTACCTGCATCTATTGAGCCATGTTCAAAGAGAAGCTAAGCTTATCTAGAAGTCAGTTTGCATCAGATTTTAAACCAGACATGTCTTTTACAAAGTCATTATTTCAACTGTTTCTTCATCCTCTGCGAAATTACATGCCAAGTGGTAATACGATTTTTCTCTCAGGCATTCTGAAGAGGACTTGGGGTTGGGAGATCATCCTGTATCTAATGAATGATAAAATGTTCTACCTTTTTTTGACTTTTATTTCTCAATACCTTAATGTTTCAGGGCAGCATTATAGAGAAAGGGCAACACTCAATTAATTAAATATAAATATGTATAACCCTGTTCTGTATGTCAGTCGGAGAAACCTTCTTAATAAACCATCCCATTAGGATAGACTACTGACTCATCTCTCTGCTTTTGTAGTCATTTGGAATTTAAATCCAATTAATCTGCTGTCATGATTTAATTATTGGAGAGGAGGAATGTAACATTCAGAACATAATGTTGTATATATGCAGAGAGCAGAAAGGACTGAAAATATGTTGGTCACAGGAATATATATTATGTATATGGATTCGTTGCAGAGATTACCGGTATATTCAGCAGGTTCTGTCCAGTTCTAGAGAACTGGTAGCAGAAAGTTGTTTGGAGAAATGATCAATACCACCTCTGACTGGGCCCGCCCCCATCTATTCTCTGCCTCCCAAGTCCCAGCTAATTGGGAGGAAATTGGGATTCTGCAGTAACCTTTCCCTGGAGTTGGGAATGAATGGAGATTTTACAGTATCCTTTCCCTGGAGTGGAGAGGGAATGGAGATTTTACAGTATCCTTCCTCTGCCATGCCCACCAAGCCATGCCATGCCTACCAAGCAGGGGTGGGTTTCTCGCCCCGTTCCAACCGGTTCAGTTGGAACAGGGCCGGTGGCATGCACACGGCGCACGCATGCGTACTAGCGTCTGTGCGATGCTCCAGCTGCTCCTGGAGGATCGCGCAGGTGCTGTATGTGTCCTGCACATGCGTGGAAGCGCAGAACTCGTCAAAACCGGGTAAGCAACGCGGGCGAGCGGGTGAGCCCTTCGCTGTTCCCGGAAGTTAGTTACTTCTGGGTTCGCCGACCAACCGGTTCGCAGGGACCGCCGCGAACCGGTTGAAACCCACCCCTGCTACCAAGCCATACCCACTGAACCAGTAGAAAAAAATTTGAATCCCACCACTGGTTCATTGGGTGTGTGTGAGAGAGAAAGAGACAAACAGCCAGATGTTATGGCTTTCTGATACAACTTACAAGTGGGTTACAAAAGGTAGTATTCTAGTTTCTTTGATGCTCATCTGAATTTTGGGGAGACGAATAAAACTCTAAAAATTGAAGACCTACCAAGACCACCTACTAACCACTTCCTTTGCCGTTTAAGATAGGAATATCTCCAAACGATCAGTTCTCTCTCTCCTCCCTCTCTCTCCCCCCCTCTCTCTCCCTCCCTCCCACTGTAACTTTGCATTCTTAATTTTTTTAAAATCTTGCTATAAAACCAATCAAATTGGAAAAAAAATTAAACGCTGATCTTTACTTTTAGTCTGCAAAAGGAAAATAAAGAACTTATCATAGGTTTATTTCCTTCCCTTGCAATCTGCATTGCTGCCTGTAACCATGGCAAAATGAACACACAGTCCAATCCACACGTCTGATGGATTCCTAGGTAACTGGTAGGAAGTCTGCTGAATGCCTCATGGACTACCAAGGAGCAATCTAGCCCTTGACATGAGGTCTCTCTATCTGTTGACTCTATTTATTCTAAAGTTTAAAGCTTGCAATTGGTGCAAAATGCAGCACTAGCCTGATCACCAGACTAAGATACGGTTCTTGATATGATAACTACCCAGAGTATGAAATCAATATGAAATAGGCAGCAAATAAATTTAATAAATTAAATAAAAATATCTATTATGTAGATATTAAGTAGTCCTCGTTTAGCTACAGTAATTGGGCTAAATCCCCATCACTAAAATCATGTGATTGTGAAACGCAACACCATGTGACCCATATTGCTTAGTGATGTGTTCTGTCCCCCCTTCTTTGCTCGTTCAAAGACAACAGGCAGACAGACTTAAAAAGAAAGAACTTTATCAGCCTTGGCTCACGCTGGCTGTGAGCCCAAAAATAAACATAAATAAAGTCTCTGGCAAGAAGATAACAGAATGCAAAACAAATAGCTCTTATGGCAAAACCAGGTGTACAGAAAGAAAACAAATCACTTCTCCAAGTGTCTCTTTGAATCAAAGTTACAGAAAGCAAATCACTTATCCAAGTGCCTCTCACAAACAAACCACGACTGATGAACAATGAACCATGAACGAACGACAAACATTGACTTCTGCAACCAGGGCGTGGCACCATCAGTCCTTTATCTCCAGAAGACCACACTAATGAGCCCCGGCTGCATTGTTATTCCTGCATCCCGACTCAACTCACAGCAAACTTCTGCTGAGTCACAACAGTGATGGCGCTCCCAGCGGTCTTCATTGCTGTTGTTTATGCATAATGAGAATATATCTGCTGAGCAAAACTCTGCATTGGTGACAGGAAGGGCATCCAGCCATTAAATACTCTGCTAGCGCCATTCAGTTGCCCAGACTCCACATTGTGAGGGATTATGGGATTGTTAAAAGATGATGATGAAGATGAAGATGAAGATGATGATGATGATGATGATGATGATGATGATGATGATAATGAATGAGTTACTTACTTTCAAGGGTTCCATCTGGAACCACACAAAACAACTGTGAGCCTTGGGAAACGGCAACGGCAATAAAATTGAATCTTGTGAAACTTGCCCTTTCCCCAAACTCACTTGTCTATCATTTTTCTTTACTGGTTCTTGGCTACATTCTTATTTCCACATCTTCAATAAGAACAGATAGACTTTCTTTTGTATTTCCTTAACCTTTCTCCTAAGTCAGGATCGGTAAATGTTTCGTTAGTTAGGTTTATTGCAGGTATAAAGGTAAAAAAAAGTTTATTGGAAACTGGGCACGTGCGTTTTAGCTCGCATTTGTCAGCTAGTACATTAAAATGGATCCTCTTTCTAACTTGGAATAAACCTGGCTAACAAGATTGTGACAATCTAACATCCGGTGGGCTGTGAGATGCTGTTAGGGCTTTGATAATCTCTTTGTTGGGAGTATTTGACTGTTCATTTTAGTCTTCATTTCAATGCTATTGAAATGTCGTTAGCTGTCTTGAGTTCTTCCTGGCAGAGTAGAAAATGGAGAAAATAAATAATAATTTCAGTCCATGCCTTTAAAATTTGTACAATCTTAGCGGGTTTACACATTCTCCATTAATTTTCCTTCAGGTGGGATCAGCAATTATATGGTGTTTGCCAGCTTTTCTGCAATATGGCACCTCTTTGGCAGGAACTATTATGTTATCTTCTCCTGGATGCTTAAAAAGGATTCACCTAAAACCATTCATTGCTTTTGGTTTCCACCCGCTGGGCTAATATCCTAGTGCCTGAAATTTTCTTTCAAATCTGAACGTTTCTAAGTAGCATCTGAGTCACCGAAGAGGGCTGTGAATTGCTTCTTTTATTTTATGCTGTTTTTTCCCTTGCTCTCTTAACATTCGGCTGCAAATGAAAATACCTTTTTTCAACCCTGGTGTTATTATTACTGCTATAGATGATGGCACCTTTAATGTCTACTATTCATTGTCATAATGGCTGCACCTGTGTATAGCAGGCATCCTGGAACTGCAGCAGCTGTGGACTGTAATTGCAAAAACATTATTTTCTGATTTTCGCCTGCAAGCATTGTGTGTTTGTGCCTGAGACTGAAATACTGTGAAGGTCCATATATGGAAGGATTATAGTTCTCCTTCCTGGTCCCATAAATTTATGCAAGCAAGATGATTAAGGATCAAAAACTTCAGTTTATGCTGGACAGTCCTGGCTTAGCTCTTTCCACGCCCAGCTTCTCTTTCGGTCTATTTCTTTTTAAAAATTCAAGCACAAAAGGCCAATGGATATTAAAACATCCTGTCTTATTTGAACCTAACAATTACCAACTGGGTACATCTTAATCCAGACTACAACGGAATCCAAAATTTCTACTGCTAAGGGAGACAGTTGTAAAGCGAGCTTTGTCCCATTTGACAACCTTTCTTGGCACAATTGTTAAGTGAATCACTTAACAATGAACTTAGTCTGGATTCCCCATTGACTTTCCTTGTCAGAAGGTCACAAAAGGTGATCACATTTGTTAGGTAAGCTCCCCGTTGGGGGAGTGAGTACGTTCAGATAAGCATTGTGAGAGTTGTGTTGGAGAACACACAAACCAGCATACAGAGACACTGCAGTTAAATAGGCTTTTACTTTCATGGAAATAGAGGTATCAGAGTCCATCAAACAGTTCAAGTCATGCACGGATAATTCAGGCAGTCATCAATATCTTTTAGTTAAGGGATAATCCAAATAACATAGTCCAGTATCATATAATCAGTTCAGTACTCAAAGTTTGCTAACAGTTGCAGAACTTACAATAACTCACGGCACTTTCTAACAGCCAACTCAGATCAGATGAGCCCAGCATCTAACAGAGAACTAACAGTCATTCTGGCTCCCTCTTATGGCTGATTGAGGAAAACAGCAACTAATCACATTTTACAGCATGATTTAAAGAAACAGGTACAACATTGTTACATGATTTATATATTGCCAACCCAACCGTTAGATTATATTCCTAACAACATTGACCCTGCAATCGTCATAAATATAAACCAGTTCCCAAGCATCTGAATTTTGATCTCGTGACCATGAGGGATGCTGCAATGATCCTGCCTATGAAGAAGTGTCATGTGTCACAATTCCGTTGTAACGTCAAATGGCTACTAATGAATGGCTTTACGTTGAGGACTATCTGTATTATTATCCCCATCCATAAGCACTACCCTGAGGTGGTATTTACTTACCTTCCCTACTGGTTTACAAATGTGAGTGTGCATGTGCCAAGCCTTCCGCGCATGCACTTTTAGCTAAAAAAAGGGCCTAAATGGGATGCTGTAGAGCCGGGATGAGTGGGCGGGGCCAGCCGCAATTTCTGCTACCGGTTCAGGCAAACCGGTCTGAACCAGTAGAATACCACCTCTGGCACTACCCTAGTCTTCATCCCACCCCTACCCAATATTTCCACAAAAAATCTCTTAAAAAGCAACTCCTGCAGAGAAAAATAAAAGCTGGAAATTCAACTCAGTAAGAGAGTTATTCTTTGTGCGTTTGATCTTTTTTCGATTGGAGCCTGAGTTTAGGTTTGAATGATTTGGCATTCTGGCTTAGTACCATGGTTAATGAGTTCACTTGGCTATTTTCCATCTAATGACTTGTTCAATGTTTTCACAGGGGGATACTAGAGATGTCATATCATTTTGTAATGTTCTGCCATTTTGCCCTAGTAATGATCCGGAACATTGCTACATTACCAATATTTTGGATTTTTCTTTTGAATGCCAGTTGCTACTAAATAGATGTTGAAATGGTTTTTTTTAAAAAATAGAAATTTGTGGGGGGAAGGCAGGGGTGGGTTTCAACCTGTTCGCGACGGTCCCCGCGAACCGGTTGGTCGGCGAACCCGGAAGTAAGTAACGTCTGGGAACGGCGAAGGGCCCACCCGCCCGCCCGCGCTCCTTACCAGTCTTTGAAGGCTTCTGTGCTTCCACGCAGGCGCATGGTACATACAGCGCCTGCGCAATTCTCTGGAAGCATCGCGCAGGTGCTAAGACGCATGCGTGAACTGCGCGCGTGCACAAGGACGCTGCCGCCCCCGTTCCAACCGAACCGGTTGGAACGGGATTAGCAACCCACCACTGGGGGGAGGGGATAATAACACAACTGACATTTAAAAACAAGAGGAAAAAAAGAAACCAAGAAAGCCTTCCGGAATCAATTTGACATAAACCTAAAATATGGGGAGGGTGGGGAGAGGCATATTTGCATATTATTTGTGCTTTGGTTGTCAATCTCAAAATATGAAAATGAAATCAGAAAAAATGGTAGAAATGGTAGAAATATAATTGCAGTATTTAATGATTGCATTAGTAGAGCTTTATTATTTGTCAAGATCCACTGGAGCTCTAAAAAAATTAGGAGGAAAAAGACTGGATCTCCTTTGTCCTAGCGTATTCCCACAGATGCAGGGTCCGCTTTTTGGATCATTGAATGCCACTTTGCACAGTCAGCTGTGTGTCCATTGTGCTTTGCACGCGTGGGTTCGAATCCCACCCTCGTCGCCAGTGTTAAGTTCCCTAGAAGAACCAGGCGGGAGGCGTCTGAGGTAAGTTAAAGTCAATCAACTTTATTAACAGGCATTTGCAAACATGAACAAGTAGACCGGCACCCCCTCCCTGTCTGACAGCTATTTATACGGAGCTGTCAGACAGGGAAACCAATAGCCGCGCGTTTGACAGCCCGGCAACTGCAGGTCGCGCCTGATTGGCTCTGGCGCACCTAGCTTTTGCAGAGCTGTCATTCGTAAGTCCGAGGACTTAACAAGCTGCATCTCCGGGACACAGGCCCGCAGCTTGGATGCCTTTGTTGATGATGTCTTGCCATCTCTCTTTTGGAAGCCTACGAGGTTGCCGGCCTTTGACTTCTAGTTGGTAGGCAGCAGAGGTGGGTTCCTACCAGTTCGCACCTATTCGGCAGAACCGGTTTGTCAAATCTACCGAACTGGTTAGAAGAGGTTCCACCAGTGGACCCGGAAAGCAGGTCACACCTACAGAAGAGGTTCCAAATTTTTTTGAAACCCACCACTGGTCCTTGGATATGATTATTCTACACTATCATGCTCATATTTATAAAACTCAGTGGCTCTGTGAAAGGTAAGGATAAACTTACCTTCTCGTTGTTCCTATCACCCATCTCCTCCCACTTATGACTGCAGGACTCTAACTTTGTTGCTTGTATCCTTATGATTTATATTGATATTGATTGTTTCCTGATTGCTTATGTGTACCCTATGACTGTCATTAAGTGTTGTGCCTTATGATTCTTGTTGAATGTATTACTCTCCTTATGCATACTGAGAGCAATATGCACCGAATTCCTTGTGTGTCCAATCACACGTGGCCAATGAAAAATTCTATTCTACTCTATTCTAATAGCTGTTCCTGTGACATCTGCTGTAACAGAAGATGGCACTCTTTCCTCACTCTTTGTAAGAGCTTTGCAGAAAACAGAAATTTCCCTTTAGAGCAGTGTTTCTCAACCTTGGCAACTTGAAGATGTCTGGACTTCAACTCCCAGAATTCCCCAGCCAGCGAGGGGAATTGAAGTCCAGACATCTTCAAGTTGCCAAGGTTGAGAAACACTGCTTTAGAGGGATGTGTGTGTGTGTGTGTATGTTGTATTTATGGATTATTAAAATGAAAATATATCTTAAGAGTTATTCTGAAACAAATATATAAGTATAATCTTTATTGTCATTGTACTTAAATACAACGAAATTGGTTTCGAAATTGTATAGGAACAAATTATAATTAAAATGTGTTAAAGTGACATCAAACTGTACACCAACAGTAGTTTACTGGGAATCTTATTTCTAAATACTATTTTTTCAGAAACATGCATTTCAAGGTAGATATGTGTGCCTATGTGTGTTTGTGTGCATGTAACATTCTAAAATTACCTACTGCATACTACAAATTCTCAGTGGTACTGACATTTTCCTTATTCAGTATCCAATGTGCTATCTACTTCAAGCAACCCGAGAAAGCCCTACAAATCCTTTTTAAAATGATTGCACGGGGGTGTTTTTTGTGTGTGTGTGATAAACTGAGATAAATCAGTGACAGCAGCATTTCTTGTATGCAAGATACATTTATCTGTGAAGGTTTACAGAAAAAAAATAAAATCATGCTTTTATAGAATCATGAAGCATTAGAAGCACTATCATGTAGTTCAAAATTTGCCTAAGAACTTCCTAATCTGTATGTATGTATGTATGTATGTATGTATGTATGTATAAATGTGTGTGTGTGTGTGTGTGTGTTATATTTGTGCTGATAAATAAATAAAGGGAGACTAGTATAAATCTATTTCAAGCTATTTAGCTCTCATCAGCTAGCCATACCCTTACTGGGATTCGATTTAGCTGATGAGAGCTAAATAGCTTGAAATAGATCTATACTAGTCTCCCTTTATTTATTTATCAGCACAAATATAACACAAAATATAACAAAGGCAACAGTAAAAATACTGGGTTTCTGTCGTGATGGATTCTTGTGACGAGCCGATTGACAGATAATGGAAGTTGTTAGCTTCCTCCCATAATTGGGGCATACCAGGGGTTGTGACACTATATATATCTATATCTATCTATCTATCTATCTATCTATCTATCTATCTATCTATCTATCTATCTATCTATCTATCATCTATCTATCTATCTATCTATCTATCTATCTATCTATCTATCTATCTATATATCTATCTATCTATCTATATATCTATATCTATCTATCTATCTATCTATCTATCTATCTATCTATCTATCTATCTATCTATCTATCTATACACACACAGACATATATTCTTTATTAAAAATAATACATTCATACTACATTTATCACACATAAATTCTCTTCATGTAAACCTCAGTAAGTTTACTGTGGTTTCTGAGTAATATTCTGCCAGATCTGCTATCTTGTAAATTTGGTAAATGCGGTTCTTTTTCCCAGAGTGATGGAGCCTAACTGGTTTTAAAGTGGATGGGTGCCATCTGGGAAAGCCTTGTGATATAACTGAAGACAGGTAACATAATTTATCCATGGTTCAATCACACATTGCCAAAATAACATTAGGTAAAGGTAAAGGTTCACCTGCACATGCATGCTAGTCGCTTCCAGCTCTAGGGGGCGGTTCTCATCTCCATTTCTAAGCCAAAGAGCCAAGTGCTGTCTGAAGAAGTCTCTGTGGTCATGTGGCCGGCATGACTAAACACCGAAGGCGCACAGAGCACTGTTACCTTTCCCACCAAAGGTGGTCCCTATTTTCCTACTTGCATTTTTACATGCTTTCGAACTGCTAGGTTGGCAGAAGCTGGGACAAGTAACGGGAGCTCACTCCGTTATGGGGCGCTAGGGATTTGAACTGCTGAATTGCCGACCTTCTGATTGACAAGCTCAGCATCGTAGCCACTGAGCCACTGCGTCCCTAAAAATAACATTAGCCAGTTCTTAATAAAAACCTATCATTTAATTCTAGTATGCATGATAAAAACTGTCCTCTATTTCATGCAATTATGTTCATCATTCATGAAAGGCTCAAGGTGGCATACTTGGTTTTTTCTGCCTCAGTGCATTTCACGGCTAAATCAGTCTAGGTCTCCTCAATAGATTTAAGCGTGAGATCTCAAGTAGTAAATGACAAATAGAAAGTTAAGGAATTACTGAAGTTGCTTCATATGTTCAAAGAAAAGAAGTTACTACAAGTCCTTCATTGCTTCACAACACAAGGACCGATGTTTGTAAGGAAAAGAGGAGAGGAAAACTCTAGAAAATGCAGGAATTTCTAAACAAAGACAGAAATATTATTTGTTTTCATTGCTACCATTTTTTTAAAAAGTCTAAAATTCGGTATAAATCAGTGGTGGGTTGCAGGAAGTACGTCCTGGTACGGGCGTACCGGAGCCTTCCCGGAGCACCGGCTACCATTCTGGTACGGTGCTCCGGAGGGCCCACCCGCCCGCCTCAGCTCCTTACCCGTCTTTTAAGTCTTCAGTGCTTCCGCACACACTGCATACAATGCCTGCGTGACGCTCCGCTGAGCAGCTGGAGCATTGCGGAGGCTCGCGGAAGTGGTAAGATGCATGTGCCTGCTTTGCGCGCATCCATGTGGACACCGCCGTGCCTGTTCCAACCGTACCAGTTGGAACGGGATCCAGAACCCACCACTGGTATAAATATATATAGTACAAGCATGTTGCCACTTTAACATTTCCTCTTTATTATGCCTGGCCATTCAACAAAATCTTAAACTTTCTATATTATTAGAAGTCCATGTTCTAGACTCATTAAAATTATATTTTGGCTATTACAACTTGCTTTATATCAGCACCATTTCTACCCCTCAGTTCTCCCAAAGAGCTCATCTTTACTTTGATCCACCTTGAAAACTTAGATCATATAGAAAATGCCACAAGGAAACCACTGCTGATCAACAGTAAAGTGAAAAAAAAAATACTATGGAATCGGGAACTATAAAGGTCACTTACCCCATTCCATACAAAAAGGAAATAAAATAAATACATTGCTTGTGCTTTTACTATCTGATTTATTATAGATCTGGCAAGGAGCATATGGTAGACACATGAACTGAAGAACCAGCATGCTGACCAGTGGTGGGATTCAAATAATTTAGCAACCGGTTCTCTGCCCTAATGACCAGCAGGGTAGGTGGGGCTTGGTGGTCATGTGACTGTGTGGGTGTGGCCAACTCAACATCACTCATGTTGATGGGGCTTCACCTTAGCTGTTACAATGTAATAAGGGTTAACCGGAGAGGCAGTTTCTGTAAGCAGGGCAATAAAGATTAGGCTAGAAACAACACCAGAATGTTTCCTTCCTGCCTTCCTTACAGGATTAGCCCTGTAAAGTGGAAAAAGAAACAAAATGAGATTTCTTCCAACAACCAGTTCTCTGAACTGCTTAGAAAGTTACCAACCGGTTCTCCCGAACAGGTGCGAACTGGCTGAATCCCACCACTGACGCTGACTGAGGATTTCTGGGAATTGAAGTCCACAAATCTTAAAGTTGACAAATACCATTCTGAATGAAATACCTTTCATTTTCTTCATTTCTACGTCCAACTTCAGGGGATGGAGGGAGGACAGTCTGAACGAAATATTTGATAGCGAGAAGAGAATTTCCCAAAATGCACTGCGAATTGCCTCTGCCAGAAATGGGTAGATGGAGCAAGGTGCATGTTTAGGAAAGATGACCCCGTTTAGGCAGTGGTGGGATGCAACTCGTTTAACAACCGGTTCAGTGAGTGTGCATTTCACGGCAATTTGTTGTGCCGCGCGAATCAGCTGAGGTAAAAAAACAGGGAAATATAGGCTAGGAAAGCACAGGGGTGGGTGGGCGGGGCCAAATGCTCACCAGAACTACCGGTTTGCCTGAATCGGTCCGAACTGGCTGAATCCCACCCCTACTTTTAGGAACAGTTGGGAGGCCGTGACAGGAAACCAAATGAGCCCTCTTAGAAAAGAAGTCAACCTCCAGCAATATGGACTGTCTCAGTAATACGGTCCAAAGAAACGGTGTCCCAAGTCTCCTGTGTGGCTGAGTCTGGTTATTTAATGAGAGGCGAGCATTTCAATCTAAACATACGCATTTGACATTTGTTTTAACACCAGAGCACCAGAAATCACAGATGTCTGCTGGCTGGTTGGCTGCAAGTGCAAAACTTTTTTTTTTCTTCAAGCAAGGAGGAACATACACCGACTCATGGTGATGCATTTTTCCCCCCAGACCTAGAAATAGTGGAAAGGAGAAGGCAAGGGATGTCTTTTATCTGAGCCAACATTTATGCATCCTGCTCAGTGGTGAAATTCAATTTTTTTTACTACCTGTTCTGTGGGCGTCGCTTGGTGGGGGTGATGTGGCTCAGTGAGCATGGCTTAGTGGGCGTGGCAGGGGAAGGATCCTGCAAAATCTCCATTCCAGTGGTCGGTTTCAAAAATTGTTCGAACCTACTCTGTGGGTGTGGCCTCCTTTGTGGGAGTGGCTTGCCGCCCATGTTACCGGATGGGAGTGGCTTGCTGCCCATATGACCGGATATGAAGATGCTGACGACACTTGTCAGAACCACCTTAAATTACCTCACACAGCACTGGCATGCATAAGAATATGATGCAAACTTGTTTTTTAAAAGGCATCTTTGGTTTGCGTTAAAACAACTTCAACACACGCAATGTTTTGATTGCACCACAAACGCAGTAGTCATCCTTACCTTTCACAGAGGCACTAAGTTTTATAAATGTGAGCATGATAGTGTAGAATAATCATATCCAAGGACCAGTGATGGGTTTCAAAAAATTTTGGAACCTCTTCTGTAGGTGTGGCCTGCTTTCCGGGTCCACTGGTGGAACCTCTTCTAACTGGTTCGGTAGATTTGATGAACCGGTTCTACCGAATAGGTGCAAACTGGTAGGAACCCACCTCTGTCCTATTCCAACTAAAATACAAATCTTTTCAAAGCTGCTTAATGTTTTACATCACAGAACACTGGTTTGCTCCTATGGGTGGTTGATACCTCTGATCCCTGGTTTTGTCAGGAGACAGGAAGGTGTTTCTCAATTTTGGCAACTTTAAGACTTGTAGACTTCAATTCCCAGATTTCTCCAGCCAACATAGCTCCCTGGGGAAAGATGGGAGTTGAACCCACACATCTTAACATTGGTAGGTTGGGGAGAAACGGGTCAGTAGCTAGAGGTATACTTCACATTTTCCAGGAAGGACCACTTTTCACAGACTTCAGGTGAACAGCACAGTTGTGTCAGCTTTGTAGTTTGCTGGCAGTCGTGTAAAGTTAAGAGGCAGCAGAAGCAGACTTGCAAGAATGAGATACAACATTACAGAGATAGTCCAGGTCTTAGGACAAAACGCTGGCATGGAGAAAAAAGCATTTCAGGCAATCCTTTTTACCAATTACCTTGTTTAGTGGTCATTCGTTGCTATGACAGTGATAAAAAAAGTAACCGTGCAATCAATCCTGTTATTTATGACCTTCATAGCAAAAAGTTGAAATAAGATCATAAGCACAGTTACGGTTTCACTTAGCACCTACTTTGCTTTATGACTCAGTTGTTGGTCTCAACTGTGGCCACTAAATGAGGACTGGCCTTATAGATAGCCCCATTCTTAAAAGCAATCAATACTTGGGCCATGTATTGGCCTGACATCCATGGTTCCACCACAAAACCGCGGTAGACAAAAGCGCGCTCGACGAAAGCGCGTACGTGACGTCATCACAGCGCGACGAAAACATCGCGCTGTGATCGATAAATGTAAAATTAAAGCAAAAACCTTACCCTAACTCCCCCAAACCTAACCCTAAACCTAACCCTAAACCTAACCCTAAACCTAACCCTTAACCTAACGCTAAACCTAACACTAACCCTTAACCTAACGCTAAACGTAACCCTAACCCTTAACCTAACCCTAACCCTAACCCTAAACCTAACCCTTACCTTTATGTGAATCGGCTTGCTTTAATTTTATTTTTATTTCAATTTTAAATTTTTTTCGTCATGCTGTGATGACGTCACGTACACGTTTTCGTCGAGCGCGCTTTTGTGGACCGCGGTTTTGACGGGTCACGGACATCCATTCGCTTATTATTAAAGGATTTAAGCCTGCTACAATCATGCCGAATTCAAAGGCTATGATTGATCCAAGAAAATATCCTGGATTGGTCAACTTTAAGGCCAAATTCTGAGAGCTGAACCAAGTGCCCAAGGCAACATGTAAATTAAGGACTATGGCTGGCCGCATGAAAGAAATTGACACAGGAGAAAATGAGTAAAATTCAGATTAATGTTAAAAAGCTCTAATAGGGAGTGTAATGAGGTGATAAAACTCATTGGCCATTGCTGTCACTGTCAAAGGACTCATTATATCACTCATCCCCTCCCCCAGCTCTCTCTGCAAGTTGCAAAATAGATAGTGTCTGTTTCTGCAAAGTATTTCAATGCTATCACATTCAATTCTACAGAGAGGAATCTATTTTGATTATCATGTTATAGAACATGTGATGTACTATAGCCAAATAACCCAGAAGTGGCACACAGAGCCATCTCTCTGGGCACACCAGCTGTCTCCCGTTGCTCTTCTGGGTTCTGGTGTGCACATGCGCGCCAGCCAGCTGTTCTTCCCACATGTATGTGTGCCAGAAATTGGAAGACCAGGTGACTGGCGCACATGGACCGGCTGGAAACTCAGCTTCCTGGCACATACATGAGCGGTGGGGAGCTGCTCTTCCGGTTTCTAGTGCTCCCCCCCACGCATGCTCCCGTTTCGGCACTTAGTGCCGAAAAGGTTCACCAACACTGCACTATAGTCATTATGGCATTGGGTCACTATTGGGAAGATTTGGGTCTAATTCCCCTTTAGCTATTAAAAAAACCTACTGGAAAATTTGGACCCAATATCTATCAAATAAATGCATTTGATTGAATTGCCATGATTTTAAAGCAGGGGTCTCCAATGGGGGTTCCACCACAAATCCTCGAAGCCCTTATCCGCGGAGACATAAGCGCGAAGACTAATTCGCACCGTTCGAAGCACTAAGGAAAAACGTGACCCTACCGCGATGACATAATCGCGGAGGGCAAATCCGCGCATTCCCAAGCACTCAGTACCCTAACCCTAACCCTAACCCTAACCCTAACCCTAACCCTAACCCTAACCCTAACCCTAACCCTAACCCTAACCCTAACCCTAACCCTAAACCTAAACCTAAACCTAAACCTAAACCTAAACCTAAACCTAAACCTAATCCTAACCCTTATCTTAATTGAAATCGGCTTTCTGCCCTGGCGCCGTTTTAAAGCGCCCTTCTGTTGCCACGCTGTTGTCGCGGCGGTGATGACGTGCGGTGATGACGTCACGGCTTTAGCGACGCGATTTTATCACCACTATTTTGACGAGCGCGGTTTTGTCGTGCCACATCCAATGGGAACTTTAAGACTTGTGGACCTCAACTCCCAGAATTCCTCAGCCAGCATGGCAGTTTCTGGAAATCAGATCCTCCTAACTGGAAGCGAAGTTAGATTTGGATCAATGCTTCAGGTTTGGATCAAAGAGGTTTGTACATCTATGGAGCATGTTGCTGTGATGCTTAGAACCAGGGAAATGCCTGCAGACATGTTCCATGAACAGGAGTCCGAAGCGCAGATCAGAAGATGGAGGTGAATATAAGACCATCTCCAACCTCTGTAGACTTGCACTACCACAAAAAACAGCTTTATTCCAATTCAGACGCTATCAGCAAATAGATAAATCAATATTCTGCACATGGATAACGATGGGGATGCTGGGATTTGAGCCGATTCTTAACCGGTATAAAAGGCTTTTCTAGAAGTACTGTAGTTATGAACCCAGGGTGACTATGTAGCACTTTAGACAGCAGAGTAAACCTAAGATATTTTAGCTAAAGAGTTGCAGAGGACAACAGAAGGGTGTATGGTTGTTGTTTTTTACTAATCCTGTTGTGTGAGCAAAGTTATGTAAACAAAGCACAATATTATGGTTAATAGCACAAGGGAATTTTAAATTAATAGGATGGGGAATTGGTTGCACCACTCACTGCACAAGGTAGAAGCACTAAGCCTTCTAACTCCATTCTCCTGAAAGGGAAGTTGCATTCTATTTAAGCAGTTTGGAAAGTCACTTATATTGCAATCTGGCACATTTAAATAATAGTAATACTCCAGGAAAACATTCCCAGGGAATGCACACCCTTTATGTCACTCTTACAGGAAGCTCATTCAGTCAGTCACAAATGCACACAGTACACACATTGAATGCATTTCTCCAAAAAAATCTTCAGTAGACTTTTTGGAAGAAAAAGGAAAACTGAAGACTTCCTTTCCTCTCCCAAGCCTTCTTACATGGTGGTTGGCTTCCCATTGTCACCTCAAGAAAAGGAAAACCCATCTCTTTCTCTCTCCTTCCCAGTTTCTGTTCAAAATGTCTACTTTTCAACCAGCATTAGCATCAGGAAAACAGTCAAATATACATTTGCTGGACATCTGATCAGTCCTGAAAATTAAAAGGCTACCAAGGGACTACAGCATTGGTGGTATTCAGCTGGTTTGGACCGATTTGGGCGATTAGATTTAGATTTAGATTTAGTTTATTTGTATGCCGCCCTTCTCCGGGAGGGACTCAGGGTGGCGAACAACTCGAAAGGGGGAAAGGGGATACAAACACAATACACGTAATTAAAATACACGAAAATCACACAGCCATACAAGTCGAGAGGGGAGGGGAACTCATCAACCCCAGGCCTGCCGGCACAGCCAGGTTTTGACGGCTTTCCGGAAGGCCTGGAGAGAGGTGAGGGTCCGAATCTCCGTGGGGAGTTCATTCCAAAGGGCCAGAGCTGCTACAGAGAAGGCCCTCCCCGGGTGGTAGCCAGATGGCATTGGCTGGTGGACGGAACCCGGAGGAGGCCGACCCTGTGCGATCTAACGGGTCTATGGGAGGTAATTGGCAGCAGGCGGTCTCTCAAGTACCCAGGTCCAATACCAATAGTGGCGACCTGCAGGTGGGCACAGCCCCCCGCCCCGGCACTATGCGGTTCTATTTAGTCACATTTTCTAAGCTGCATGCATGCGTGCAACCTGCGTGCGCGAGCAAAGCGCATGCACAGAAAGCCACGTGCATGTGTGGAAGCCGCATATTCACATTTTCATTGTGCGGTGAACTTGGTGGTAAATTTATGTGAAACCCACCTCTGGACTAAAGTACCCATGGGGTGGGACTGAGGTGGGGAAACTCATTTATTTTTCTGTTGGGTTGTTGTAACTGCTAAATAAGAAGTGTTTGAACGCTGCATAAAGTTTAGGTATCGGTTCGATAACATGCCTTGAAGAATAGTTGACTGCATCTCATTAATTAAATATGGGTTTTCAAAAGAAGGCTGCTGGCACGATGGGCTGTTCTTTTCCATCACTCTGTGTCATCTGTCTTGCAAACTTTGGAGATGCTTTCCAAGAAGAGCTTTCTGCAGCATACCAATGGGCTGTGTGGCAAAGATTTCTAGTTAGAGGAGGAAGAAATTACTGAAATACAATGTGGATTAATTTCGAGTAAGCAGATTATATTTCCATTGTTTTCAATGATTTGTTTGCCTTCGCTTCTTAGCGCCTGGTGCGTGGAAGGGCCAAAACAGTTGCTTGTTTTTCAGAAAATTCCACACGGATTTGGTCATGCAGTAGAACCGTTTCCTTGAGGGATTGGCTTTGGATGACAAACAGAACATCTCACTGCACTCTTTATATTTTTTTACTGCCTGAAAATTAGCCAGAGCCACTTTGCTTTTCACTCTGCTTAAGAAAACTGTGAGAAGCAGGAGCCTCATTAGAGATGCCCATATTTGGAGCTAAAAAGAGAAAGCTGCGGTTGTCTTGATGCTTAAGAACTTGTCAAAGGGGTCTAAAGGGGACTTGTTTAAACTACAGGTTTCAGACTTCCCCAAACACATCAGTGTTTACTTTTGTTAATTTTTGTTAAATTTTTTTATGTATATGTAATGTGCATGAGTATATTTATATTTGCTGTTGGGATCTGTACAGGCCAGGGATGTTAAACTCAATTTCATTGAGGGCCATAGCAGGGTTTTGTTTGATCTTGGGGTGGGTGGGTGTGGCTGGGGCGCAGTGGTGAGTTTCAAAAATTTTTCGAACCTACTCTGTGGGTGTGGCCTCCTTTGTGGGAGTGGCTTTCCGGCCATGTGACCTGGTGGGAGTGCTAAACCTAACCCTAAACCTAACCCTAAACCTAACCCTTACCTTAAGTTAAATCGGCTTTCTGTCTCCGCGCTATTGTAAAGCGCCCTTCTGTCTCCGTGCTGTTGTCTCCGCGCTGTTGTCTCCGCGTTGATGACGTCGCGGTTGTAGCGACGCAGTTTAGTCGGGCACGGTTTTGACGTTCGCCCTTTTGCCGGGTCACGAAGTAGAATAATCCAATCAAAAGGAACATGTGTCAAGGAACCAACATAGGAATATTAGGGCGTTAACTTCCTTAATCAAAACTGTATAAAATTTGTGCTTGTGCATTGTTTGAGGTCTTGGCTCCTTTAGCTGCTGAGACCCTGTTGCTGGACTACTCCAATAAAAGAAGGTGGAAAAGCCATTCCTCGTATCTGGTGGTCTTTATTGACTTTGACGCCAGGCTAAGACCCCTTTTGGGTACAACAATCAAATCAAGGTGAGGCAGAGAACTTAGTCAGAAGCCTACGGAGATATCTGTAGGAATTTTGGGCCCCATAGATGCAATGTTAGGGACGTGGTGGCTCAGTGGCTAAGACCCTGAGCTTGTTGATCAGAAAGGTCGGCAGTTTGGCAGATCGAATGTCTAGTGCCATGTAATGGAGTGAGCTTCCGTTACTTGTCCCAGCTTCTGCCAACCTAGAAGTTCGAAAGCATGTAAAAATGCAAGTAGAAAAATAGGAACCACCTTTGGTGGGAAGGTAACAGCATTCTGTGCACCTTCGCCGTCATGCCAGCCACATGACCACAGAGACATCTTCGGACAGTGCTGGCCTTTGGGCTTTGAAATGGAGATGAGCACCGCCTCCTAGAGTCGGGAATGGCTAGCACATATGTGTTAGGGGAATCTTTACCTTTACTAGATGCAATGTTGGGGAACAAGAGCCGAGGTGGCGCAGTGGTTAGGGTGCAGTACTGCAGGCCACTTCAGCTGACTGTTATCTGCAGTTCAGCGGTTCAAATCTCACCGGCTCAAGGTTGACTCAGCCTTCCATCCTTCCGAGGAGGGTGAAATGAGGACCCAGACTGTGGGGGCGATATGCTGACTCTGTAAACCGCTTAGAGAGGGCTGAAAGCCCTATGAAGCGGTATATAAGTCTAACTGCTATTGCTATTGCTAACTTAGAGCATGGCCAAAAAAAGAGAGAAAACACTGGACTCCCACAAATACCCATAATGCAAAGCAGCTTGCATTTGTGCTTTCTGGTGCGAGAAATGGCAAGGTATCTCTCGTACCCTGGTGTGAAGTGGGAACAATATCTCCAGGCGGTATATTTAATAAGCAGATAACAAAGTGCCTGTCAGTCTGCTCAGCCTTTGAGAGGTTGCTTCGATGGCAGGTTTTATAGACTTATTTCCCATCAACGAACAGCCCTGATGGCATTAATTCGTCCCATTGAAACAAATGAGTCTGTGGATGGATCTGGCTGCATAGCTTTCTGGGGAATTCATTCTGTATCTTTCATGTTAGCGATATCTGAGAAAAACAGGAAACTGTTTTCCTATCTCATTCACATAATAGATAAGATGAGAAATTAGCTGCTGGATGAGCATCCTGGGGGCTGTTTATTTTGTCACAATAAATAAGGTTTGGCTGAGGCTAAGGCTGTGTGTGTGTGTGTGTGTGTGTGTGCGTGTGTGTGCGTGCGCCGCACATGTTCATGTGCACAAGCCCACCCAGCTAGATTTGCCATGAAAGCAGCTCATTTTTCTCACTGCCAAGTCAAACTCTCTCTGTGAGTAGGGGTTGCTGGGTACATGCATATAAAGGGACATATTTGCTAAATGTAGCCATTAAAATTCCCTGAGGATTGTGAGACTATTTTAACCGGTTCCAATGAATGAAGACACTCAGGTCGTAAAACAAAATTATTAGATGTCAATTGGAAATAAGAAAGAGTCCACCTATGCCATTCAGGATTATCTCAAGCACGTATGGGCTACGTTTTTTTCTTCCAATGCCACACGTCTATTCATTCTCATTTTCTGGGGGTTTGTTTTAATGCATTATCTGTGAAGTTCTCCAAATGCACTCTTAGTCATGTGACTGGGTGGGAGTGGCTTGGCAGTCATGTAACCGGATGGGAGTGGCCAAGACAATGTCATTGAATTCTTTGCCCCAATGGATGATCTACAAAAAGAAGATATAAAAAAGGAAATTTATTATTTTGTGCACTTACTACTTAAATAAGATTAAAATAAGTACACAAAACAATAAAAGAGCTACTTACAGAAGGTAAGTAGCTTACTACTTACTACTTGTATTTCAAAGGGAATAAATCAGTGGTGGGTTTCAAAAATTTTTGGAACCTCTTCTGTAGGTGTGGCCTGCTTTCCGGGTCCACTGGTGGAACCACTTCTAACCGGTTCGGTAGATTTGAGGAACCGGTTCTACCGAATAGGTGCAAACTGGTAGGAACCCACCTCTGAATCTGTGTAAGATAATTATCACAAGTGGAGGCCCAAACCAAGCTAGTGCTTGTGTAGTAGAAGCTAGAGCCAGAAGAAGAATCTCCCTGGCGAGTTATTTCTTTAAACAGCCATCATGCAATTTCAGAAGTTTATGACAGTTTCTCTACCCTGTATACCAGGGGTGGGTTTCTCGCCCTGTTCCAACCGGTTCGGTTGGAATGGGGCCGGCGATGTCCTCGTGCACGAGCGCAGTGCACGCATGCGTACTAGCACCTGTGCGATGCTCCAGCTGCTCCTGGAGGATCGCGCAGGCGCTGTATGCGTTCTGCGCATGCGTGGAAGCGCAGAACTCGTCAAAACCGGGTAAGAAACGCGGGTGGGCGGGTGGATCCTTTGGCGTTCCCGGAAGTTACTTACTTCCGGGTTCGCCGACCAACCGGTTCGCGGGGACCACCGCGAACTGCCTGAAACCCACCCCTGCTGTATACCTACTAACACATCACGATCAGAAATAGGATTTTTTTTGTTCCTTTTATTCCCCAGCTCATATTTTAATTTATTATTTGTTAAATTTATACACCACCTTTTGTTCAGGAGCTTAGTCTGACCCTCCAGCCTTCATAGGTGTCCAACAAAACAAATAATAGTAAACAGTATTTGGTACTCTAAGAGTACTACTTTCTTGCAAAGTCCTTATCAACATACAGAGTAAAGTGACCGGCTTTATGTGTCTATTTCCTAGCTATTTCTCTGCCTGGAAACAATGAATCTCCCAGTTTATTGAAACTGTCATTGAAAGCAAATGACAAACTGTTGTGCTGTAAACAACCTTGGGGGGAAAAAAGTATTGCATTCATCGTTTGTCAGTAGATTGGATCAAAAACTCATCAGCACTTAGAAAAATCTTCTTTCCATATTTGCCCTGTACTTGGTAGTATCTATATGTTCCTTTATATTGTCACTTTTTCCCCTGAAAAAAATGTGTTCTGATCTTGTATTAGCCTGTTGACCTATAGCTCTTCAGACTCCAAAATTAAGATAGGTAAGTACCTAAAGGTTTTATTAATGCAACAGCAAAACTTAGGATTTTAACCTTAACTCTTGATGCTCGGTTGCAGGTCAAAAATCTCACTTACGGAAATTGACTGCCATGTGTTTCTTAACAGTACAGCGCCTCCTTTTTTAGCTTTGAAATCCAGTGGATTTAGTTATTTAGTTATTTAGTTATTTAGTTATTTAGTTATTTAGTTATTTAGTTATTTAGTTATTTAGTTATTTAGTTATTTAGTTATTTAGTTATTTAGTTATTTAGTTATTTAGTTATTTAGTTATTTAGTTATTTAGTTATTTAGTTATTTAGTTATTTAGTTATTTAGTTATTTAGTTATTTAGTTATTTAGTTATTTAGTTATTTAGTTATTTAGTTATTTAGTTATTTAGTTATTATTTATTTATTTATTATTATTATTTATTTATTGACCAATATTACTGTTAGCATAAGGCCAGTGGATACCAGCATTTAGGCCAGGGTGGAATTCAGATTTTGTCACTGGTCCATATACCATAGTTTTTATAGCATAATCTCAGGCAATATTATAATTCATCCTTTCCAAGAACATTGGTCGATAGCAAGCTAAAATGTAAGGGGGTTTGTCTTGAAACTTGAAAGATGAATAGAAAGATGAGTCCATCTATTTTTTCCCCCCAGAGAATCAAGCACTGCTGATTTGGGGGATGCTTGATTGCATGTTCAAGAGTTGTCTTTCTTAGATGTCTTATTTTTTTTTCTGAAGTGACTTCCATTAGGGTCAGTGGTGGGTTCCGGATCCCATTGCAACCAGTATGGTGCAATGGGGCCGGGTATCCACCACATGAATGTGCGCAGCACGCACGCACATGTGCGTAGTGCACACATGCGTACTTACCGCCCATGATGCTCTAGCTGCTTAGCGGAGCATCGCGCAGGCACTGTGTGCTCCGTGCGCGGAAGCCCTGATCGGCTCAAATACAGGTAAGGAGGGTGGGCGGGCGGGCCCTCCGGAGCACTGTACCAGAACGATACCTGGTGCTCCCAGCAGGCACCGATATGCCCCGTATTCCACCATTGTTTAGGGTTGGCATTTCACATGACCATGGTTCATGAGTACTGGATGCCATTCTGGACATTTCTTTCTATATCCCCTTCTACTGTCTTTTCACTGTAATGGTATCATTGCTTATCCTCATAAGCATTCCCTGTGTGATGGCAGGATATAAAAGACTGCTTGCAACTGACAACGTGGGACTGGAATGGGTGAGTCTGATTCCCTACTGAATATCAAAAACTTAAATCATGTAGGTTGACAGGCCTGAGATCACTCAACAACTCCCTAAGCATACGCCGTTTTGCATATACAATTTTGTATTTTTAGAGAAACTATCATGTCCCATATGCAGCACTTCAGGATCTTTTGAAAAGCAACCCACTACCCAACTATACATGTCGGCAAAACACACAAAAGTGTACTGTAATCTTTGGAAGTCAGGAATCTCATTGGTTCCAGTTCAATTTCAATGTTTGTTATCTCTCCCCACCCCAACAAACTGACTACTGGATTATAGTTCTGGCTCAACTGTAATTTGGGCCGCAGAAATTCATTGATGAAGCTTTGTCCGAGCAGTCTATTGCCAAAAAGCTTTTCTGTGTTTGAACTTGGTTTCTTTTAGTTGCAGACAAAGAACAAGCAATGGGTTCCTGTACCCTTTTTGGAAGGCATCTACTCACCCTTCAAACTGTTCTTTGAAGTTAAAGAGCCCCACTACTGGAGCAGCAGTGAGCTGCTTTTAATATCTCCAATACTTTCAGTGGTGGGTTTCAAAAATTGTTCAAACCTACTCTGTGGGTGTGGCCTCCTTTGTGGGAGTGGCTTGCCACCCATGTGACCGGATGGGAGTGGCTTGCCACCCATGTGACCGGATATGAAGATGCTGATGACACTTGTCAGAACCACCTTAAATTACCTCACACACAGCACTGGCATGCATAAGAATATGATATAAACTTGTTTTTAAAAAGGCATCTTTGGTTTGCGTTAAAACAACTTCAAGACATGTTGGATGGTAAGGATGACTACTGCGTTTGTGGTGCAATGTTCTGATTGCACCACAAACGCAGTTGTCATCCTTACCTTTCACAGAGGCCCTGAGTTTTATAAATATGAGCATGATAGTGTAGAATAATCATATCCAAGGACCAGTGGTGGGTTTCAAAAAAAATTGGAACCTCTTCTGTAGGTGTGGCCTGCTTTCCGGGTCCACTGGTGGAACCTCTTCTAACCGGTTTGGTAGATTTGACGAACCGGTTCTATCGAATAGGTGCGAACTGGTAGGAACCCACCTCTGTATCAGGTGCTCTGGGCCCACTCTCATTCAGTCTCAGGAGTGCCATTATGGAAGACTCATTAAAGCAGGGGGGCCCAAACATGGCAACTTTAAGACTTGTGGACTTCAACTCCCAGAATTCTCCAGCCAGCATAGCTGGAAGTTAAAGTCCACAAGTCTTAAAGTTGCCAAGTTTGAAAACCTTTGCATTAAGGAAATGTGCAGAATGTACATTTGTACAGAATGTACAAATGCGGCATCATGTGTACATTTGTACAGAATGCGGTATCATTCTAAGTAGAGGTTGTATCTCCTTTTGTTTCTAAGTGCAGGTATCTTGGCTACAGTCTTTAATGTCCGCTTATCTGGTTTCACACCTTCGGTAATGACGACATGTCCCACGTAGTTTACCTCGTCGATATAAACTATATTTTGTCTTTGTGGAAGTGAACACCCAGCACATTTGCTCACATTGCATAGATATGTTTACATTTTGTGCACGTCTGTCTGGAGTTTTGTGTTTACTAGCAACACATCCCACCAGTAAGGAGGTTTCTGTTTTCCCCACAGTGTGTAGAGGAGGAACAAACACATCTCCTGAAATGGCTTGTAGCTGAGCTTGTGTTGTGACTTTGGCTCTACAGATATTTACAGCCTGGCTGGCAATAAACTTGGGGTATTCCAGTTTTCTTTCCATCTGTTGAATTTGACGTTGAACACAATTTTACCATACAGTCTTCCTTGTCCCTAGTTCAGAACCTCTGGCTTTATCTCTTATTTCTGTTACAAACTTATCTCGACAGAATGAATGCCTTTTAAGGGTTGGGTTTGTCTTTGGTTCAGAGTAGCTTCTGAATGTCAGCACAGAGTGGATCTGGTTATGTGTTTCTTGTACTGTTGTAGATTTCTTAAACCTCTCGCCTAACCCAAAGGTGCTTTTTCAAGAGGCAACTGGGCTTTCTTGTTTTTCTTTGAAGTGTTTCACTTCTCATCCAAGAAGCTTCTTCAGCTCTTTCACCTAACCCCAATCCTAATCCTTGTATCTTCAGGCACCTCATGTTCTTTGGTCACAGGTAGAGCTGTCACAGGTAGAGCTGCTACCAGCGGGAATTTAGCAATAGGAATAGCAATAGCAATAGCAGTTAGACTTATATACCGCTTCATAGGGCTTTCAGCCCTCTCTAAGCGGTTTACAGAGTCAGCATATCGCTCCCACAGTCTGGGTTCTCATTTCACCCACCTCGGAAGGATGGAAGGCTGAGTCAACCTTGAGCCGGTGAGATTAGAACTGCTGAACTGCAGATAACAGTCAGCTGAGGTGGCCTGCAGTGCTGCACCCTAACCACTGCGCCACCTCGACACCACCTCGGCGCACTGTTAGCAATAGCAGTTAGACTTATATACCGCTTCATAGGGCTTTCAGCCCTCTCTAAGTGGTTTACAGAGTCAGCATATCGCCCCCAACAATCCGGGTCCTCATTTTACCCACCTCGGAAGGATGGAAGGCTGAGTCAACCCTGAGCCAGTGAGATTTGAACAGCCGAACTGCAGAACTGCAGTCAGCTGAAGTAGCCTGCAGTGCTGCATTTAACCACTGCGCCACCTCAGCTCTTGTTCCCGCTGGTACCATTTCCCCCAGTCTGAGTTCTAAAGGAAGTTTAAAATCTTCCTTTTCTCCAAAACCTCCTCACTGGAGAAACCAACTGTGTAGGATGCAGCCCTCCTCATGACCTGTTCCCAAAATGTGCTCCAATTGGCTAGGTTTCCTCTCTTGACTCACTGGAGGCTGTCACTGCTACGAGTCTCCACTTTTGACGCCCTGCCACATTTCATCAGAAACAGCCTATTTTGATCCTGTGTTGCCCTGCCTCCTTTTAATGTGGGAACCACTCCAAACTGAAGGAAGGCAAATGACCAAGGACTCCATTAGTACCACAGCAAACCCAACAACTGTAGCCTGGCTGCATAACTCCATGTCCTCAGAGTCTTAAATGCAGATAGTGACTGCAAACTATTCCTTAAAAATACAGCAATAAGCATCATATAGGGGTTGAATCCCTATTGTGGATAGCTTTAGAAATCCCTGCTCTCTGCAGAATAGGACATACTGAACACTGTTGCATGAGATCTTTGGGCATAACAAAACAAAAAGGTTTGAAAACCCAGTACTGTTTTGGATAAAAAAAAGGATGAAGCACTAATGGCTTCTCAATGGCTTTGTTATCAAAGCCACCCACTTATACTACCATTCACTCTATCCCTGAAAATAATGTGATGTGAGTGACTATGGGAAACACATAGGCCCAAAGCTCACCCCCATCATTGGAAACCCACTGGGGTCTTTGGGTGGGATGATTAGTTGCCCTGGTCAATCTGGGCAGGAAAGCTTTCTGGAGCTTAGAAAGCCATGAATCAAGCAGCATGCGAGGTGGCGCAGTGGTTAAATGCAGCACTGCAGGCTACTTCAGCTGACTGCAGTTCTGCAGTTCGGCTGTTCAAATCTCACCGGCTCAGGGTTGACTCAGCCTTCCATCCTTCCGAGGTGGGTAAAATGAGGACCCGGATTGTTGTTGGGGGCAATATGCTGACTCTGTAAACCGCTTAGAGAGGGCTGAAAGCCCTATGAAGCGGTATATAAGTCGAACTGCTATTGCTATTGCTATTTCATTCTAAGGGTAAGGCTCCGATGCGAGTCCTGCCTCAACTTGTACCTTTAAGTAAGAACCATCCTTGACTTCATTTGTTGAGAAAGGTACACTTTACTAAAGGTCAAGTGAAATACAATAAAGCAAAGCAAAGCCAGAACTGAAATCCATGCACCAAAATGTCCAAGTATAACTTCCCCCCGAGGCACTTCTCCATGCTGGCCTCTCATTGTCCAACTGTATTTGAATACGGTGTTTTGGGAAAGGTCTCAACTTTGGGCTGGCCATATGCAGCTGCATGCCATTCCTAGCCGTCTGACCTTGAAGCTGTATCTCCAGAAGGTGAAGTGAATACTGAGCTGTCCCTCCTCTCATCTAGCTCCCTCCCTGCAGAGTTCAGGGCAGACTGGCATCGAATGATAACACACACAGACGTGCGATGGCAGTTCCGACACCTAGAGTCTTTGTGACTCTCATGCTAGCTTTTGGTACGGGAAAAGCCGGATGCTATTTTCTTGAAGATGGAAACGTTTCATTCCACAGCCGGGCGTGGACTGTGCGAGGGGCACAACACAGGGGTGGGTTCGCTCACGGATGCATCGCACACACTTGATGCGTGCTGCTTGTGCATGCACAGTACAACTAAAATTGCTTAGAGCCGAGGTGGCGCAGTGGTTAGAGTGCTGTACTGCAGCTGACTGTTATCTGCAGTTCAGCGGTTCAAATCTCACCGGCTCAGGGTTGACTCAGCCTTCCATCCTTCTGAGGTGGGTAAAATGAGGACCCAGACTGTATGGGCAATATGCTGACTCTGTAAACCGCTTAGAGAGGGCTGAAAGCCCTATGAAGCGGTGTATAAGTCTAACTGCTATTGCTATTGCTATTGCTCTGTGCATGCGCAGAAGCAGAAAACAAGATGGCGGTATCTATGGCGCCACCGGCAGTTCGTGGAGTGGGATGGCAGGCCTGGGTCGCTGCCGGTTCCATTGACCCAGGCTGCCAAGCTACTACAGGTTTGGCCAAACCGGTCTGAACTGGTAGGAACCCACCACTGCCACAACACCTCTCACCTTCGGCAGCGCCTTGAGAAGAAGTGTGAGAACTTGTCTAGGGGAAAGGAAGAGGGGCGAAAAGGAGACCTGTAGTCAAAACAGGACATTTTCTGTCTGCTTGTTTTAATGTGTAGAAAACTAAAGAAAAGGGAAATCAATTATGACTCTTACCTGAATTTTATTTCCTCACCCAAAACCAAATTACTCAGCAAACTTATCGCTTGCTATTGCAGGCCTTGGTATTAAAGAAAACAATCAGGGAAGCAGGATTAATCTCTGACAGCTGCCTTATCTTTAACTTGCACCTTTGTTATTTTCTGATGAGCTTCTCTTTTTTCGCTGCCTCGTTGTACCATACCTCACTGGTTCCTTTCATTTTATCATCAGGCAGGAGCGAAGGACCTTTCAGTTTATTAAAAAACCTTTATTTGTGAAGAACAAAGAGGCAGAGAGAAAAGGCAAACAATGAGGTCAGACAATCTCCTTCTTACCAGGAGTCACTCACCTGTTATTTAGAGCGTTATCAGGGGTTTTTTTTTTGAAGGGAGGGGGGGGGAGACTTGCATCATTGAAAAATGGGACACTGACAGGCTACTCTGTTAAAACGAAGACGTGCTACACACCCCACACAAAACCAGCAACACTCTGATGGGCACAGATCACCCTCCAGACAATGACCTCGTCGGTTGTCAAAGCAGCTATATTTTCACATGCTTCTTGCGGGGGGGGCGGCGGGGGGATTTGTTTTACTGACTTTCCTATAAGGTTGGGAGGCACTTAGAGAAGCCCCTACCCAAAATAACCCCCTGTTGATAGCTCCAGTGGCAAAATGCATGTGGCAATCACACCGGCGAGAAAGAAAATGGCTTAATCCGCCATTACGAAGGGTTGCGTTGTGAGTGATGTTTTCTTACATACTTTTCCTTTCTTTTCTTTTCCCGTTTTCCTTTTGCCAAGGTACACAGCAAAAGCACGGTGATTTATGCAGTCTGGCCTCTGCATGCTTATTCAGATGTAAGTCTAGTTGACACCAATTCCATTAGCCCAAAAGAGAACAAAGCCAATTACTCTAAATGGGAAAGGGATAATTGCACAAAGGACTGCAGTCTAAACCAACTGATCAAGAAAATATTTGCACTTCACTTGATTTTATATGATGTAGTGATTATAATCGTAGCTTCCCACGTTTAAATAGGATTGTTTTTGCAGTTGAAGGAACAGGTTTGGAAAGATTATCCAGTGATGGGTTTCATGATGAACAGTAATATGGTGGCCAAATCTGGATCTAGGTTATGTCTCGGCTTACTTTTTCCAATAAGCAGCTGAGTTGGAAGATCATTTAAAAACAATTTATTAGAGTCCTCTGATACAAGTGAGGTCTTTGTATAAAAAGAGAGAACTTGGAAAAATGGATTGTATTTACTGTTGTAGTTGGCAAAACAAAGAGTATCAAGGCAAAAGTTGATTAGTTTAGAAATAGTCTTCTGTCCAGTCACATCACAAGAATTAAAGCGTCCAATAATAGGTGAGTATGGCCCAGGGGTGGGTTCCGGCTTCTGTTACTGCCGGTTTGCTCAGGGATGTGCTTTGCACCCACGCACACTTAAGCGTGCTATGCGCACATGTGCAGTACTAAAAAATTTCTTCTGCACATGCATAGAAACAAAAAACAAGATGGCGCCGCCTATGGAGCAGCCGATAGAACCAGTTTGGGGGGGCGTGGCTGGCTGAGCTACCACCTACTTGGCCGAACTGGTATGAAATGGTAGGAACCCATCTCTGGTATGGCCATAGAAAAGAGCACTGTATTCCAGTGGTGGGATTCAAATTTTTTTACTACTGGTTCTGTGGGCATGGGTTGGTGGGCATGGTGTGGCTTGGTGGACATTGCTTGGTGGGCGTGGCAGGGGAAGGTACTGTAAAATCCCCATTCCCTCCTGATCAGCTGGGACTTGGGAAGCAGAGAATAGATGGGGGTGGGGCCAGTCCAGAGGTGGATTCCTACCAGTTCGCACCTATTCGGTAGAACAAGTTCATCAAATCTATCGAACCAGTTAGAAGAAGTTCCACCAGTGGACCGGAAAGCAGGCCACACCTACAGAAGAGGTTCCAAATTTTTTTGAAACCCACCACTTGCAAGGATCTTGTAACTTGACAGCTTTAAGACTTGCATGCTTCAATGCCAGAGTTTCTGAATAGCTACTTGGACCGACCTAAGTACTAATTCATAATTTCATATCCGGTCACATGGGCGGCAAGCCACTCCCACAAAGGAGGCCACACCCACAGAGTAGGTTCCAACAATTTTTGAAACCCACCACTGGGCCAGTCAGAGGTGGTATTTACCAGTTCACCGAACTACTCAAAATTTCCACTACCGATTCTCCAGAATTAGTCAGAACCTACTGAATACCACCTCTGCTGTATTCTGAATAAAAGTAAAAGAAACATTTGCAAAGGAAAAATATCAAAGCAGGTAAGGGTAAGACACATTCTCAGTGCCTCCCAAAGCTGGGCTTTGCTTTGTTCAAGGAGGCTTGGGAACAGCTGAAAACAAAACTGTTGTGGCTGCCACCATTAAGAATCAAATTTAAAACTTCTATGTTTGTCCGTAAAAACATTATTCAATATCTCTTGAAGGCTGCAGATATATAACTATTGACTTGACCATGAGTCCCACTGTGAGTTCGGAATTGGATTGCAAAGTATTCTGTACTTGAGATTCACAGTTTGATTCAAAATCATGTTAAAGTCATGAAAACATTCATCTTGGTTTTGGAACCTTCATCTGGATTAATAGAGCTGGTCGTCAAACTTTTGGATATGTATATATTTTCCCCCATGTTCATCCTTCATACAGAAACACTGATCCAGGGTGAAATGCTACCGGTTCTGACCAGCTCGCTAGAACCGGTAGCAAAAAATTTATTTATTTATTTATTTATTTATTTATTTATTTATTTATTTATTTATTTATTTAATTAATTAATTAACTTGTATGCCGCCCACTCTCGGAAGACTCAGGGCGGCTTACAAATAAGAAGGGAAAGGGGAATATAAAAAAATAAAAACAACACTTAAAAATTCAACAACATTCATAACTTAGGATGGGGCTGGATAATTCAACAGCCCCAGGCCTGCCGGAACAGCCAGGTCTTGGTCGCTTTGCGGAAGGCCGGAAGGGTAGTAAGGGTCCAGATCTCAATGGGGAGATCGTTCCATAGGGCCGGAGCAGCTACAGAGAAGACCCTCCCCCGGGGGGGGGGTCGCCAGCCAACATTGGCTGGCAGATGGAATCCGGAGGAGGCCTAGTCTGTGCGATCTAATAGGTTTTTGGGAGGTGATTGGCAGGAGGCGGTCTCTCAGGTAGCCAAGTCCAATACCATGTAGGGCTTTAAAAGTAACGACTAGCACCTTGAAGCATGTCCGGAGACCAATGGGAAGCCAGTGCAGCTCGCGGAGGATAGGTGTAACGTGGGTGTACCTAGGTGCACCCACAATCGCTCGCACGGCTGCATTCTGGACTAGCTGAAGTCTTCGAACACTCTTCAGGGGCAGCCCATGTACAACGTGTTACAGTAATCCAGTCTTGAGGTGACGAGGGGTGAGTGACTATCCGAAGGGCCTCCCGGTCTAGATAGGGTTGTAATTGGTGCACCAGGTGGACCTAGGCAAAGGCCCCCCTGGTCACAGCCGACAAATGATGTTCTAGTGTCAGCTGCGGATCCAGGAGGATTCCCAAATTGCGAGCCCTCTCTGAGGGATGTATAATTTCACCCCCCAGGCTAAGAGATGGAATAGCTGGACCATCCTTAGGAGGGAGCATCAATAGCCACTCAGTCTTGTCGGGATTGAGTGCAAGCTTGTTCGTTCCCATCCAGACCCTAAGGCTAAGGTTCACCCGAACTGGTAGTAAAAAAATGCTTTAAGAAGTGAAAAAATTGGTTCTGATGATCGCGAGGATCAGCTGTGAGCCATGCGATCGTCGGAACCATTTTTTCCACTTTCCACAAAAGTATTTTTTTCCTGCCAGTTCAGGGGAATAGGTAGGGGGAAATGCTTTAAAAAGTGAAATAAAGAGGGTCCAATGATTGCGCGGCTTATAGCTGACCCGCGTGATTGTCGGAATCATTTTTTTCACCCACCCAGTCACATGACCCCCACCCCCCCACCAAGCCACGTCCACAGAAAAAATTAGATTTCACCACTGCATTGATCCCATGTTCTCTGCGAATGTTTGCCAATGGCAAAGTACAAACTGTTAGTGCTGTAGTGGTAGCATCTTGTATGAATCCAGAAAAATTACATTGTTTGCTGTATATCTCCAAGGACATTGTGTAAGAAAGCTTATCGAGGCAGGTGAAGAAACACAGCCAGGAAATTGAACAAATGAATGGGTGATGGTGCACAAGGAAAGAGGAGACTGGTCTCTGGGGGAGACACTCTCCCTGTTTAAGCCACTGGCCAGCAGATAAAAATGAGTCAGAGTCTCCTCTTGCTATAAAATGTGAGCCACCTTAGTCTATCATCTTGGACATTTTTAGGCCTAGAAATGAGTGCCAAGTCTCTTTAGCAAACTAGTTTTCCCTTCCTCCCAGTGATATAAAGCCCCATTTATACTGCTATAAGAAGTGATATAGAGAACTTCAACGCTTGACATTTTTACTCAAGGAAAGTGATTACTGACCCTGGACTGTTTCTTGACTAGAAAGCAATTCCACATCTCCGAGCAGAGGCTTCCTCTATAGGTAAGTTTTAATAGTGGCTATTAGAGGAGAGGAGTGATTTGATAAGACTAGTTTGCATTCTGAGGACATAGGACAGATTTTTCAACTGTAAGAACTTGATGGGTTCTAGGAAAGACTACGCTTCCACTACAGCTTTGCCTCTTGATCAAGAATCCTGGAAATTTAAAAAAAGAAATCCTAACAAGTTCCACGGCCTAAAAAAATGTAATGGAATCACAAAACAGATGGGAGGGGTTTCTCTCCTAGGGACCTAGGAGTTGTATCTTTATCAAAGACTTTCAAACTTTTTATAATGATATGTGCAAATGATGTTGGGAGATGGAAGGGAGAGCTGCACACTGGGCAACCAGTGTGTAAAAGATACCTCAATCCCCAGAAGGAGGGAAGGAGTGGGAAATGTTTCAGAAGGAAAATTGGGGAAGATCCCTTTAGAAACATTTCTCATGCTTCTCCTCTTTCTGTGGCCTGAGATATATTTCAAACACCAGTTGTCCAGTCTACAGCTTTCCTTCCTTTCTCCCAAGGTCATTTGCACACACACACACACACACACACACACACACACACACACACACACACACACAAGTGAAATGCCACTCATGCATCATCACAAAATCTCCAGAACCGTAAAGCCTACAAACTTGAAATTTGGTACGTATTTTCCTCTTGGCTTCTAGGTGCTCGCTAAGAAAAGATTTTTCAAAATGACCATCAGATCATTAGTATTCCTTATACAGTATTAACATGCTCTGATGCTAAGGCATTCTACTCCCCCTCCCCACCTGAAAAGAACTCTGTTCCAACTGCCAGTTGCCTCACATTTCATTACCTCGGTTCAAACCATTTCTTCATTCAGGAGCGGTCTGGGGCTCCTTACTAAATGTCAGTACCTCACTAAAATGTCTATGCCTTCCACCTATGGAACTGCTTCGAGACTCAAGGACGTGGGAGTGATATTCCCTTATGTCTTTCAATCACTGACCACCACTGAGCCAATGGATTGTGACCAAATTTCTCCTGCATAGCCTTATCACATAGTTTCATCACAAAGCATGGGTATCCAACTAGTATCATTATAAAAAGTTTGAAACTCCCTGATATTGATGATATAGTTCCTAAGTCCCTATGAGAGAAGCCCCCCGTAGGTTTTGTCTTTTTGTGTCCCAAAAGTACCAATACTTTTTTTTCTTGTTTCTTTTTTCCACCCATGGAGAGCAAGAGAAAAGGCAAAAACAGAAATACAGAGAGAAAGCAGTTTATTTCATTCCTCATTCTTGGAAAGATAAGAAAGAAGTAGCAACAGTGGAAGGGATATGAGATGGAAAGAATCATTTTATGCACTCTTCTGTTTCTGTTCCCTTCCGATAAAAAAAAAAAACCCATTCAAAGGAAATAAAAGTGATCGTTTCTTTTCCTGCTTTTACATTGGTCGGTCTTGCCCTAAAGCTTCTTCCTATGATAAGCTGGCCTGACAGAGAAATTATAGAATAGAAACTTACAAAAATATAATCAGGCAAAACTCACTGTCAATACAATTAGCAGGAAACTTTTATTGTGTTTATTGGTGACAGAAGCATCAATATATGGTTGGTAGGCAGTGGGTTTTTCCCCAGTTTAAACTGATAGACAAAGAGACTTGTCTTTTCTTTTAAATATGGATCTAGAACACTGCATCCACATTTAAAGGAAGAAGTCTAGCGCTCTTTCCTATTAATAGCCATATCTGCATTCCCACCATGAATGGAGGATGGTCAAAATTGTATCAGAGGAGAGAAAACACTGCTTTAAAAAAGGATACCACCTGAGTTGTGAACTGGAAATGAGAGGAAGAAAACATCATGAGAACATATTCTACTAAAACTCTCATTATCATGATCTTCATCTGGGTGAAATGATGCATCGAAGGGCAACAATTTTTGAATCCAAGTGTCTGAAATGAGCTAATTTATAGAATATGTCCAAAATCTGGGATCAATGATTCCTAAAGGAATGACATGTAGGAAAATTATGGCTGCTTCAGTGCTACTGATTGCTATCACACTGTTGAGTTGCTGCTAAAGTCACATGATCTTCATTTTCTGTGACAGTTTCCCAGCCACTCTCATAATCCTTCACTTCCTCCCCAACCCAGTAGCAAAGGAATTGACCCATCTTGTGACTCTTAAGGAAGCAATGACTTTATGGTGAATGAAGAAAGGCTGGATATTTTTATTGCTTTTATTGCTCTTTCTTCGGCACACAACCATGCATGCATATGTGTTCTGTCCCCCCTTCGCCGCTCGTTAAACATACGACAGGCAAACAACTTAAAAGGAACTCTCTTTATCAGTTCTCGGCTCAAACTGGCTGCGAGCCCAAATATAACATAAATACAGTCTCTGACGAGATAACAGAATACAAAACAAATCTCTCTTACGGCAATGCACTTCTCCAAGTGTATCCTTGAATCAGGGTTACAGAAAACCAAGCACTTTTCCAAGTGTATCTTACATAAACCAGGACTGATGATCAATGTTGAACAAACCAAGGAACGTTGACTCCTGCAACTAGGGCGTGGCACCATCCGTCCTTTCATCCCCAGAATATGCCCCTAACAAGCCCCAGCTGCATAATTAATCTTGCATCCTGAAATGACTCACAGAAGACGTCTGCTGAGTCACAACACATATGTATATCCCAAATTTTTTTAGGAATTCAAAGCACACATATAGTACTCCATCTTCCTATATTTCTTCACAATGACCCTGTGAGGTAGGTTGGACCAAAAGTCACCATATAATATTAAAATATACATCACACTTAAACTAAGACAAAAAGAAACCGTGACTCTATTTCTTACAAAATGGATTTCACTTTTTCAAAATGTATGTGAAATTTTAGCACACTTAACCGAAGGAGATTTAATTAGATCACTAATAGCTCTATTATTTGAATTGGGAAATAAAGCCTGTTAGGAGTCTATTAAATTTGGTTTGAATCATAGAACCACTGACTTGAAAGAGCCATTAGAAACCACCTTGTTCAATATTTCTCAATCTTGGTAACTTTAAGCTGTCTGAATTTCAACTGCCAGAATTTGTGGGGGATTTTGGGAGTTGAACTCCAACAGTTTAAAGTTGCCAAAGTTGAGAAACACAAATTTAATTCATGACTCCATCCTGCAAGTTACTACATCAGGTATGCTTGACTACCTGGTCTGGACTTAAATATTTCCCATAAAGAAAAAGCCTTCATCTATCAAGATAGTTCATTCTGTTGTTATGTTATATTGGTGCTGACAAAGAATGGAATAGCTCAGCTTCATTTGGTCTGCCACTTTATAGTCATTTGTGGGAAATTAAGTAATCTAAACCCTTTTCACCTGTATTACTGCTAAGCCATGTTGGTCTCATATGCTATCTCTGCTTTGTTTTGATTGACTTCTAAAACCTAATGCCAGTCTTTGTAGCCATCCATGTTGAATTTTGTCTTTTTATTTTCAATGTAACAATCAACTGTGTCAAAATCCTTTTTGAGTCGTGAGTGTTAGCTGATTTCCTCAGCTTTGTCTCACCTGCAAATCTATATCTTCATAGAAGAAACTCTTTGTAAGCATGTTAAATAAAATAAGGTATTAGAATATTCATCAAAGTTCATTCAAGAAGACTATTTGTGCCTCCAGGCTGACATGAAACCATCAAAGAAATCTCTATTTGTTCATATATCTTTAATAACATTAAAAACATTGTTTTTCAGCACCTCATGTTTAGGTTAAGTAGAATTAAGTTAAAGTATACAATTTTTAATATTTACACTGGAATATAGAACTGCAGAATCTTTAATTTTGGCTCTCTAATAAACAAATCCAAAGACAGCCAGTGGGTGATGGATATTCCAAATTTTATAGAGATAGCTTCTCCAAGCTTCTCCATCAGCTGATCAACATTTCAGGATATTTGTTGCATTTTAGAACCACATCATAAACTCTGATATTGTTGCAGAGAAATTATAAAGTAATATTTAATCTGGAACTAATTCATTTGTGTCAAAGTACTGCAGGCTGTAATACATTTCGAAAGCAAGTGCATTTCACTGTTGGAATAGAATTACATGTGATTGTTTAAATAACTGGAATGCTTTCTTCATTTTTGTTAAAGGAACTCCACCTGTGTAATTGCGGTCTTATTTTTTTCCTGTTCCTTTCTGAATTTTTTCTAAGCAACTTCAATTTCTTCTGTTCCTCAGCAACATTCATGCCTCTAAATCCATATTAGGGTAAGCTAGTGAAAAGACATATGGGAAAATAAGTGGAGGGAACCAGATAAAGGGAGGTAGATGAGGGGCGCGGGGGGGGGGGAAACAGCTTAATATGGGAAGAAAAGATAAGAAAATTTGGTGGATAACATCATTCGTTTGGATCTAACAGTATTGCCTTTTGCAAGGGCCATTTGTCTTTATTTTTTAAATATTTGCTAGCCAGTGTTTACTTTCTTAGCCTATTATCTGACACATGCTACAGTGAACTGTTAGTATAAACTTGAAATCTTTGCATGACAATTGAAGTTTATGGATTGTGAAAGCAAACTGATCCTTTATCAGATATTCCAGGTAAATCTAGGACTAAGAGGTTTTTTTTTTGGTTATTTAGCAACAACTTGTTCTTTTTTTTTTTTCCTTTTTAATAATCAACTGCAGGAATGTTCCTTCCTCCAAGACATTTTTAAAATTTTCATTAAGTAAATATATTGTTTCTACACTGGAGTCCATCTCAGTGCTGCTTAGAAATAACTCCGTGACTCCACTTTGGGCTCTCTGAAGAATCTTTTGGATTGTTCCTAAAAGATTAAAGGCGAATTTTGGAACATGTTGCAGGCTCTCTCGCATTAGCAAAAAGAGGCAGGGGATTCAGCACCTCCTGAAGGATTGAATAGTCCTATGCACCGAGCACAAATAGGCCAGCTATCTCTCCTGATCATTTGGTTCACCTTTATGAAATCATGCTATATATCAGGGTGTCAAACTTAATTTCATTGAGGACCACATCAGGGTTGTGTTTGACCTTGGGGGGGGAGTGGGCGTGGCCAGGGTGGGTATGGCCAGCTTGATGTCACTCATGTCAGCAGTGCCTGTGGTGGCCAAAACGCTCTGCCAGAGAAAACGGGCTTCCAAACTCCATTTTCGGCTGTGACACTATCCTACAACCGTCTGCCAGTGAAAACGGAGCTTGGGAGAGTCACACGTGGGCCAGTCCTTCACTGTTTCCAGGGTGGCCCTGTGGGCCAGATCTAAACACCCCATGGGTCGGATCCGGCCCCTGGACCTTGAGTTTGATACCCCTGCTGTATGTGATTTCATAATTTGCTGGCTCTGTTTCCACTACTCATTTATCTCAGTCAGCCTCTAATGCTGTCACATTTTATAAGCGGTTTTGGTACACCCAATAAAACCAAGCTGTTAAAAACAATGAAGGGTATATGTAGAATTCCTCCCCATTTTCTCTAAGGAATATTTCCACTTTCTTTTGCTGACACAGCGTCTTGAGGAGAAGCTCCTTTAATGAATAGCTGGTAGTTGCGGTGCTTGCACTAGACAGAGGCTGTTCTGGCACAAAAAATCCACTTATTAAAGTTCCTGCAGCTTTTAAAATGACAGTGCCATGTGAGGAATCATACTGTTGGTTCTCATCAGTGGTGGGTTTCGAAAATTTTTGGAACCTATTCTGTGGGTGTGGCCTTCTTTGTGGGAGTGGCTGCCGGCCATGTGACCTGGTGGGAGTGGCTTGCCGGCCATGTGTTTTCCTTCTTTCTTTCTTTCTTTCTTTCTTTCTTTCTTTCTTTCTTTCTTTCTCTCTCCCTTTCTCTCTCTCTCTCTCTCTCTTTCCTTCCTTTGAACTCTGCAGGAGAATCTGCATAACTTTGGGTCACTTTGGCAAGAGGTAATAATGGACCTGGGACAAAGTTCAGGGATCAGTTATCTTGGTATGTACTGTAGCTACTGAATTTTATTTAAACCAAAGTGTCCAGAATTCTTAACTTATATCATCATTCTTCTTCCGCAGTTTGGAAAACAGACAGTCCTTCATATGTTGTTATCTGGATGAGTGTGTATAAATTATTATACAAATAGGGTTTAATAGAGCTTAAATGGAAACATTTGAATTCATTTTGGGGGGCAATGTTTTGCTTTTTGTCCTTTAAATAAATAAAAAAGCACTCTTATCTAACTAAATAGTTCCTCTTTTTCTTATTTTGCCTTAACTTTAATGTCTAGGTGGGAGAAGCAAAATGTCACTTTTGTTGTTGTTTAATTGTTATGTACTACTTATTTTATCTACTAGATTAAGATTTTACAACAAACTGAATCTTTAGGAGTCCCACGGAGTTTAATTGGCGCTTGGAAAAGACATCTTCTCGAATGCTGCTTACAGCATTTAATATTTAGGCAATCCTAGAAAATAAGATTAAAATTACAGGAATTTCTGCTGTCCCTGTAAGTTAAAAAGCAGAATTAAAGGCAACTGTGCCTCAACTAAATGTTTTCACTTGTTAGAGATGCATGTATTTAGAATAAAAATAATGGGATTGATTTCTATTTCTATAAGCGTTGCAAAACCAATACAATCCTTGGAGACACAACTAGCTTGGATTCGGTAGGCTCTGTCCTCTATAGGATTATTAATTAGCATAGAATCACAAACTATTGTTGTTCAAAACAAATGGACCAGAAAGAAGGCAATGTCTCTTTTGGAACTCTTGCTTCGACTGGCAAGCTGGTGACATAATTGAAGGAAGTATGTTCCTATCGATAAACAGAGCATGCTGAAATGACATATTTAAAGACGATATCTTCTTAGCATACCATTTTGATATTCACATTCTGGCATTTGTTTCCTTTTAGGTTACATAAAGTGTATAGATTGCCTCAGATTTTAGAATTGTGTCTAAATTTTCTCACTGATTTCCGTAGGTCTCCTTAGACAAATGGCTAAAGTGGAATAATGTTAATATTATGGCATTTTATAGATTTCCTTTTAATCAGTGTTCTCATAAAGATAAGTAAATTCTGTATTGCTGAAGAATTGGAACACATTGTCCTGTATAAGCCACAATGCCAAAAGTGATGAAACATCACAGCGTTTCATTGCGTTGGCATTGAATAGGAATACACAAGCAGGCAACTACACTGGGTAGAACAAAATGTTGGAAACAGATGGTCACTTTAAGGACAACAGTAAAAGCATCATTTCTTGCTATATGAGAGAAGATTGTGATAAACCGTTTCTGTACTTTACCAAGAAAACCACCTGGATAGGCAGGATAAAATGATTGATGATAGAACGGCTCGAGTTAAATGGCATTCAATATGCTCTTGAGAAAGAACTGGGGATCTTTTGTAGTACTAAAATGGCATTTATGATATATTTAGGACATCTAGTTGCTGATGCAGGGGATGGAAATCCAACATGTGAAGACAGAATTACAGTGGGAACAAGGAACATTGAAACATGAACATAGGAAAGTTCAACGCATCAAAATATGAAATGCATCAAATGCAGTACACATTAACATTACAGTTTTTTTTACTTGGGGCTCTGTCCTCTTAATAATGCACACGGTTACTTCATCACCACAACTGGGCGTGCTGGGATTGCGAAGCATTGAGTGAAGCAATCACATAGACAAAAGTCTATAGAGATTCTCAGTCATCCAGGTCATGGTTGTCCCAAAGGTGCTTTTTCAGGAGGCAACTGGAGTTTCTTGTTTTTTCTTTTGAAGAGTTTCACTTCTCATCCAAGAAGCTTTTTTCAGCTCTGACTGGATGGTGGGGAACGGAGGGATTTATATTCCAAGTGCGTGAATGACCCGCTAAAAGGATGCAAACGACCAGCTGTCTGCAAGGAATATAAATCCTTCCATTCCCCACCATCCAGTCAGAGCTGAAGAAGCTTCTTGGATGAGCAATGAAACCTCTTCAAAGAAAAAACAAGAAAGTCCAGTTGCCTCCTAAAAAGCATCTTTTGGACAATCACTGCCAATTACCTCCACTAGGCCAATAAGTTCCCATAGATTAGGCCTCCTCCGAATTCCATCAGCCGGTCAATGTCGACTGGCAACTACCCGGAGGAGAGCCTTCTCGGTGGCTGCTCCGACCCTCTGGAACGATCTCCCCGTGGAGATTCGTACCCTCACCACCCTTCAGACCTTCCGCGATTTCTTGTGTGGTTGTATCATGATTGGTAGATTAGTGCTGATAGGTGCTGGCTGTGTGTCCGTTGTTGTCTACCAATCATGACACAACCACACAACCAATCATTCCACTTACTGAAACAAAGCCAGCACTCCCCACCTCCCCACCAAGATTTATAAAAAGACGGCAGCTCCGACCACGATTTAAGCCCAAAACCCAGCCTGAAGATGGCGAGTGAGACCTCGCCGAAATGTTGCCAAGACAATCTCAATCTTACACGGGAAAAGACCAGAATACAAGAAGACCAGCATACCTACACCCGTGAAAATCTACGAAAACAAATTACGTTATGTGTATATTATGATATATATATTTAAAGTCACAACCCCTGGTATGCCCCAATTATGGGAGGAAGCTAACTGCTTCCATTCTCTGTCAATCGGCTCGTCACAAGAGTCCATCACGACAGAAACCCAATATTTTTACTGTTGCCTTTGTTATATTTGTGTTTTATTTGTGCTGATAAATAAATAAAGGGAGACTAGTATAGATCTATTTCAAGCTATTTAGCTCTCATCAGCTAGCCATACCCTTACTGGGATTCGAACCTGGGCTATATTACATATTAGGCAGACGTCTTAGCCATTAAGCCACAGGCTCTGATCCGTTATCATCTGAGCCATGGAGAAAGGTATATATTTAAAGTCACAACCCCTGTTATGCCCCAATTATGGGAGGAAGCTAACTGCTTCCATCATCTGTCAATCGGCTCATCACAAGAGTCCATCACGACAGAAACCCAATATTTTTACTGTTGCCTTTGTTATATTTGTGTTTTTTTATTTGTGCTGATAAATAAATAAAGGGAGACTAGTATAGATCTATTTCAAGCTATTTAGCTCTCATCAGCTAGTCTCCCTTTATTTATTTATCAGCACAAATAAAAAAACACAAATATAAAAATATTGGGTTTCTGTCGTGATGGACTCTTGTGACGAGCCGATTGACAGATGATGGAAGCAGCTTCCTCCCATAATTGGGGCTTACCAGGGGTTGTAAAAATCTAATAGATACCTTTCACCCTGGCTTCGCTGATAATGGATAAGAGCCTGTGGCCTAATGGCTAAGATCTCTGCCTAGTATGTAATATAGCCCAGGTTCAAATCCCAGTAAGGGTATGGCTAGCTGATGAGAGCTAAATAGCTTGAAATAGATCTATACTAGTCTCCCTTTATTTATTTATCAGCACAAATAAACACACACACACACACACACACACACACACACACACACATACATACACACACACATTTATTGCTTGAAAATCTGCTCCTACATTGAACTGGTCCCCTTACCCATATTGTAGGCACATATTTCTGGATATGGTGGCTGATACTTAGCTCAGGCATCATTTTGACATTAATTCTTTACCAGAAAAAAAACCATACTCTGAATGACATGCATTTTGCAATTTTCAACAGAAAAACTGAACAATAAGGGGACTAAGGGCAAGAAATTTTTTTAAAGTACTTTCTCAGCTACTTCTATCAGTTCATTTGAATGCTACATTATTTGAGCCATTTGAGAATAAATATAATTTTCTGATATCACATATAAATAAAAAATGCCCAAGCCTATGATGCTTTAAGCAGAGAACTGGGGCTTGGCAAAGATGCTGTTTTAATATACCAAGGAAATGGAGCTAGAACAATTTTCAGTATGGATGCTGAAAAGGTGAAAGACACAGGTGAACTAAAATAAGACAAGATAGAGGCTACAAACATGCATTGTAAATATAGGAAGTGATCAAAATATGGCATGTTATATTCGTAAGAGTTTTTATGTCTTACAAAGATCTTCCCACTGTAGACAATGAGCGAGCCAGTATGATGTACTGGTGGCGCAGTGGTTAAATGCAGCACTGCAGGCTACTTCAGCTGACTGCAGTTCAGCAGTTCAGCTGTTCAAATCCCACCAGGCTCAAGGTTGACTCAGCCTTCCATCCTTCCGAGGTGGGTAAAATGAGGACCCAGATTGTTGTTGGGGGCAATATGCTGACTCTGTAAACCGCTTAGAGAGGGCTGAAAGCCCTATGAAGTGGTATATAAGTCTAACTATTGCTATTGCTTGCTATGTAGCAGTTAAGGATATCGGACTGGATTGCCAAGACCCAGGTTAAAATCCATTCATCATGGAAACTCACTGAGAGATGTTGATCCAGTAGTTTTCTTCAGCCCTCTTAAAGTTGCTGTTGAAAGAGATTAAATGAAGGGAGATTCCATTTAAATCTCTTGATGGAAAGGAAGGATAGAATGTTAACAGGTTAAAATATACAGAGTATGGAAACCTAAAGTAGAGCTACGATACCTGGACCTCAAAAAAAACAAACCAGATAACCATTAAATTTTGGTCTCAGTTGTGGCCGTACGCCGAGGACTACCTGTAAGGGAGGTATCGGCTGCCTGAGCCACTTCCTTATTTATTTTGTTCTAAAGAAAAATGCTTCAGCTCCTTTGGCATAGGTTGGTGGGATTCAAATAATTTAACAACCAGTTCCACCAAACCGGCCCGAACCGACCCAATCCAGCTGAATCCCACCACTGCATAGGTAACAGTTTTCTCCATATCTCTATCAAAGTAATCTCTTCCTTACTGCCTTCAGAATGGCAACCACACTGCAGTTTTGGAATTATAACAATCTGGTAGTTATTGTTAAAGAAAGTTTAAAAAAAACCATTATTTTTCCCATTTCCCATATTTAGAAGTAGAAGCAACAATTCTGTCTTGTGTTTTCTCTTAAAAAGAGGAATGCCCTATAGAACCCTCTGCAGAGATACACAATGCACGCAGTGAAAAATACATTCTGTCGCCCTGTGTCTTGATAATGCATCGTTTTAGAGCAAAACAAGCGAGAGACCCCCATTTTATCTCAAGAAAAAACTACAGCAAATTATAGCTAACACGATTGTAGCAGAATTCCATAGTGGTTTTTTTTGTGGGGGGGGGGGAGTTTTGGTTTTGTGGGCAGATTCCCCACTCCCCCGGCGCTTATTTTAAGAGTTTGTAAATCATAGTTTTTCGAGACCTTTGCAACTGGGTTATAGAACCCCAGAAAAAGCATTCAGCTTAAAGCCCTTTTAATGGGACTTTGGGGGGAGCATTTAATGTGGGAAATGGGACCAGCAACCTCCTGGTTTTAAGGGAGCCTGGGACCCTTCCTCCTTCCCAAACCCCTCCGTGAATGTAACAACTGTAGCTTGTCATTTTGCCCTTCCTTTTTTGTGGAAAAAAAATGCCAGTGATTTCTTTTGACTTAAACTGGGCATTCAGAAAGCTGTTTTTTTTTATTAATGAATCATATTAAGCCACCAGTGAAAGGCTCTCTGACTCTGTTTAAATAACAGGCTATGATTCCTCCCACTCCCCCCCCTCTCTCGTTGGCTCCACTGCTATTAATTGAGGAGTTTCTTTGTTTCTTTCCTAATGAAGCTAACAGAACACATCTGTCAGGTGCTTGTATTCTTCACCCGTCTATAGTATGTAATAGCCCAGCTGGAGGCTATAATGCTACACAATACCCCTGGCCATTACAGCAACTATTTCTTCCTGGGCATTTCCTCAGATAGGGATTTGAGGGGGGGAAAAAAAGAGGGGGGAAAAAGTCTGAAATTTGGGCCTAATTGCTGTTTACAGAGCAATAGACACCTGTTCTAGCCGAGATCCTGGCTCATGAATCTACACCTCCGGACCTTGGGGAAAGGAAAGAGGAATTTTTAATCAGCTGCCCGCTCAGATTCTGAGAAGCTTTGCACTTTATATAGGATGGTCCATCTCCAATTATTGCCCCAGCATCATGCTGGGGGGGTGCATTCATTGGAAGACTGAAGGGCTGGGGAGGGGGGGGAAAGCTGCTTTCAAAGACAATCGTATGTTTGTGTTTAATAGCTTCTGCTCCTTTGAACCCTAGCTTAAAGCTCAGGCAGTGGGTATGAAATATTAAAGCGCTTTTGATGAATCCTGCTTTTAAATGGTTTCAGCTTGTAGGTTGCAAATAACACGAGTTTGGTGTAATGGACTATACGGGAGACTTTGAAATATAATTCTATTTGCAGAATAGAGCTAGAAGTGCCCAGGTTTGCTCTGTGAGATATCGAGGCACTGGTATATAAGGGCGGGCAAGGATAGTTGATGCGCAAAATATACATTGCAACGCTTATTGCAAAGCCTCTCAACTATCAAACGACAACCCGGCCTTCACGTGGTGCCCCCCGTTCCCACCAATCGGGCTCTGTCGACCCTTGGGACTGGCGTCCTCTTGGGTATATCCAGCCGAAACAGCTTCCATGGATCGCCGTATCACAGTGGCGTCAAATTTCCATGGAAGTCGCCTATACTCACAATGGGTGAAGAGGTGTCAAGTACAAAGTACAAGTACTGGTATATATCAGCCCAATATCCAAAAATGTTACGGCATTATAATGCAAGATATAGTTAGAAATTTGCCTATCACCTCATCCATTTTTAACCCTGTATTCTCCACTCACACAAGTGAGCCCAATAAACATTACAGTCCAAAATAAAGGTCTTAACACTGAAGGGGTGGAGGGATCATGTCATACCTCCTTAAAGTTATCCAGGGCAGTCATTTAGAGCCCAGTTATGTTTTAATGTTAAGTTTTTTTTCCTTGCAAAACTCTAATGTATTGTGCTTAACAAGGGGACCCAGAAATCTTCAGGTTTGCTACTCTCTCCATACTCCCAAAGCAAAAAAACAGCAACCCCATGTCAGCAACAGAACTGCACAGTGTTTTAAATTCATTTTCCAAAATGTGCTTCGCTTCGGAGTGCAACCCTGCCTACAACTCTTTAAAGCAGCACTGTCTTTCCCCAAAATTAAGTAACAGATGTTTGCCATTGCATCTTGCGGCCTTGTTGGACAAAGAGAGTTTTCATCATGATGGACAATCATAGCAATAGCAATAGCAATAGCAGTTAGACTTATATACCGCTTCATAAGGCTTTCAGCCCTCTCTAAGTGGTTTACAGAGTCAGCATATCGGCCCCCAAAGTCTGGGTCCTCATTTCACCCACCTCGGAAGGATGGAAGGCTGAGTCAACCTTGAGCCGGTGAGATTTGAACCGCCGAACTGCAGATAGCAGTCAGCTGAAGTGGCCTGCAGTACTGCACTCTAACCACCGTGCCACCTCGGCTCATCATAGAGTGTTGATCCTCTAGTTCAGGGGTAGTCAACCTTTTTATACCTACCGCCCACTTTTGTATCTCTGTTAGTAGTAAAATTTTCTAACCGCCAACCGGTTCCACAGTAATGGTGATTTATAAAGTAGGGAAGTAAATTTACTTTATAAAATTTATAAAGCAGA